>NC_086378.1:86363718-86678361 GCF_036588685.1 Mytilus trossulus
TCACAGAATGATTCTGTAGTGGTCCCCAAATTCCAGAAAATCAAACAAGTGGTAGGTTCATATGATTTTGCACAAACTAAACCTGAAAAAAATACATGTAAACAAAAACTCTAAAAATGGCGTCCTATTATACAAAAATATTTGTTAGAAGTAAATCGCCCACTCGCTTGAGTCAGAAGTTACACCTTTAGAAGCTGATGGATCAAATTAATCAGTAAGGTTTATGAACAATATATAAATCAAAACATAAGTCACTTTGAATTTCAATTGGATTTGATTGATAGAATACTGTTTCACTTTCCAATTGACACATAATTGTTATGCAAAGAGTGTCACACAATTTGCTGCACATTTCTGACTTGTTACTGTGGATAACGATATCTTAACTCTGTAGAAGACTGCTTCTGTCCAGGGAAACGAATAGCAGATACAGGAGAGTATCAGCCAATCTAGTAAATTTCTGGACAATATAAAAAATGTTTACATTATTTCAAACAAACAATTTTTCATTTGGCATGAAAATGTAAAAACCAAGAGTATAAAGGAATCTTGTGATTCATTTTAAGGATTTGAAACAGAATTACAAAAGTGGAAAACTAATCCCTCAAGTATGGAATCAACTCTTTTACACATTTGTAGTGATTTTGTCAAAAGATGTACATGTATGTATTTTAAAACAGCTCTGTAAGCACTTTTGTATTGACAACAACTTTGGGTAGCAACTTTAAATGAACTTTTCCAGGTACTGATTAAATTGGTTTGAACTAAGAAATGGGAAGTTGACAATCAGAAAGTTGAAATCATCTGATAAACGATAAAAATTTGAAGTCAAAGAAAAACAGACAATACATTGGCCAAAGAAAAAAGTAAACAGTGTCAGTCTACTAAAAAAAACTTACTTATGATGGAGCAACGTGTAAAAATGCCATTTATTGTTCTTTGTGCACATGTTTTACAATATACATAATATTATGTACCCTAAAAAATTGACATTGTAAGATTAATTGACTTTAAGTGAGGTTTGGATTAGAAAATGACCAGATAAATAAGGATACTATGTACATTGTTGTAACAAAATGATATCACTTGTGTCACATTGGACTATGCAAAAAATCACAGTTTAATACTTTTAAACCACATTTTTTGAGTTGTAACAAATGAGATTATTTTATATTTTATAATTTTGTATTAATCAAGTCATTGATTTTATACACGTATAATAATTGATTAAACTTTGAACTTAGTATACCCAGCAACATTTAAATGATGCTATATTTCTTGATCAAATCGTGTTAAATGTCGAATTAAAAAGACCATTTAAGCACAGAGTCTGTCAGGTTGTAGACCACCATCATGCATGTCCATTAAATTCTAAATCCTGAACATTTTACATGAAAGTTCAGTCAATAAATACTCACTTTGAAAAATAACTTATTTTACACACTCAAAATACCTATTGAGAATATTGACTAATACGGTAATATTTTATGTTTCAATGCTGACATGCAGAATTATATTGCAACTATCTGAAAAGCATAAAAGATGTTTGAATTGAAAATCAGACTTTTGAAACTACTTGAAATAAATTAAGAATAAAGAAGTAATAAAAATGGAAAATAAATAATGCATATAACCACTAAAATATAGGTATTGATTAATTTGCATGTATGTGTAATTTATTGTCCAATAAAACAAATTAAAGTTCAGCATTTAAGTGTAGGAAATCATGAAGATTGTTGAAAAATATTGAATTATTACTAAATTTGAAAGCCAAATGATTTTCTCAGGAATAAATTTTTGTTGAAAAATAGAGTTATCTCCCATGGAATGTAAAAAATTAACATGAATTGATCTTGTGCATGTAACAAATTTTGTATATTTGGGAAAAGTAAAAAAGGTTTCATTGAAGAGAGCTTATATACATTGTAGTATTTAACTTGGTTGTCCTATTTTTAAACACAATTCCCAGGAAAGTTCACATTTTTGACAACAAAGAATTGAAAAGATGGTGGCCATCACTTTTGAAGGATGGGATAAAGTTTAAATAGAATAAAAGAGAATTTATTTATGTACATGTACAAGGCCACCATCAAGACAAAAACTTTCAAAAACCTGAAGAAAAACACTTCTTAAGCACATGGTTAATTTGGTATGGTAAGTTTTGTGTATGGAAATAACATTATCAATTTCCCTAATTGTGTTATGTGAATTGATATTTTAAAAATATGTAGTTCTCCTCAATAAAACCTTTTTGTGATTTGATTTAAAATTTGCCAAAATATGACTTTTTTTTAAAATAGTGGACACATTTTGTGACTTTTTTTTAAGGTGGTACCTAACACTACAGGGGGGGTAACTCTGTAAAGTCATCTAAACGTTTTAATTACGTTGTGTTGTAAAGGGAATTTTAAGCTTCTCAATGATAAAAATTGACATTTGTCAAACTGCTATATAACCAGTGTAATTTTTCTGACAAAACGGTTGGTTCAAAATTTTTGAAATTTTTATATTTTTGTTAAAGCCTCAAAGTAAATACATTGTCAAAATTTTATGAAAATTAAACGAGCCAAATTAATTTTAGTGAAAGTGTTGGGTACCACCTTAATATTATTACTATTTTTTCTTTAACATAACCTTAATTTAGTGTTTCATTTGTTCTTGTACAAGATTGGCATACGTGTTTACAGGAAATATTTGCTGATGATATAAACTAACATTAATAAATCAACTTACATGTACAATGTACAACATGTAATGCAGATTAAACCCATCATAATCAGATATACAGTTTTAAGTTGTATTTGATTATATATGGTGGTGTATGTAATATGAATAGCAACAGCTAGAACTCACACATAGTTATCACCATAATTACAAATTTTGATGAGACTTGGTATCAATAGATTTAGGAGATAACTGTATTGTATTTTAAGCTCCGACGGCATCAATTGGGGATTTGATGGTCGCAAATATAGTTTACTGGCGACGCGTTAGCGGAGACAGTATAAGGGTAATTGCGACCAACAAATCCACAATTGATGCCGTCGGAGCTTAAAATACAATATTGTTATCTCCATTCTAATGAAACTGACAGAAAACAACGTTTAAACATGTATTTAAAATCTGTCATATGCCGTCTGCGCTTGCGCGTACGTCCCATAGCATCAATTGTCAATTGATGCCATGTAAATAAGTGATGTTATCCAATCAAAATGAACGTTACAAACGTTGTTGCATTAGAATTCACATTTGATATCATCATTACCTACATGTATCTTAAATCAAAATCAATATGATTTACTTTTAAACTTGAGCAAAACTTTGTTGAAATGTAATTTTAATATTACAACTTTTTTATTAAATTTAAATTTATGTTTTTGGTAGGTAAATATAAAAGGTTATTGCCAATTTTATCAAGTTTTTATGTGAATTTTCATTAAATAAATGGTTGAGGTGTATCAAAGTCAGAGCAATGGAAAACAGCGGATAGGTCCAAGGTCTTTTCTTGTCAAAGATTTCGTAAAAATTACCTACATGTATTCAGAAGTAATTTAGAGATTAGGACCTGACAGGTGGCACAAACATGTATTTATATTATAATGACAAATTTGACCTGGTCTGTTCATGAGGTCAACTACTTCAGACATTCTTACCTGTCTAAGTATGGACAGGTGAGTTAATTATAGATAAATGAGAAATACTGATCATCTACCTGTATGTTATGTAAAGACAAATTATTATAGACCACAACTCTCTGCTAACTGGTATTTCTTTAATTGACTTATAAAGTAATATTTCCCAAATTACATATGCATGTAACTTGGTAAGCCCGATAGATATATCCTATTTTCATCATGCTATTATGCATTGTCAAAGCAAAACTTTTTCTGCTTTCTTAAAAAAATCTATATCACTTCCAGCTGAAGTTTAAAAGATTGCGATATGGTGACACCTACATTGTACATGAATGGTACACCTACATGAACCTTATGTATTTACTTAAGAACCAATGATATTTGACCTAGTCAGTTTATAAAATTATCAGGTCAATTTTTTAAACACCTTGAGACATAACAGCCTGTCAAAATTGAAAGGTGATAAAATATACATGGACAAGTGTAGATTATGTTTACCTTGAAAACTAATGGTCAGTAAAAAGAAAAATATGAATTATTAAATTAAAAATTACATGTACATGTATAGTAGCATCGTTTCAGATTTCTGCTTTAAATTCAGCCAAAAAGTTGCATGTAGCATTTGTTTCATTGGCTGTTGTTTTCCTTGATGAGTATTGGACCTTGTGGCCAAGTGGTTTAAGGGCATACAATACAGTTTTGATCCTGTATTTACAAGTTCGCGAAAATTTGCATATAGGCTATTTTTTACCTGATTAAATCAAATATGTAATAAAAAATATACCTTCATGTGCTACTTTTTGCGTAAAATGAGATCGAAATTTTGTATTTTTGCTCAAAATTCAGATTTGTGGCCGCAATTTCTTTTGGAAAGAAAGACATAACTTTTTTGTTACAAAATATAAACACAAATTGTTTTTTGTTAAATAATCGGTAATTTCTGTATTTTATAAGTATCCTAAAAAATTATGCATTTTTAATTCAGAAATAACTCATATTTATCAAATGTTCATGAATTGAGAAAAAAACGTCATTTTTTGCTGCATGTTTATCAAAATAAAAAAAATCCTCTATTTACAGTTTTATCAAATTTAGGTCACATAATCTCCCTGTAAAATGAAACAAATTGCTTTTTTGAAAAATAGGGGTCCATGAACTCGTTTTCAAATTAAATAAGTTTGAATGATTAAAATCAGTCGAAAAATGCATCTTTTCCTGATATGTCACAGTTTGACTTCGCGAAAATAACATTTTACGTTAGCAACATCATTACCTCCCCTGTAACTGTATCATATGCCCTTAAGTAGTTTGACTACTGTAGACACAATACTGACCGTGTGAGGGCTAAAAAGCCAGTCAAAGTGGTTAAACACTTCCATATATACACAAGCCAGTCAACACTGAGGTTGTGAGTTAGAACCCCGCTCGTGCAGGTGCACTTGACTCCAATCTTATTTGAATAGGATTGTTAGTTTTCCTATTGAAGGTCGTGGTTTTATTCAAGACCTCTGGCTTTCTCCACCAATAAAAACAAGCCACCAAAAAGTGCCATTAAAACACCAAAAATAAATCAATCAATCTTATTGGGTATATAATTAATTATAGGATTGTCTGGGGTCTTCTCTAAAAAGTGGGTTGCTTGCATCATGGTTACTGGATCATGATAAGTTAGAAAGTGTGGGCACTTTTTGAATCTGTCAGTCACCTCATAATAGGAATTTACAAATATGTTGAATGAACTAAATCAGGATTTTTAGGTATATAGTAAATGTACAAATGTGTGTACCCTTTCAAATCTGTCCTAATCCTTCTTCCTGTTTTCCGAAACTTGAGTTATAAGTATGTGCAGTAAGACAACATACACGATCTAGTTTAAATAACATACATGTACTAAAACAATTTACTGTTATAAAATTTATGAAAATTTATCAAGTATAAAAAGTGATTTTACATTGAATTACCTTTATTTCTTAACAGACTAATAGACAAAAAATAATAAATAAAAAATAAAACTTTTGAACCCATAAGATCCTTAAGTTGAAACTTTAAAAAGATTTTTCGTATCTGTGCCAATTTACAAAGTGTTTAATTGCATTGCCTCCAGTGGGTTATGTAACAGTTTGCCACAAAAGTGGGTGTGTCCTATCCCCAAGATCAATTTTAAGTTGTTAGGTGCGAATCTTTTATGGTTGTATAAATGTAATTGATGAAATTTACCTGTCCGAGACAGTTCTACCTACATTTGTATATAGTTTAATGTAAGGTAACAAATTTAACTTATGATTTTCATGTCATTAAAATATTAAAGTACAATTACGGAAGTTAAAAATTAAACTAGTTGTGTTTCGTGTAGGAGGATTGAGAATACTACAAAAATGTAGTATTAAATGTTCAAACTAATGTACTGCATTACTCATAAACATGCAATTATTATTAGCTGTTCTGAGTTTGTGAGATTTATAAGATCATTAAAATTAGCTTTTCTGCGTGATACAAAGCATTCTTATGGTAAAATTACTTATAAATCATGTACACTTTAGTATACTATCAAATTTTATTGTCAGATTTTTTGTGGATTGAGCCAAAGAAGTGCAAATTCTGAAATATGTTATAAATTGTACATGTAAGAGAGGTTTTATCACCAAGGTTTAACATATATCATACAATAGGCATTACACATGACATAAATATTAGTTGCAAAAAGCTTATTTACATACTAGATAGTAAGATTTTTAGAATTTGAATAATCATTTTACTATTTGACAATCTTCTGAAGAAATATTATGTAATAAGTTTGTACAGGAGTCTTGCAAAAAAAATGAAATAAAGACAAACTGTCTGATTTTTGAAGTTTGAATTGAAACTTTATCATTTTATGAAAAAAAGTTGTCAGTTTTCTTTGGAGATTTTGTAAACATTAATTTATGGTTAGAAAACACGTTGCCCATTACCAAATACATGTATCATCATAGCATGATGAATTTTACTCAGCATATGGTAGCTAGTGAATTAATATTATTCCATCACATTCTTCATGGAGAAGGCAGAAAAAGTCAGGAGCTCTTGACAGTCTTTACAAGTAAATGCTGTACTTTGTTTTAAAGTGCTTTGTCTTTTTTTTAGACTTTGGAAGATTTAGAGCTTTTAACATTGTGTCTATGTCTATTTTTGAAGATTTGTGCTTGTCACCTTTTGGATTCTATAGAGTTTAGACATTTTGATTATTTTTGTAGTTGGATTGCTGTTTTTCTGATGTATATCCCACATTTCTGTTTTACTATCCATACTTCAGGGCCGTAACTAGCCTCTTTAAATAATGAGGCAAAATATATTCTTTTTCAAAAGAATTTTTTTTTGGCGAAGTCTCTTGGGGCCGCTCAAGGCCCCCAGAAGCTTTGAGGAAAATAATGCAAAATCGTGCATTCTGAGCGTTCCACGGACTCTTTCTTACATTGAAACGCAAATAATCTAGCTATTTTTTTCGACAATATTCTGGTCTCAATGCAAAAACATTGATTCATTATAATTTAAGACTTTTAGGTTTTAGGGTCAATATTAAAAGACCGATATGTAAGAAAGTGTAAAATTCTCATAATCATTAATACCGGGTCTGTCTGTCTGCTCTTGTCTTGTATTGTGCTGACTTTGATGATTTTTTTTTATGACTAGATTTAAATATAGTGACAGTGCATGCAGTATTATACTTTAAGTACTAGTTACTGCTTAATTCGACACTAGGGACCATCTTGACCTTCTTTTACAGTATTAATGATTCTTTTATTATTAAGTACCCTCCAGCAACTATCAAGATGAAGAACAGGAATAAAAAATTTGACCATTGATCATTTGTATTTTTTCTATGCATTGACTTTGTGTGCAATAAGTTAACGTGTATGTTTACCCCATATTCCTTTATTTTCTGTCTGAACACGACTTAATGCAAGTTTGACCCTTCAATGTAAAAGGTCATATGGCAATACATTGTTGTTGTTTTTTCAAATGATTTGGTACCGGGAAATCGGTGGTCTTACTTAATTTAAACCATGTCAGCTATGTAGTTTTGTCCACAGGCGCTTGGGTATATGATACATTTATATATTTTTATTGTTGTTGTTGATCAAAATAGTAAATTTTCTACATTTATAATACATATGTATCACTTTTGTGCATGTCTCAGAGAAAACACCAAATTTTACAAACCATACAAACAAAAAATGGGTATTTTCTCTGAGTCATTTAGATCACTCGAAACTAGGTGAGACATGCACAAAAGTGATATATATGCATTATTAATATAGAAAAATTGAATATCTTAATCAACGAAAAAAAAATGTATCTGTATCATATGCCCAAGGCCTATGGTTTAATATACAAAAAAGGCAGTTTTTTTTTTATATCAAGTTCAATTATCGATGCAGAAAAGACAATTTTTTTTTGTGTCCAGTAGCATCGTAGAACATATTCTTAAAATATTTTCACGCACAATATCTGGACATTGGTGGACATGCAACATTGCGCACGTTTAGAAATGAAAATCAACACTCAGACTATAGTCATAAAGTAGGAAAATAAAAGAACAAAAGACCGTGAAACCCAAGACACAGAAGTACAAACAATAGACCATCAACTCCAAAAACCTTAAGTTAAATAGAAACATGGATCACGAAAAAAATGCAGGAGTGACATCAGGGAGTGAAGAGAACTTGCTTCTTGCACGACACTTTCCGTGAAAACAATTTGATATGAAGACAATCTTTTTTTTTTAATTTTTTTTTTTTTTAATTTCCAGCATGAGGCATTTGCCTCATTTGCCTCAATGTAGTTATGGCCCTGTACTTTAACCTTCCGTTTCTTATGTCAGACTAACATAGTTTGATTAGCACTTTTACCTACAATAGACATATGTAAATGCAACATTAGTTACACATATAAATAAGTATTAGAATCACCAGTGGGGTCATTATCCTTGTCAATCTTGATTTTACCAAATGATAATCTTGATTTATAAAATCACTGTTCTGACTATTGGTCAGTAATGAGGTCTTCTGGGTAATAAATAAGATATAATTGAGCCATAGTAACTTGTGAGCATACTTTAGACCTCATACAATGATGCATGTGAGGATTGTGTCACTTTAGATAAAGGTAAATGGTAGTTGAATTGATCGTAATGGTGTTTAGTAGTTGCCTACAGAGGATAAGATAGACATTGAAATGGTTGTCTTGACTTGATGTCAGACTGTTCATGACCATGGTCTCTATAAGATTTATCATAGGAGTTTGAAATCTTACCAATAAAGGTGTATAAATATGCCAAACTAGACTATCATTGAATAGCTTCCCTCGAAGAGAAATCGCTTCTCTCTTCAACTGTCAAGACTAAGATGCATATAAGGGTTTAGATGATGGTAAAGGGTAATTGAATTTATCCAAATGGTGTTTACCTATAGAGGATGGGCATAGACATTGAAATCTTGACTTGATGACAGACCATCCATGGTCTCTATTGGATTTATTCACAGCTTTTTAGACTTGGGGCATTAAGTTTAAGATATTAACATATTGTATAGTCACCTGTCTAATATTGAATACTGTTTGTGGACATCTCCATAATGTTGCTGTTTTTTGTGTTGTGGTAGACTGGCAGTATTTGTAATGGTAAAACTATTGTCTGATACTTTTTGTATCATCACAACTTTTTGGACTGAATTTTTGAATTCAATATATGATGAAAGTAATAATCATGTGACCTACCCTATCTTAGATTGTGTACAATGTAAAATTGAGAAAGGAAATGCTGTTTGCAGTAAAGTTTAATTTTTTTCTGCTGTACCTAGTTGAGTCATGCTGTTAATACATTTTTTAGGTCAAGTGTAATATACATGCATGGCATATAAAGGGAAATAACTCTTGTATACTCACAAAACTTAAATTCTAAAATGTACATTCTTGATGAAACAAAATGACAGGGATTTTAAGTACATAAAAGGTTTGAAAACACTAGATTTGTAATCTGTAGTCGTATCCAGTTGCACTGGTCCAAGCAATTTATTTCTTGTTGTATCAAGTATAACAAAAATTGAGGTGAAAAGCACCTTATGACTGGCAGGAACAGTTTCTCTGTAGAAGTTGTGATTTTCAATCCTTTCGGTAGGGTGTAGTTATATTCAGATGTAATTAATGTTTTTGATGTTAATTATCGTTTATTGATCATGTTTTGGCTAAATACCACATTAAATGTAACATTACTTATCATAAGTAATGATAAACCTTTGCCAGTTGTAAGTATTAACTCTCTCATCCTTATCATGTATATCTCAAGGGAATTAATTAATGATGAAGGAGTTTATATTGAAAGTTGTTGTTTTGGTGCATCAGGTCAAAACACCTGAAATTTGATGAAGAAGAAAATTGTCTTCAATTGAAAATACATGAAGAGAGAAAATGCACTGAAATAAAATAAATAAAACTTTATAATTATCAAAAATGTGCTTTTTTCTGCTTTTTCAAAAGAGTTAATATTGAAATCAGTAGATTTTCTGCATCAGGTCATATCACCTGAAACTTTGATGAAGAAGAAAATTATCTTTAATTAAAGATAAACATGCTGAGAGAAAATGCACTGAAAAAAACTTGAAATATTATAGTTAAATAAAAAATGTGCCTTTTCTGCTTTTTCAAAAGAGTTTATATTGAAATCAATAGATTTTTTGCATCAGGTCAAAATACTTGAAACTGAGATGATGAAGAAATGTAAATTATCTTCAATGGAACATCTACATGCAGAGAGAAAATGTACTGAAATAAAACTTAAAACTCTATAATTGTCAAAAATGTGCTTTTTCTGCTTTTTGTGTGCAATAAAATGATTGTTTTCTATTTGAGTATTCATAGTTATATGATATTTCTGACAGTTACGTAATGCAACAGATTTTTATCTTGTTTTATTATTTTTTACACCAAGAATGTGGGATAAAAAACCATGCAGGTGCTTGCTTACTCCAGTGTATTGGCACATGATTTTATGATTATATTGATCTATACAGGTGTCAACAGAAAGAAAAACAATTATAGAAACTTAGATAACAATTGATTTGGCACATCTTCTTACATATATATTTAAATATTTGTGAAGGATTATTTATATTACCTGGCCTTTACACCCCATAATGGCCAATAACTATAAATTGAGAATGGAAATGAGAAATAAGTCACAGAGACAACAACCGTATGGTCCGGCAGACCAAAGAGTAAAAACAGCCCAAGGTTACCTATGGGTCTTCAACACATCAAAAATCTGACACCTTAATCTAGGCTTCAGCTGGCCCCTAAACAAAAATGTGTACCGAACTAGTTCAGTGGATGACATACTTACTTACTCTGAAACATGTAGATGAACTTATATTGAGAAACATACTATTCTTGAATGTTAAAAAAAAAAGTTTGAGAAAGGAGTCTGCAGGTATTTTAAATTCTGACTGATTTTCAAAAGCAATGACAAATTATTAAATATATACATACTATGTATTATTTAAATTAATCATATTTTTATTGGGGGCCATCCCTCTGTGGCCAAGTGCTGAGTCTTCAAGTGGTCTAAGTAGTTCTACTACTGTAACCACTAGCCAGTCAACATTCAGGTTGTGAGTTTGATCAAACCCACATATGTGGGTGCACTCAACTCCTATCATAATTGACTTATTGATTGTTAGTTTTCCTACTGAAGGTTGGTGGTATTCCACTTGCACTCTGTCTTCCTCCACCAATAGAAACTAGCCAACAAGAAATAGTCCAAAAGTGGTGTTAACACAAACAATCAAATTATACTTTTATAAATATATATATATATATAAAGATATATTTATCTAAGTTATTGTTTTGGTGTCCAATAGATTGTCCTGGTTAGATAAGTTGGTCCTTGATGACATTGGCTGACCCCCTCGCTACCCCTACCAAAATTAGTAGTAGACTTTTATCATCAGTTTCTGCAAGTGATTCATGCTTAGAACAGCCTCTAGTTATATATGTTGTTTAATTAAATAAATGATCTCTCTAATATAAAACAAATGTCTGTATAATTAGTACAAAGTTTAATTAAACTGCATGAAATAAGATTTTATTGAACTTACAGGACAGCCATCACTCACATAATACACTTTCTTGGCCTTGAAGTACATACCATAATACTGTAAGGAAATTGACAATTGAAAGTAAATGCAAAGTAGTATGAAGGAGAAATAATTTACATTCTTGTTGATTAATTCATACTGATATTGACCTAGTTTTATGTAGCAGCATGTCAATGGGATAGTATAGAAAAGTTTGTCATGAACATGGATTAAGTACAATAATATTAACGATGATTTATGGTCGTGAATAATTTATTACGTGAAGGTAAGTTAAATATAATATTTTATTTTTGATTGGATTAGATAATACAGTATTGGAAATTAATGAGGTAGAAAAAACTTAACTTTTTAATATTGACTATTTAACCTCCGATATGATGGATGGATATGGATTGGGAATAGTAAACGTTTTAACAGCTAAATAACGTTCATTCTGTTATGTGAGAGAGAAAACATAGTGTGGTTTTATAATATTTAAAGTGTAATTTTACTAAAACTGAAAATGTTAATATTAAAATGAATGATGCACATATATTAAAAAATGTATGTGAAAAAAAGAATGGGAAGATGTGGTATGATGTCAACATTGCATTAAACCATACAACAAATTACCCTTATATCTATAACTTTAGTTGGATATACATGTTCATGAAGCAGGTATATTTTTTTGACTATTAATGAAAGTTGATTCAATTTATGTGTTCATCAACAATGTTAAAAATATATGTATTTGGCTGTGCAGGCAGATCCTGGGGGCCTGGCCCCATTTCGTAGGAAAAATTTGGTTAATGATATAGGGAATAACTTTAACTGAAGCATGACTGGAGGCCCCCCTCCCCCATCTATGAAAAGTTCTGGATCTGCCACTGTTATAAATATACATGTAAGGGGATTAAGAAAAAGTTTCTAGATTGCATTTGTAACCAATACACCTGGTGCTAGCTCTCAGCTGTTAATGACAAGTTGTCTCATAACATTTTATTATAACCAACAACAAAGCATACATATCCAATGATTACAACATGACCAAGGGAATTAGATTACTTTATTACACTTGTTAATTAATGAATACTGTATGCAGCGCCCTAGATTTCTGAAGGTCACTTATTTTTCAATGAATTCTGTTTGACATCTGTTTCTATTGAAGACTGTATGCTGTTCCCTAGATTTCTGAAGGTCATCTTTGTCATTGGGTTGCTGTATAACATTACTAATTATGGGGGCCTTGTTGGCCCAGTGTTCTAAGTAGTTGAATAATTGTATCCCTATTCAGTCTACACTGAGGTTTTGAGTTTGAATCCAGCATGGGGCAGGTGCACTCTACTTCAAACTTCATTGACTAGGATTATCAATTTTCCTTCTGAAGGTTGATGTTTCCCTCAGGTCACTCTAGCTTCCTCGATCAATAAAAACTGAGCGCCATGAAATAGCACAATAGTGTTGATAGTGGCTTTAAAAACCAATCAATGAGGAAGGAGTAGGTTCGGTAAGGACTGATATTGGCCTCAAATTTCAGGTTCATCTGACGAAAGATTTTGACCACTTTTTAAACACTTAAGTGTATATTTCATTTGAATTTAATTAGTTTATGTGAAATATTTGAACTGATTTAGTTATTAAAAAACAATAGATTCAAGCTCAAATATGAAAAATCTACCAAATATGCCGAAAAATGTCACTTTTCGGATGGTTTTTGTTAAAAATGAAAGTGGCCACATCCGTGTTCATCCTCAACCTTTATATATGTTATGTATTATCATAAAATACAACTTACATTTCAATATTAAGGATGAACACGAATGCGGCCACTTTTTTTTTACAAGAAAACCGTCTAAAATTTAACTAAAATGCTAGAATTATGTGAAGATTTCAGTAATTTAGCATGACTTTATGGTGCTAGTACCCGATATATGTGCATTTTATTGTAAAAAACAGCTCATATTTATTAAGCAGAAGCATTCTTCTGTCCAATAAATAACTTAAAGTTTATATTTTAACAATTTTGTAAAACTGCTTTATTTTGGGGCCAAAATTGGGTCTTACTGGACCTACTCCTTTATTGAAGACTATGCTTGTGAAGGTTATCTTTATCATTGGTGGTTGTTGTTTGTATCTAACCAATATATGCATGTATGATACCTTCAACCACCTGTCTAAGAAATAGTTAAATCCAATAATACATTGCTATACATGTATATGCATCATTATATATCTGTTTAGCTATGCTAATAAGAAAGTAAGTTTTCCCACTTGCTAAAGGAAGTGTGATGAATAAACACAAAGCAAAATTATAAATAATTATAGTATAAGAAAACAGAACTTTTTTACCTGTATTTTTTTTGGTGGGTAAATTCGTAAAATATTAACGCTTATGGTTAAAGATTACGATAGCTGAATCATGATTCATTTTGCTTTAGAGATTGAATCAAAAGACTGGAGTACATTTTGGTGGATTATTCAATCAGATTTAGAAGTCAGTTTGTTATACTTTGTTCATAACAGATCAATAGAAAACTCTCTTTCATTCAGTATAAAGGGGGTCTCATTGGGGGGGGGGGGGGTGGTTCCGATCCCAGATCCCTCTTACTGTTTTGTCAGATTCCTGTATCCTGCTTACACTATGTATGTAAGCAATTCTCATTTTTTTGTCATCACGTGTCACGCTTACAAAAAAACGGCAATCCCACGTCACACTCAGACCCACTATAAAGTTTGTATTTTTGCTTGCTATATGGAATCAAATTAAAATTGTTTTTTAAGAAACACACAGCTCTCACAGTGCTTGAAAAAAATTAAAAGCTGAACTGTAAGCATATTATTTTCTAATATTGACAATATTTTTTGTTTGATACCATTTGAACCAAATCTCCTTTTATTAGTATAAATCCTAATCTTTTTTAAAAATCAAATGTTGACATATATGTATAGGACTAATTACTAAAAGTGTCATTGATAAAGATCCAAACCATTATCCTTTACACAGGAAGGGATGAGAATTTCAAATTCTTCTCTAACAGGAAAGTTACCCTAAACCCTAAAGAAAAAGGATGCCTGCTTGCTTTATACAGTTAAACATGTTAGAGTTCTAAAGTTACAGTTTTCCATAGAGGTAAAAAATGTGGTATTTCCCTGTGTGTAGATTAACATCCTAATGTAGCTTTAACAATTAGGATCCATTAGAAAAGATTTATATCTGATTGTCATTTTAAAAATGAAAGGACATTGACAGTCGTAACAGCTGTGAGAAAGTGACTCTGGTGATGATCGACCCGTATCATCCTAATTTATAATCGTATGTCTAGCGAGTAAAGTTTTTGGGAAAAATCAGTGAAAAAGAATAGAGGATATTTATACAAAGGTACATGTATGAACTAATTTTATGGATGTTTTAGATTTTTAACAATGATAATTTACGCTCAGTGGGAAGATCATGTAATGATGAACACACACAATAGTATTGATATATTTTTTGCCTTACTTGTACATGTGGTTGAAACAGGATTGTTAAAGAATGGAAAAAATCCTAGTCATTTTAATAACTTGACACACTCATTTACCACAAACAGTTATATATATATATTTTGTACATGAATATAGATTTATTAATTGACTATCTACTCTTCTTATTACATGAGACAGGAAATTTTAATTAGAAATGCACTTAATATTTGATTAACTGTCTGTAATTCTAATACAAAGACACATCTTTCCACAAAGTCTTAACCAACCAAATCTTCAAGGATTAAATTTTAATATTTGAAAAGCTCAAACGTGAGTAAATCAATTAGGTACATGTACATGTAAGTAAAGATATGATAAGATTGTCCGATTATTGAGAATTAATAATCTTCATCCAGACAAGTGATGAGTAATTTGTATTATCTGAATATGTCACATGAATAAACGACAGCCACTTTCCATCGAGACAAACTTATTTATACAGATTTAATATAACGTCTGCCGAGGTAAAGAGTTGACTTAATTTTCTACTGATTTGGGAGACGATTTCTTGGTAGTAAACCTATAGTATTATAAAAGTAATGATATTGATGATGCAGTTTTGTCTCATCGAATCGTTTATCTCTCTCATGTCATAATTACGTATCGTTAAATAGTCGCACAATCTAATAACAATATATCTTACCCAAAATAATTCCATTGTGTAACAATAGGTTCTGTTATTAAAAAGAAAGAGGAAGTTAATTAAAGTCAAATTGTAAAGAGGCTGAAGTAATGTTTGTTCCGTGAAGCTATAGTAGTAGTTCTGCTCTTCCCGAGACTCAATTAATGTTTGTACAGTGAGCGCACTATCTTGGGCATTCTTAGTTCTATGGAGACTGAATTGATGTTTGTACAATACAGAAAACTACCTTAGGAGGTTAAATTAATGTGCGGCTACTGTCTGGGGCATTTCCAATGAATGATTTTGTTTGTTAAGCAATGTTGACTTTCATCCGTTTTTCAGGGTTAGGATGTAACATTGACCAGATTGTAAACCTTATATTTAACATTGGCCTTTAACCAGAGTAATAACGGAAAAAGGCTATTCGTAAAACAGAGAGTTTTTGAAGAAGTATCAATTATAAAATAAATAAAAGGATTAAGAACTGAATGTGATTTTTGAATGGAATTATTTAAATGTTTTATATTCGTTGATTAATAAGGTAAGTGTGATAGTGTTTTATGAACTTTAACATGTTAAAAATTAAATGTGGTTTAAACTAGGTCAATGAGACAGCTACCCAACATAGCACACAAGAGTTAAATCAATGATTAATGATTTATTAAAAGGTTAAAAGGAACTATATGTTACATAGAGACATCCATTAACAAATTGCTTATCTTGTGGTCAGAAAATATAACCTTCTGTCAGACCACCTACATACCTTAACTGGCTAAAGGTTCATGTGATACAGAGTTTAATGTCCCATTAATCTATCCGGTCATGATGTGCCAATGAGGGAAGAGGATTAACCTAAATGAACAAGCAATTCTCAAAATTTTATTGTCATCAGCAATTAATTTTTCTCCGAAAGTACAAAACTGTATCATTTATAAAAATTACTCTGAAATCTGTTTTACAAAAGATAGATTAAAGTTAAGCGTGTTTTAAGATCAAATATTAACTAGTGATTGTCTGGACCCTTCAGCAATATCATAGGTAAGTGATTAGTAAGAAGTGAATACATTTTTTCAATTTTGTCAAATCTTATATAGATCTATAGATACTTATGAGTAAGAAAACACAAATTAGGTAATGTATAGAAAAATTTCGTTATAGAAAAAAGTTAAATTTAGTAAGACATGTTTATAAGGTCACAAATTAATTTCAAGATTTAAAAAAAACTTTTGTGAAAAAGAATGGAAAAATATAATGATCAATGTTGAAATCTTCATGGATTGACTATCCAAAATTCAAGTCTTAGTTGAAGTGGAAACAAGTTTTTAAAATTTTTTTGCATTTTTTTCTCCAGCAGCTTATTTAAATACATTTTTTAATTGATTGTAAGTTTTTAAAGAAAGATGAAACCTTGCAAGTTATACAGTGACCTTGTTTTAAGTTAGTCCAGTTATAATTGAAAAATAAAATCAATTTTCATACATATTTGTTCTGTGGTTAACATGACGGCAGACAAAGTGAGATTAAGAAAATTTCCATATTCACTTAAAGATATTAGATTTAGCAGTAGAAATGTAGAGCTGTTGCTATTTTCAATTATTTTACCATAAAGTCAATTAATACAATGTGCCAGGGGACATTACTCTGTAACATCAACTGTCAATAAATAAAAACGTTTTAAATTTATTGTTTAGACATAGTGGTTTAAATTAAAAACCATGTAAAAATAGAGATATGGTATAATTGCCAATACTATCCATCAAAAATGCAAAGTTCAAATGACCTTGAGATCAGCAAATATAGGTCACTATGACCTTCAACAATGAGAAAAAAAATCATTTTCTATCCTAAGACAGCAAATGTTCTTGTTACTGCACAGTTCAATTTAATTTCATCATGTACAAATAATTATCAGTACCCCAGCAATAATTTTCTCTTATTAAAAATAAAATTGATAAGACCTTTTGATGAGGTGCTTTTTTACTTCCCTGACTACCCATGAGGGTTTTGCACCGTTGGTATTAAGTAATGTAAATAAAGTCTTTTTGATGTTATATATTGCAAGTTATGATAATAACATTGATCTTTTATACTTGGTTTAAAAACTATATACTCTATACATTTAAAGGTTAAGCCATATGATTTGTGTTTAGAAAGGTCATGACTTTTTAATGAAATGAACTTGTTCAGCTACATCATCCTACATGTATCTCAATTATCCACTAATAACTTGAGTATACCCAATTTGGTGATTATTTTTTAGTGATCAAGGGGAGATAATTTGCCTGTGTTCTATCATCAAAATAAATTGTGAAGTTTACAGTAAATTAAGTGATGTTATCAACAATAATTGTTGGTCTGGTATCTGACTTCAGAAGTCAGTATATATTTACTGTAATTGATTACTGTTGATTGTGATGGACAACCATATAAATAAAATCATCAGGTTTCCTGGGACTTAGTTGCATAACAACAATAAACAGATAAGAGGGGAAATTGGTACAAAAAGACTATTTTTTTAATTATTGAAATTGACAGAATTGATAAGGATTTCAAAAAAATTCCATCTATTTACAGTATGAGTACCGGTATTCTAAAAGTGCATTTTATTAATTTCAAAGTACAGGACAATAGTTTGTAAGTGCAGAGTTTTTTCTGGACTCAAATGTTGACCTACTTTTACAGAATTATACAAGCTTGCTCTTTTTATTGTTCTTTAGTCGTACAGTATTGACCTGAATTGTTGTGTTTTCTATGGTTATTGACCTTGAAATTGATTTCAATGTTTTTGATTGACATCTGTCATCAGTTAATTTTTAAGATACAAGTTATTACCAGTGAGAGAGTTCATTAGGATATTAAACCAATGGTATGAATTAAAATGTTTACCAATAGAATTGAGAATGAAAATGGGGAAATCGCCACCACGAAATAGTACAAAAGCAGAGCTTAAAAGTGTTGTTTAAAACACCAAAAATAAAAAATAAAATAATATTCATTTTATTTCAATATTTCTTCAGATTTGCATATAAATTGTGCAAGTTTGCAAATGTTTGAAAAATTAGAAATTTAAATGTTTCCCTAGGGGATGCAGGATTAAAAAGTTTTTTAAAAGCTTGCAATATTGTGTCAATTTTCTTCTGTTATGGTACAGAATTTTGGATATTGTCTCATGAAGATATAGAATATTATTGACTTATAGCATAGACAATCTAGTAAAAATGAAAACACCATGTCCCACCTTAGTGATATTTTACAAGTAACCTTTAATAAATTGATTTAGGTGCAGTTTGAAGATGTTCTTTTTACACTGCTTTTCCATTTGTGAAACAAATAGTTTTAAATGATCAATTACTACAGAATGGTTTTTAGCAGTGTATTGTCTGCAATCAGCGCTATATAATTATTGTTTCTGAGGGTATTGTCTGCAATCAACACAGTTGATTATTGTTTTGAGCAATTTTGTCTGTTTCCTGGCTTAAAGACCAGTTAATTAAGTCTCTGTTACACTTATCAAATGGTCAATTTAGTGGGATACTTAAGTTAATGGATTAATGTCCAGTAGAATACTGATCTGTAATTATTGTGTTGATGTATAACTGATGTAGATATATAGGGAGATTTTCTCCTGGTTCCTAAAGGTCAGAAAGAGTAAGGAATAGTAGGTTAAGAGGGGATACAGTCTATCATGATTGATACATGTAATTAAGATTTAATTGAGTAGTTGTTGGTGACATATCTTCTTGCAGTAAGTTTTTTTTAGATTGTTTACGAGGTAAGGTCATGCTTAATTATTGAAAATAAGTACTAGATATCTCGACTCACTTGTAGCTTAAATTGCTTTTGGGGATGTCTAATATAGGTCTGTGTCTTCTTATAGCTCTGCAGCTAAATGAAAAAGGAACCTGTTATTTTGTTAAGATTATGTATACAAATAAAATGGTCCAATTTCACCTTTTTTTATATGAAAACTTGTTGATTTGCTCTTGGATCGAGGGAAGTCAAAATGTTAAACTTATAAATAAATGAGTTATTCTAATGCTATGTGACATTGAATGCTATTTTGTACTGGATGACAACTGCCATTTTCATTGGGAGTCATTGACTACAGCTCTCACTGAATATTTCAAATGTTTTCTTACAATACTTAGAAATAACAGCCCTGTTTGAAGCATTGCTTGGGTCAATTGGGATTTCATAGACACAATAATCTTGTTTACAGGCTTTTCTTAGCTATTCTCAAAGGAACTTCATTTCCAACCACAATTGATACCAGTGATGCTTAAAGAGTTGTACAGTTATTTCTTTGTTTTGTTGTCATTGTACATCATAAGTCAAAAGTTTAAAAGAAAGATGAAAAAGGAATAATAAATCAATTTTGTCCCAGTATTTATTTTTAGTTGCACTATTATTTATAGTCCTTATATGAAAATTTCACCCACTTAAAATCTCAACTTTAAAATATCTGTTTGTATATTTTGAATTATAATTGTTAATTATCATTTATATTAAACCATCTGTGAAGTTCCATTTGGTAACAAATTTAAGAGTGCATGAAAAATGTGTATCCATCTTAAAATTTAATTAAGTCTGATTGAAGTGAATACATCAAGATATAATGGAGCCTATGTAACAGGATACTGAGATATATTTTTTGTGAACTACAACTGAATTTGCTGTCGGAGGTGATGACATTGATGTAAACATTATATTGTACACATATTTGGTGATTGATGTTCGGTGTACACGATTGTTCACTGTTCCAGGTTATATGTAAAACATTTCATTAGGGATACCGTTGTGACATGTTGTTTGTACTTATACAAAAAACAGAATTGCTTTACAATTTAAAAAAACCTCAATTTTAGCATGACAAGCTTCAAAGATTTGTTGATATTCTGACTTGTGAAATCAAAATCTATAATTGCAAGTGTTTGAGCATAATTTGAACAAACAGATGAAAATATCTTATTTACTAAAGACTTTCCAGGTGAAATTTAATACCCCCCAGGCCCCCACTCATAAAAAGTAAGATGAAAGTAAGAAGTGATTGATTGATTGTCACTTCTTGCTAAATTTCCAGTTACAAATATTTAATTGATGGTCAGAAAAATTTAATAACAGAATTGCTAGCCTTAGGCCTAAATTATGATATTGTTTGTTTCCCCAATCCCGACCCTGCCAAGCCATGCAGGTGTGGGTAGGTAGGTAGGGAAATAATTTTAATTTTCCAAAAAGCTTGAACAATATCATACAATCTGGCAAGCCAGAAAATTGGAGATGAATAAAATAATATTTGACTTAGTTTTGACAATGATTTAATTTTATGAGTAGCACTGTTTTTGCAGGGTCAGTCGGGATTGGGAAAACAAATAATATTTTATTTTAGGCCTTATTTAATGGCTTTAGCTATGATGAAATAAACATTTTTTTTTTGGGGGGGGGATTCAAGTTTCAAATATATAAGATATTGCATAAGGTGATTGCTCATTTATTTTATTTCTTTATCCTGACCTTCATTATTTAGTTTTTATGTTTTAAAAATGCCCATGTTAACTGTATAATAAAAGTTACAAATATTGTGATATACATATAAAGCCTGTTTGCAGAAATTTATCTACAGAAAAAAGATAAGATAATGTACATTGACCTTTACATGTAAATGTATGTTGCAGAAAGAGTCAAAACATCACTAAATCAGATTGTTTGTCAGCTATTGTTATGTAATACATGTAATTATTCTCCAGAGATATTGTAAACAAATGTGTAACAATGTTGTAGAAGTTATGACATTGTGGTCCTGTGATTTACATTGTTGTTAAAGTCCTAGCTTGGATATAGACAAATGTGTTACAATGACATAGATACAATGACATTGTGGTCAGGAAATAAACAAGGTGAAATAAAACTCTATAACTTGTGTAGAGTGAATTGCAGTGATTTCAAATCAAAATTTAAACATTATTTTTATATAAATTAAGCAGGATTTCATCCCAAATTGTAAAAATTAAAATTAATCCAGGAATTTTCATAAGTGGGGGCCCACTGACTCACCTAAGAGGGGGCCCGATCCAGTCACGCTTCAGTGACTCCCTATATAAGCAACCAATTTTTTCCGTAAATCCGCCTCTGGACAAAATCGCGAAAGTTTCTGAATTTACAGTTATTCCACCACTGTGACCAGACAAACTATTGTAAGTAATTTTCTGATAGCTAGATCTATTACAGAGTGAAGCATCAGAAACATGAAATCTGTGACACTGACAAGGAATCAGTCAATCCTTTTCAACTCCACAGAATCTTTATTATTGTTGACAATAGCATGTTATGGTCAGTGCTATCTTAACCAGGAGACACTGATTGTCTCTGAAGTCAGGTAATGGTCAGTCTGCAGAAGACAACTAAAATCTAATGGCTTCATTCAAGCTCTCAGTCTTGTAAAGGAAACGGTACTAATCTTATCACAACTTCTGACTTGGCTGACAAAATCTAAGCTTTTACAGCAGAAATTACAATAATTACAGTATGTTATGCATCCTAGCAACTTGGTGAAAATTCTGAGTTTGAACAGAGTTTGAACAGAATGTACTGATTTATTGTAAATTGTATAATGTGTTTTACAGTGCATTTAATTTTGGATTGATCTTACATCCATGCTGTATCCTGGGTAAAGTGTCACTCTTTCATATTAAATTATCTCTTATTAAGTTCTGTGATTGAGTTTCCAGTTAATGGCATTAACGACATCATTATGTCCTTGGTAGCAGTTAGAACTTGATAAACATGCAGATCTTTGGTAGTAGTTGGAACCATATAAACATGCAGATCTTTGGTAGTAGTTAGGTCCATATAAACATGCAGATAAACTATAACTATTGCATAGGAAATGAAGAAAAAAAAGGCTCTTAGTCAAATTTGTATCACTATAAATTAACACAAAAAAGGATATTTTAATAGGTTTCATTTTTCTGTTCTAATGAAAAGTAAAATCACAAAAGTACTGAACTTAGAGGAAAATCAATTCTGAAAGTCCATAATCACATGGCAAAATCAAATAACAAAACGTATCAAAAACGAATGGACAAGAAACTGTTGAAATCCCAAAGATGAGCTTGTTTATTATGTTTAACCTAAGAATGTTTTTAGTACAGTTGTACAGCAAGAATTTTTCATGGACTTTATTTATACAAATGAACTGTGTAAAGCTGACCTCAATGATTGATTTTGATTTCAATTGTATTGTGAGGTTGCTGTTCAATTGATATTTAGCCCACATTTCCCTTTATTGGATGATTAGTTCAAATGTTTTTTTAATCATGATTACATTTTTATTTTTCAGATGTAAAAAGGAATTATTCAGAAACAATATTGAGTAATGTAACGTGTGACAAGATGAACAGTTTTAAGTTTTAAGCTTTGGATAAAATGTTTCGACACACATTGGATGTTATTGTACCCTTTAAAAATAATTAGCTTTATGCAATATGGAGAGATGTGGATAATGATTCCCAAATTTAGTCTTGGAATATAAGGAACGATTTTTCAATATAACCTTTTGTGGATTTGAAACAAATAGAATTTCAAAATGTCAGAGCACAACGATTTAGTGTTGGAAATTGCAATGGTGGAGAAAATGAGTACGCAGGAGCGACTCAAACATGCAAAGAAAAGACGGAGTCAACAACTGAAAAAATTTGCAAATTATGAAAAACAGGTGGATAAAGAATTTGCTAAAAAGGTTAAAAAAGGAACAGGAAAAAAACGTCGTCCTCGAGTGAAGTTTCGTGGAAATATTATGCTTTTAGAATCAGCAGCAAGAGGGGACATTGAAGATGGTAATACTATTAATAAGTGATTGTGTCACATGATCTGTTATAACTCTTGTATCGTATATAGGTTTTATCAGGGGTATTTAAGTCTAAGTTTTAAGAACTGAATATCCTCTCATTGGATTGAGTAGTTTAATAGATCTGTAATAATCAGCTATTCCAACCTCTCAAAATTGTTGAAAAGATATCCAAATTTTTATTAATTTGGATATATGTTTATTCATTTTTCGACTTTCCAGTTTTAATAAGTTGTTTTCCAAAAGCCAATGTTATTAACTTTGAAATTTAGACATTTGATGGTTTGAATAAATATTTTAAATTGTTATAAATCAAATATGAGAATTTGAGTGAAATCGGTGACCATAAATTTGACAGCTCATTAACTATTGATTTGACCTCAGATGACCATATAAGCGATGTAAACATAAATAAAGATATGAATAGATTAAACCAAGACAGTGCAATTGGATTTTTATAGGTCTGTTTAATTTTTATTGTTTAGATTAAAAATAGATTTTTCTCATTGTTTTTAACCGTATAAGAATGATTTTATGTGCATCGAATAAGTAATCAAATGATTTACCGTAGTTTCACTTTCATTGTTGACATTGGAGACCTGGATGCTTCATACTTTGTATATGGATGCCTCATGTTACGAAGTTTCCTTCAGTTACATGTCCAATATCCTTGACCTCATTTTCATTGTTCAGTTACTACTTGATAAAAAAGTTAAGATTTTTTGTAATGTTAAATTCTCTCTTATTATAAGTAATAGGATAACTATATTTGATATGTGCGTACCTTGCAAGGTCCTCTTGCCCGTCAGACAGTTTTCACTTGACCTCGACCTCATTTCATGGATCAGTTAACAAGGTTAAGTTTTGGTGGTCAAGTCCATATCTGATATACTATAAGCAATAGGTCTAGTGTGTTCGGTGTATGGAAGCACTGTAAGGTGTACATGTCCAACTGGCAGGTGTCATCTGACCTTGACCTCATTGTCATGGTTCAGTGGTTATTGTTAAGTTTTTGTGTTTTGGTCTGTTTTTCTTATACTGCATGCAATAGGTCTTCTATATTTTGTGTATGGAATGGTTGTAAGGTGTACAGTTCTACTTGGCAGGTGTCATATGACTTTGACCTCATTTTCATGGTTCAGTGGTCAAAGTTAAGTTTTTGAGTTTTGGCCTTTTTTTCTAATACTATATGCAATAGGTCAACTATATTTGGTGTATGGAAATATTTCATGATCTACATGTCAGTTGCGCAGGTTTTATTTGACCTTGACCTCATTTTTTACGGTTCATTGCTCAGTGTTAAGCTTTTGTTTTTTGGTCTGTTTTTCTTAAATTATAATCAATAAGTCAATTTTATTTTTTGTATGGAAGAATTGTTAGCTGTTCATGCCTACCTGGCATGGTTCATCTGACCTTGACCTCATTTTCATGAGGTCAAAGGTCAATGTTTAGTTTCCTTGGTTTATGTTAAGTTTATGAGTCAGTTGTAATAAAGCTTTATCATTAGGACTATCAACATAATATCAATGATTAGTAAAGAACAGGGTTGGCAAAGTATTACCCGCCCGGGAATTCCCGGATGGGAAAACCCGGGTTTTCCCGGGCTGGGCAATACTCCCAGAAATGGGTCATAGTGGGCAATACTGGGCAATATGATTTTCTATGCTTATTTTAACACTAAATAGTAAAGTCTTTGTACAGTTTCATAGTATAACAGTACAGCTCAGCTAAATATATACTTTTTATACAGATAACCATTGACAGTCATTTCTAGAAGATTGAAATATCAATTTCATTCTCTTCTCTATTAATTCTATATGTAGGCAGATAAGAAGAGTTGTACATTTAAAGATACCTTTTTAATTATCAAACATTGTTTTAATAATCCAAACTTTCAAACATGCATTTTATTGCAGTGTTTAAGTGACTTGTTAATTTTATTTGTTATACATTCATATTGCTAAATAAACACCCTAAAGGGTCATGCCAATTAAACTTATAGAATTATAAGGGCTGATTATTGTAACATAAACAAATCTGTGGTCTAATCTGAATAATTACTAACTAATTAGTGACATTATTTAAATGTAATTTTTCTTACAAGTAATTGTTAATTCTTAAATTGGGAGTTATATTTATTTGAATAAAAAAAAATGTTTGCTTTATACATGTTATATCTACAGTTTGCCAATCTAGACAAAAAATAGGGTATAACCATCTTATTAAATGTATTTAATTTGTGTTTATCACTGAATCCTCTTTAAAATTCATACAAGTATTTTATATTACCCAGTATTGCCCAGTATTACCCACTAAAACCCTGTAAAACCCGGGTTTTCCCAGTATTTCCCACTGGGCTGGGCAATACTCATAAAACCCGGGTTTTTGCCAACCCTGGTAAAGAAGGCGAGACATTTCAGTGTGTGCACTCTTGTTATTTTATAGATTAGAAATAGATGTTTCTCATTGTTTTTAACTGTAAAAGAATGATTTTATGTGCATCGAAATAGTAATCAAATGATTTACCGTAGTTTCACTTTCATTGTTGACATTTTTTTTCTTTAAATAACCAGTACAAGTACAATGCATGCATTGTCAATCTCTAGCTAGGGGTTAAATTGAAGTTCACATGAATACGGATTTAAAATGGTCGACTCATTCACTTGCAAGTGAATAGCTAATTATCAATGTTTTTTAGTGTAATTTACCTTGGAATTTAACAAAATTGAACCTTTTTGGCTGCAAAAAGCGAATTGTTATTTCACTATTTCACTTTCATTTTTGATGGAACAGAAAAAAAATCAAACTTTAAATTTTTTATATATCTCATAGCTAGTGCCCCTTTAACCTAATGGTTGAGTTCCCTTATTTGAATTGTATGCATTTGTTATCCTGAGATCTTTTATATCATTATTAGCTACTGATCATTATTAAAGGGACTAAATAGGCTGTATGGTCATTGCCCTTAAAACAACCAGTTGATAGCTGTCTCATTGGCAATCATACCACATCCCCTTATTTTCTATATTAGAATTTCTGTCTGTTACTTTAGAGTGGAGAAATATTTAATGTCAAGAAAAAAAATGTATTGTTTTATAAAGCTTACTACTTAAAATATGTGAATAAATGTATGTATTTATTTTTCAGTACGAAAATTACTAAATCAGGGTGTTAATCCAGATGTAACTAACGAAGATGGTTTAACGGCTCTTCATCAGGTGAGTGATCACAGCTTTCAAAAGTCACTCATTCAAAATCTAATTATGTTTTAAATAAAAAAAAATTATCAGATCAATTTTAAAAGCAATTGACTGAGACGTAAAGTAATTAGATTGTCCTTCTGTGTTTCTGTCACTGCATTCCGCTCTAGATTAAAAACCATCGGAGGTCCATGATGAAACTTGGTATGATTATTCACCATTACAAGAAGGTGTGTTACATAAATAGAATAAAAACTGCTTTGTGGCAGAAACCTAGCTAAATTTGTAACTTAAAACTTTAAGATTTCAGTAATGAAAGGTAGCATTTAAAAGTTTGTAACATACTAAGCAGGTAAAATGTATGTAATAAAGTGATAATGGTCTTTTTAAAAAAAAAATCCTCTGGTTACGCTGCATAGAGGCAGATTGAGGGGCATGTAAACTGGGGGTCAGGGCCCTGTCACTTATATGGTTTAGGCATAGGCTTTTACATGTCCCTACACAATGACTTTTTTTCATAGTTTATGGTCTTCCATTTTCACGATCCTTGAACTGCTGAAAACTAGATCATAGATATCTAAAACAATAGATCATTCATACATGTACACATTGTTATGTGAAATCTATTGAAGGACAATTAACACAAGAATAAGTCATGAGAAATGAAAATGATTTATTGAATTAGATGTTGACTGCTGCTGTTATTGACATTTTCAATTTAGACTGATATGTATGATGTCAGCAGGTACCAGGCTTTTATTAAATACAATGGTCACATGGTTTTGGTCAGGTTTCTAGATTTCTGTTTATGATATTTACCTTTCTGATGTAGTGCAGCAGATATTTGCTGTGTTAATTGTGATTTATGTTTAATACATGTAATTACATGTATGCTCTATAGATTTGGATGATTCATGTTCTGAAATATTTTTGGTAACTTTTGTGCTTTGTCCATATTTCCCACGAGAAAGAACAACAATAATGTTGACTATGCTTCATTTAGATAACAGCATTTTGTAGAATAAAATCTATAAAAGTAAGAGACATATTTACAAAGTTGCCCGCTCATGTAGTATATCCTAAGCAGTACTTCAAAAGAGTGTTTACTCAATGTTGAAGGCCTAACTGAATCTTTGAGATGAAGAACAGCAATGAAAGCTGGAATGACTGTTCCCTTTGTGTTTTTATGCCCCACCTACGATAGTAGAGGGGCATTATGTTTTCTGGTCTGTGCCTCCGTTCGTCCGTCTTTGCGTCCGTTCGTCCTGCTTCAGGTTAAAGTTTTCGGTCAAGGTAGTTTTTGATGAAGCTGAAGTCCAATCAACTTGAAACTTAGTACACTTGTTGCTTATGATATGATCTTTCTAATTTTAATGCCAAATTTGATTTTTATCCAATTTTACGGAACATGGAAAATGATAGTGCGAGTGGGGCATCCGTGTACTTTGGACACATTCTTGTTTTATTATGTTTGTAGTGATAGATACCCTATATCCTTTCTATTCCAACAACTGCTTTGTTTAAACTATTTGTTTAGAAATTAGTGTTGTCTCAATGCAGTACAAACTATCTTTAAGGTGGTACCCAACACTTTCACTAAAATTAATTTGGCTTGTTTAATTTTCATAAAATTTTGTCAGAATTAATTTTGTCCCTTTAACAAAAATATAAAAATTCAAAAATTTTAAACCAACCATTTTGTCAGACAAATTACACTTGTTATATAGCAGTTTGACAAATACAAATTTTGATCATTGAGAAGCTAATATTCCTTTTATAACACATTGTAATTAAAACGTTTAGCTGACTTTACAAAGTTATCTCCCTGTAGTGTTCGGTACCACCTTAAATTAATATATCAGTGTGAATTAATGCAAATGAAGAAATTACATTTATGTTTTATTATATAGGCTTGTATTGATGACAATGAAGAAATGTTAAAACTTTTACTGGAATATGGTGCCAATGTGAATGCGAGAGACAGTGAACTTTGGACTCCACTCCACGCTGCTGCTACGTGTGGACATTCCCACCTTTGTAAACATCTCATTTCTAAGTAAGTACTGTCTTTATGGTCCTGCTTCCATTAGAATATTTTTTTTCACCATTTCAGTCTGTCTGTTAAACGTTACAGTAGTATTAAAGGATTTTAACTGAGGTTCATGATTACAAAGTGTTTTTTCAATGTTATCCAACAGCTCTTATAAAACGTAGATAAGCAAGCTATGCCCTAACATATGTACATAAACAGTATCATATGAGTATAATTGATTATCAGACATTATAGCCGAATAAAGAAGAGAAGTTGTTAGAAGATCAGACTGTTAGGAGAATAAAAACCAACAGAATCGTCTGGTAAGGGAATATAGTTGACAGATACCTACTGTAAGGGGAATAAATTTGCCGGAATCGTCCGTAGAAGGGGAATATATTTGACATACTTATCAGATTGACAGCTCCTATGTGTTATTTTTGTTGTAATTCCAGTACTTGGTTAAGTGGTTTTTTAACATAAATGATCACTAGACTTGAAATATCCGTTGGGAAAATCGTAACTGTCAGCGTATTATGTGATCAACAAAATATTGTCGATTTAATGCATAAATATAAGACCAAAAAAGGTCACAAGAGAATTGTCGATTACATGACAAGATATTGATCTAATATGATTTTATAATCCAGGATTTATTGTGCATTTGATTTATTGTAACTTGGCCATTTGTTCTGCTTGGTTTTGTGGAGAATCTGTACTTTAAGTATTACTATAAGATCTGTTGCTCTAACTTGGTATCAATTTGCTATGTCATAACCAATTTGACCCAATCTAATTAAAAACCGATCTCTCATTGCTAACGTTTTCTGATATATCGCGTGGGAGATCTAACAAAACCCGCTTTGAGGTCACATGTGAGTGAAGTTATGAATTTATAACGATATGCAAATGAGTTGATGACCTAAAAATAAGCCAATCATCAATAAAGTGTATGAATTATTTGGACTGACGATTTCTTCGTAAATAAAATGAGTTACATCCCTTTACCCTACGATAGACTTTCAAGTTCGTGGAAGACTCCTTTTCATTGGTTGAAAAAGACACCTACGAGGTCACTCACATGTGACCTCAAAGCGGGTTTCGTGAGATCTCCCATGCGACTTATGAGAAAATGGGAGCGATGAGAGATCGGTTTTTAATTAGATTGACTATGACCCTATCAGAAATAAAGAGAAAATGAGAACAAATTTGACTGACATATTTTTGTCAGAATGTGATTGTCAGAAACTTTTACCCAGGTCTTTGTCATGTCTGATTGATACACATTGTCTTATCATTGCTAATAGTTAATTTTGGTGTCACTATTTGTTCTTCAAACAATATTTGGACTTTAGATTAGCTCAAATTAATACAAGCCTTATCTACATGTACCTGTGTGAGATCTACTGGTATTAAATATATGACAGATTCCTATTAGCACTGACAGCAAACACTCTTTATTTTATAATAAAAAGTATTGTTAAACCAATGTTACCAAAAGAAATTCCCATTTAAACTTTGTCTTGTTAGCGTTTAATCTGAAATCGAAAGTTGAATAATAAAGATCCAGTAACCTGAGAGGAATATATTATTTGAAAAAGTATAACTGATTTAGGTATCCAATGCCGTCAGATGTGTAAACCTTTTACAATTATTTTGTTGTTGAAGTAAAAAGCTAATCTGTATTTAGCAATTTATCTGAAATTGAAAGTTGAATAATAATGATAAAGCAATGTTAGAGGAATAGATTATTTGAAAAAGAATAACTGGTTTAAGTATCGAATGCTGTCCCAGGTCAGATGAACAAACTCTTTACCAATATTGTTGATATTGATAGAAGTGATTTATCTTCATCGGTTGGAAGTTTTTATGTAATGAACAAAAGCTTAACAAAAAGTTTAATTTCCCCTACAGCTCATCACATCCCACCAAAATAAATGTCCAAGACAATTAAAGTTTCCGCCAAAATAAATGTCCAGGACAATCAAAGTTTCCGAGAAGAGTCATAAGGAACAATTAACTTTAGTGTTTCTGCTTAATATTGTGATTATATTGGTGAATAGGTTCCATAAACTTTTCCTTTTATTACATATTAAAACTAAAAAATCGATAAAGCCGTGAAAACCGGCTGACTTTTCTAATTGTGCTATCCATTTATCTAAGTATTGGTGACAAAATGGTCTTGATTTTTCATTTGAGGTTTAACACTGTCAGAATGTTACTGACAATAAACTTGATGAGTTGCATAAATGTAAATTGTATGATGAGATTGATCAGGGATTTATACAAAGATTGAATAAAAAAGTAGGTAGAAAGCTGGTGGAATGAATTTATTGAAATTATGAATGACTTCATTAATTACGATGTCATAGTATTGTGGGGTAATCAACTTGACTGTCTACAGACCTGTAACATTCATATCAATGTTGAACAAGATAAATTTACCATAAGATCCGTTTAAGAAATCTAATTCAGTTACCATGGATAGGTTAAATGCTTCTAATTTAAAAAATGAAGGGTTTTCTAAGAAATTTAATTTAAAAGTTCGGAAAAGTAAATAGTTCATCTGTCTTTATCATCAATTTCTGGTATTGACATACCATTTACATTAGACATACTTTGGTATATATCAGATTAAGACATATCGGGCACTGTCGAGGTTTGGGTCAGTAACCAATTCTTACAGATTTCTATTAGACATGTATATTATGAGATAGATTATACTGTCTGTAGCAAATTCATTGATGATCAGTCTCTCCCAGAATACATTTCATGCCATAGACCAATAGCACAATCAACTTGTAGCAAAAGTAATAAGGAGGTCATAGCAGAGGTTTCACTATGGTAAATGATAGCAATATATTTTGAAAGACATTTATTAAATTTTAAATAAAAAATTGCTGTAAAGTTGCCAGGGAAGACTATGATATTAAATTTTAATAAACTTGGCATGAATTTTTATAAAATTATTTCCATCAAGGGCATCAAATTTGGTCTGGTTAATCCAAAACTGTCTGTAGTCACTTAGAGTGAAACATAATTGAACACTGTCAACTTCTTGGTCAATTTATACATTACCCCAAAAAATTTGATGTTAATTAATTTTAATTATCTTTCATTTTTGATTCAGCATATAGCACAGCAAGTTTTTAATAAAAATAGTAATTTTGGTTTTATGATTTTTAAATGACTTTTACTGATCAGGTCTACTATATTACATCAGTTCAACTATAGATTATGTATTAGGGATGGGGTGATTGATCAGTTTACCCTTGTTAAATTGTCAATGTTTCAATTTGACATAAAATGTATTAAACTTTGTTTAATTGAAGCTTAGCGTTACATGTTTGCAAGGAAGATTTGATTGATGTGGGTGATCCTGGCTCCGTATCTTCTCAATTCACGCCCATTTTAATTTGCTGAAGTGACTAAAGAGTAGGAAGAAAGAAAGATAACATTTTGTATGTGTGATTGATGGAGTGGATTAACCATTAGTTGAAGAAGCCATTCAGGGACGTCCTTGTTGTCGGAATCTCAGATAACATACGACTCTTTAACATCCGTTATTGTTAGAAATCACCTACAAAAGAGAAATCGACTTAAAGCTTGGCGCAGAACAAAATAGTCATCAATTATTGAGATTAAATTTATAATGAAATGCAGTATATTGCAAAAACAAATTAAAAACCCGTTAGTTGTACATGTATTTTCTGCATGATTATATTGAACACATGCATAATTTATTTACTAAATACTTTCTCTTTTACTTTATCATCAATAATTTAAAGATTTGAAAACAGCCACTAGTAAAACATGTTGTCTTTAAGAATATATTATAGTACAAAGTGATTAAAATATTGAAAAAGTAAAGTTAAATAAACTGGAAAAGTGAGCAACAAGAAAAAACAAACAAAAAGGAGTTTGAGTGAATTGATAAAAGTGAGCTAGCCCAATTGAGGGTGTTTGTATATGAATCACTTATCAACATGCTTTAAATATTTCTGCTGGGGTTTATATGACCATGACCTCATTTTTATGATTCTTTTGGTCGATTTTAACATTTTGTGGTTTATTCTGTTTCTCAGGTACTATTATTTATAGTATCCCTAGATTTGGTGTTTGTAAGGATTGTAGGTATACATTTCTCTCAGGCATGGTTCATCTTACATTGATCAGATCTCATTTTCAAAAAAATTTGATAATGTTGGGTTTATGTGATACTTGTTAGTAAAACCTTCATACTATAGAGAAAAATTCAACAATAATTCAATAATAAGTAAAAAAAACAAGACATTTCAGGGTGACACTCTTGTTTTAGTTTGCCAATATTAAATGACATGGGTGTTGATGTGTAGATAATGTTTTTATTTTTTTGTTGGATTGCTGTCTTGTTTAGAAATACTGTCATACATCCTATTATTCAGATGTTTATGTTGCCATGAACATTCATGAAATATTTGCCACTGGACCATAATATACCAATCATAAATCAAACTATCATATGTCTATGGCCATTTAAGTTAGACCTTATTTTAAATGGTAAATGTATTACAAAAAAACATGTATATGTATACTCAGCATCTTTAAGATGTAAAATCATTACCCAGGGACATAAATCATTGAACTCATGTCCATATAATGATCCAGCTGATTTCCTTATAAATTGGTGAACAATAATAACTTTGATTTCTGTATGGTAAATCATATTCCGAATACATTAATAGGGATTACACATTATGTATCCAATTATTTTCTCCAAATTGAACATTGATTTCTGCTTCATTAAGTTGATAATGTCATAGAGAGGGTAAATAAATTTATAAGCTTTTTATTCTGTTTTCAATATGAATCTTGTCATGCAGTAAGATTTTGATCAACCCCAAAGCTTTATATGTAAAAGTGTAATGAAAAAAGGGGGAAATCACCCTGATTATACATCATCTCGTTCAACTTCAGAAGATATTTCCAATGAAGGGGAGCTAACTCTGTAATTTGCCACACATCTATCCAAATTATATCTTGATATTTCCTTAATTACCAGAAACACTTAAGGTCCAAGGACACAGTTATCGTCCTTTGGTTTTCGTTGTCTACGAATATAGTCCCTAGTGTAAACAGTGTAAAACTTGCATGTTTTATTTAATACACTTTCCCAATTTATTTCTTTATATTAAATGCATGAAATATTAAGTAGGGGGATGTAATTACATGTCAAAACAATTTGGGTGCTGAAACTTTATGTTAAGTAGTGAATTGGTCCAGTTCTAAAAGGTCAAATTTTATCACGTCTGAAGCTGTCAAACTGAATTTTACACCCCCTTAACACAGAATTGTCAATATTTTGAGTTAGAGCTGGGAGAAGTTTCTATAATTTTGATAATATTTGTCTCACTGGTAGTACACTACACTGTAAAAATATTTTTGAGAAAGAGCAGGTGCGATTTTTTTAATTTGAATTTATTGTCTAAAAGAAATGCACTACGAAATAACTGTGTTCTCGGGCCATAAAGGAAAGGTTAACCATTTAAACTCTGGATGAAGGTAGCTTCAAAATTAAATAGGATGGTTAAGTCAGTAGGTTTTCTTCTGTCCTGTTTTAAGATTTGTCTAAAATGTCTGATTTTTACAAAGACTGACTCTTTAAAAGTACAAAAATATGTAGTTAACTACCCCACTAACCTGCAAGACATTAGGAATGATGGAAATATCAAATGGTTGTAGAATATAAACATTATGGGATATATGTAAATGTCAAAAGGCAAAAACCAGACAATACAAGTTAAAAACAATCATGTAGAGGTCGCAGAATAACAAGTAATTATCATGTAAAGGTCACACAGATAAATGGTAAGCACTAAGATGAATGAACGAAAATTGAATTACAGAAAGATCCATTGAAGGCCAAATAGTTGTAAATAAACGTCAGTCTGTATATTAAATGGTGTTAAACTTTCAAGTTGTTAACATGGTTAAGGTCAAGTAACGGAAAGAGGGTAAGACTTCAGATTTTACTTTCCACTTGTACAAGCTGCACTTACTACTAAAATAAAAATTATAATCCATTTAAAGCATTTATTTTCCTGGAATATTATTTAAAAAATATTCTCTATATAAAAGAAAAATATGTTGAAATGTTCTTTTTAAAATTCTGTTAATGTCAATAGTTTATAATTTAACAGAATACACAATCAACATATTTTTTTTGAAATTTTTTTATGGATTAGGTTAATTTATGTAGCTAAAGAGTCTTTAAATTTTTTAAATTTTACCCAACCATCATACAAGTAAGAGGCTTAGCTTGCTATAAAACCAAGTTTGATCCATTGTTTTTACTTATAAAGAACATGCCTGTACCAAGACCGTTGTTTTCATTTGTTTGATGTGTTTGAGCTTTTGTTTTTGCTGTTTTGACTTTGCCTTAGAGTTCATTATGGCATTTTATTTTTTTCTCAGAGAATAAAAAAGGACTTGAAGAAGTGGTTTTCCTCTATTTTTAATTATTGACTATTTTTCAGGGGAGCAGAACTATTAGCAGTAAATGCTGATGGTAACATGCCATATGATATCTGTGAAGATGAAGTTACTCTGGACTATATTGAAACAGAGATGGCCAAAGTTGGTAAGAATTTTCAGTAAGATAGTGAAGTGTAAGGTCACTTGATTTAATTGAGAAAGTTGTAAAAGAGGGACTCTTAAATCTAAAACAAACTGACAACGTAAAGGTGAATTTCAACTTTTTCTTAACAATTTTTAACTTCAGATTTTGATAATGAAACAGAATAGAAAAAAAAGTGTTTGTCTTTCTGGTCTAACTCTGCTATCTGCTAAGCACCCAACATTTAAGAGTAAGAACAAAGATTGTATGGTCAGATAGGATGAGCATGTTCAGAATTGATATGCTGGTCCAGTACAAAACAGAGTTTATTAATGTAATTAATGTAATATATGCCACTGGACTGTACACTTAAATTGTTTATTGTTATTAGAATAGTTAATCCATATCTCAGATCATTCGTAATATGCCTGAAATATTTGCCACTGAACATTAAACAACTAACAATTTTAAACCAATGTAGATCAGACTGAGATATCTGATGTTGATATAAAATTTCTTTTTGAAAAGAAAAAAAATTGCTACATAGCTAGCTGTCTGATGATACAGTATCCTTGGAGTTATAACTGATTTAAAAAAAAATAGCAATATGTTTGGTACTCATGGCAATTTCATCAATAGTTTCCATTTCTCAGAAGTAAAAATGTTTTAAAAAATGTACTAAGATGTAGTAAATCTGTACCAGTAAGTATAAATGAATCCCCTGTATAGATATTTTTTTTAAATAGTATTGTACAATTGTATGGAACATCAGTGTCTCAGTTAATTGTGGTCTTACTGGCAGGAAAATGACCATGAATGGAACATATTAATTAACTTTAACATATTCTGTTGAGAGTTCATTTAATGTCGGGGAACCATTAAATTCAAGGAAAAGGAAAGATGTAATATATTGTCAGTAGAAAAATAGTGGTCGATAAAAACAATTCAATATGGTTTTATTGTATAGATTGATACAAACATTCAACTTTGTTGTGTCATATATAATTTATTGCCGCGGAAACATTAATATTTCAGATCCAGGGAATATTATTAATATGACAAAAACAAGCCTCAATATATAATATTCTTATTCATAACAATTAATTCAGTAAAATCCTGATCGTCGTAGGGACTGGAGATGTATAATTTCTGTAATTGATTCCAGAATGGTCATGTAATTTATAGATGGGTTTTGCTAGTATTACACAATTAGGAAATAATCATCAGAAATGGAGGTCTAATATTTCATCAGTAAATACCATAATAGCCGCAATCTCTTTGTACACGTATCTGTTTTATACCAAACTAATTGATCACAACTTTAAAAAATTACTTTGTACTTTTGCAGGGTATGAACATTAGTTTGTATTACGTAAATGTTAAGGGTGCAGGCTTATTAATGTTTTGGTTCCAAACTAAGTTCATTTAGGTCTTGTATCAAGGAGGCATGTTTGCTTTTATACTTAAAATAAAGTTCAGAATTAACAATTTGTATTGGATATTTTCCTGTAAACTAAATATAGAGAATCTCTAGATCATTTTAACTGACCTTTTGACTTTTTGCTCTGAATAATTCTTTTTCCCTATTTGATTATTTAAAAAAAAAAAATCAACCTCATGTATTTGGAGAGCATGACTTTACAGGACCCGAACCTGGGATCTCTGTGTTACATGGCAGGGCATTAACTGACTGAGCTAAAGAAGTATTGCCACAAACATAGCAAGCAAGCCAACCAAAGGTTTACTCTACAAGCATTAGGAAATTAGCTGTAAAAGACAAAGAATGACTGTGGATACATTCATTTTTGTGGATTCCAATTTTTGTTGATTGTTGAAAAATTGTTTTTCCCTGGACATTTGATTTACTCCTCATTTTATCATTTAATAATAAAAAAAAGAAGATGTAGTATGATTGCCAATGAATGAGACAACACTCCACAGGAGACCAAAATGACACAGAAATTAACAATTTTAGGTCACTGTACAGCCTTTAACAATGAGCAAAGCCCATACCGCATAGTCAGCTATTAAAGGCCCCAAAATAACAATGTAAAAAAATTCAAACGAGATAATGAGCTATTTAAACATACTTTAATTGTTATGATTGTAATATTATTTTAGGAATAACTCAGGAAGAAATAGACGAGAGAAGGTTGATACCAGAGAGAAATATGTTAAATGATGTGTCTCGTTTAGCCAAGACAGGTGGGCCCCTGGATGAGAGGGGCACTGATGGTGCTACTTTAGTAAGTAAATGATGTGTCTCGGTTAGCCAAGACAGGTGGGCCCCTGGATGAGAGGGGCACTGATGGTGCTACTTTAGTAAGTAAATGATGTGTCTCGGTTAGCCAAGACAGATTGGCCTCAGGATGAGAAGGGCACTGATGTTGCTACTTTAGTAAGTAAATGATGTGTCTCGGTTAGCCAAGACAGGTGGGCCCCTGGATGAGAGGGGCACTGATGGTGCTACTTTAGTAAGTAAATGATGTGTCTCGGTTAGCCAAGACAGGTGGGCCCCTGGATGAGAGGGGCACTGATGGTGCTACTTTGGTAAGTAAATGATGTGTCTCAGTTAGCCAAGACAGGTGGGCCCCTGGATGAGAGGGGCACTGATGGTGCTACTTTAGTAAGTAAATGATGTGTCTCAGTTAGCCAAGACAGGTGGGGCCCTGGATGAGAGGGGCACTGATGGTGCTACTTTAGTAAGTAAATGATGTGTCTCGGTTAGCCAAGACAGGTGGGGCCCTGGATGAGAGGGGCACTGATGGTGCTACTTTAGTAAGTAAATGATGTGTCTCTGTTAGCCAAGACAGGTGGGCCCCTGGATGAGAGGGGCACTGATGGTGCTACTTTAGTAAGTAAATGATGTGTCTCGGTTAGCCAAGACAGATGGGCCCCTGGATGAGAGGGGCACTGATGGTGCTACTTTAGTAAGTAAATGATGTGTCTCGGTTAGCCAAGACAGGTGGGGCCCTGGATGAGAGGGGCACTGATGGTGCTACTTTAGTAAGTAAATGATGTGTCTCGGTTAGCCAAGACAGGTGGGGCCCTGGATGAGAGGGGCACTGATGGTGCTACTTTAGTAAGTAAATGATGTGTCTCGGTTAGCCAAGACAGGTGGGCTTCTGGATGAGAGGGGCACTGATGGTGCTACTTTAGTAAGTAAAACAGGGATAAGATTTCAAGGTTGGAAAATGAATGGAGATCTGGACTAAAAAAATATGAAAGTAATGAAGTATTATATATGTCTTCTTTAAAAGATGGCATTAGTTGATATTTTTTATAGGTTTCACTCTCAAAAAAGTGTTGTTTATAGTTTAAATATATTTCGTGATGTAACAGTTTTGGTCATGTGATATTTCAAGTAGTTCGAAGACAGATATTGCATGTGACTAAAATTATTAGTAAATATAAATTGAACTGGAGTTGACTTATCCAATGAGTAGACACACCTGAGACTAAACTAAGGTGTCAAGCAATTACTGAACAAATATTATAACAGATCAACTATCTTATTGATTAGATCAGCAAAATCATAAAAGAATTTCATACATTCACAATAATTGATGTATATAATTATTTCCTGAAATAAGCTGACTCCTATAAACTCTCAACAGTCTCAGATGTCGAGAGGTGGTATAATGATTACCCTTCAAAGTTTGTTGACCATTGCTTTGGTCAGTTACGTGATAGAAGGTCATTTGAACGAAGAAAAATAACAATTAAGTTAAGTAAGGAAAATAGAAGTCTTAGTAGTTGTAAACAACATTTCGTGATGTAATATTAAGTGTCATGTGACATAAGAAGTGTTCCGGGTGCGGGAATTTCTCGCTACATTGAAGACCTGTTGGTGACCTTCTGCATTTGTTTTTTTATTTGGTCGGGTTGTTGTCTCTTTGACACATTCCCCATTTCCATTCTCAATTTTATTCGTATTTAGAGAAAAGTACAAACTAATTTCTATTATGGAAAGAGCGTTCTTCTGATTCTTGTTCAGAGACAGAAAAAATATAACAAACATGGCACTGTCTGTGATTATCAAGACTTAGAACTAGTCCAAACCATCATTGAGGTGCTGATTGTTTTCCTTTTGATATATAAGAATAAAAGAAAACATCTAAGTTGACATCAGAGACTTTGTAAATCTTGGAGATCAATATAAAAATAAGGAGATTTTTTTGGTGTGAATTAATTAAATTATGTTTTTTTTTCTTTTTTTTCAGCTTCATATAGCAGCTGCTAATGGTTACATGCAAGTGGCTGAGTTTTTACTTGACCATCATGTTTCTGTTGATAAAAGAGACAGTGATTCCTATCAGCCAATCCATGCAGCAGCTTTCTGGTGCCAGGTTAGTTAAACTAGAAGATTGGAGCATGATATATTCCAATGAATGTTTTTAAGGGTCAGCTGAAGCAGGCCTCCAGGTGCAGGAATTTCAGGCTGCATTGAAACCCATTTGTGGTCTTCAGCTGTTATTTGCTCTTTGGTTGGGTTGTTTCATTGACAAATTCCCTATTTCCATTCTCAATTTTATTCCATAGAAGTTCGGTGAAATTTGACAAATATCCACTCATTCCTACAAAAACATTTTGGTGGTAGTTTTTTGGGGAATGGTTACTTTAGATAAATTGATTTCTTTGATTGAAGGAATTTGTTTCCTTGGACATGACTTTCTTCCTCTTTTATTCTGCATACAATCATGATAAAAAAAAATTTTAATACTGTGTTGTTTCATCAGTTATTCGTGCAGATCTCTATACAATTCTTCAATGGTTAAAGACCTATGTTCTATAATTCATTTTGTCATAGATATATTCCCAAGGCAGATGAGATAAATTAATATGATGGTTATGTTTTAATAAAAAAGTAAAATAACCATATAAAATATCAATTTGTGCCATCCATGCGAGTCCAATGATTGAAATAAAGTGTTATGTGGTGGGAGTCCGTATCATTACCGATACTCAAATCCTATTAACAACTCCAGCCCCGTTTATTTAACGCTTGGTCACACAATTTATGTCAATTCTCATTAATTGTAAGAGAAGTTCTGATTGGTCAAGCATGTTGTATTATTGTTACTATTGTTTAATAGAATTGTCAACTTGCCTATTTTACATCAACATCCCATGATATATATGATATTGAAAACATTTACTTGTCTGGTGTTATCTGGAAAATGAGGGCAGTAAACCATTTATAGAGAAAGTTAGTGTTAAGTAAATTATTTTTTGGACCATATATAAAAGGAGAAAAGGGAGATTTATTGAAGTTATATATACTGAGTGCCAATGAAAACACAACACTTGGTTTTTCAAAAATAAAATTTATATTAGAAATGATAATCTTTCAAAATAAATTGTTCTTGAAAATTAACAATTCTAACAATAGATCGATATCAAACAAAAATGTTTCATTGTCATCTTTCAGATGCAATAGGTAAACGAAACATTCAATGTCGAATCATCAACTCACAGTTCTAACAAAACATGTTACAACCCCGTTGTGCAGCGCAATCTCGATAGCGCCGTGGAATTATTCTTCCCGGACATTCAATGTAATCTCGACGAATGTTGTTTCACTTGTCCCGAATATCAAACTCAAGCTGACTTTATGATATTGGTGGTGGTTTTCATCATATACACCATGTACAATCTGATGCAAAATTTGCTCGATCAGCCCAAAATCGGGCGAAAGACATGACTTTTGGCCAAGATGTATGCCAAATGTCTATGTAACCACCACTGACCTTTTTTAGTACACAATGAATGATTTTTGGTCTACAGAATTCGATATTCATGCCTTACGGCCGTTTAGATGTCACTTAGGAAAGACTTTGGTACTCTTTAACAATTTCTGTGCAAATGGTGCTTTACTGAAATTGCTCGAAAGGATCTACTGTGACCACCATTGAACTCTTGTGACCTTTGTACACCCATCAGACTCAATATCGAATATGTTTAAGACCATATGAATCGGTCTGGCTGAGCGTTTCTTGCTTTTTGTACCCTGGGATGTAGCTTATCATTAAATGATCCATTTTGGTTAAATTTGTGGATGATTTGGGTTATTGTAGAGGCTACAACTTCAGTCTTCTCGTAATTGTATGCAGTGAAAGGCTTCATTGGATCATGCCCAAAACTGCATGTCGCTGGTTGTCAGAAAGTCCTGGCATTTACTCAGATGTTTTTTGCAGTTTCCTTACAATAAGGGAGGGAAAATTCATGACATTAGCCAAGCTTTAAATGACCACATCGTGAAAATGGTGGGTATGTTGAAAAACATTGAACTCGGTTTATGTCCGTTCAAAATAACCCTTACTTTGCATTTGTTCCAAAAATCACTCTACCGTTAAGTTGTCGTCAATTGTCTTAAAAGTATTTTAAACCAACTATACAAAGTTCTTATAAAAATAAAATAAAATTATAAGATTTTTTTGAAAAATAAAAGTGTTGTGTTTTCATTTGCACTCAGTATATAAAAAGAGGGGATTTATTGCAAATAAAATGATAAAAAAAGTGGGATTTATTCCAAATGACATGTAAAAATGGGGGGGGGGGATTTATTCCAAATTGGATGTAAAAAAAAAGGGAGATTTATTTCAAATGAAGTCCGTTGATATTGTTTGTTGTCATACAATAGATATTACATTACACCTACTGAAAAGAATAAAACTAAATTTATGAACCCTGCCCCTGCCCAGACATAACTACCTTACTATTACACTTTTAAAAAAGGAAAGAAATAATGACTGGCATATTTTTTAGACAGTGTTTATTGTGTAACTTTTGTCTGAAAAATTGTTGTCTACAGAAGTTTTGACAGCCACTTGAAAAGAAATACAACAGTACATGATACAAGTGACATTTTATATAACGATGTTAAATGAGGACAATATGTCACTTAACAGTTCGTGACATCACTCATTGTATAAATCCTCTATAACAGTTCGTGACATCACTCTTTGTAGAAATCCTCTATAACAGTTCGTGACATCACTCATTGTAGAAATCCTCTATAACAGTTCGTGAAGTAACATCACTCATTGTATAAATCCTCTATAACAGTTCGTGACATCACTCATTGTAGAAATCCTCTATAACAGTTCGTGACATCACTCATTGTATAAATCCTCTATAACAGTTTGTAACATCACTCATTGTAGAAATCCTCTATAACAGTTCGTGACATCACTCATTGTAGAAATCCTCTATAACAGTTCGTGACATCACTCATTGTATAAATCCTCTATAACAGTTCGTGAAGTAACATCACTCATTGTATAAATCCTCTATAACAGTTCGTGACATCACTCATTGTAGAAATCCTCTATAACAGTTCGTGACATCACTCATTGTATAAATCCTCTATAACAGTTTGTAACATCACTCATTGTAGAAATCCTCTATAACAGTTCGTGACATCACTCATTGTAGAAATCCTCTATAACAGTTCGTGACATCACTCATTGTATAAATCCTCTATAACAGTTCGTGAAGTAACATCACTCATTGTATAAATCCTCTATATTTATTCTGTTGTGGTTAAGATGATAATTGATTTAGATGCTTGTTTCCACTTATGGAAAGTTGAGATTACTCTCGGACAACTTCAAATTGATTTTTGGTTAATTTGTAATGGCTTCTCAATTTATAGAAGAGAAAGACAATTTGAACTTAGTAGATCTGATAGATTACAATCAGCTTTACATTGTCAGTGTTAAAACGATGTATTTTTATCTTTTGATTAAATGTTTTATATCTGTAACTGAATGTATTGAAAAAAAGACTTAAGTTTTAGACCTGGTTTCTTACACGAGAGATACATTTTAAAGACAGCAGCACTCAATTGAAGAGAATATTTAAGCATACCATTAACAAACATAATATGAACTAAAAAGATTTTTTTTTATCATTCCATCTAACCTTACTTATTTGGTTATTATTCTATTTTCAGCAAGATGTTTTAGAACTATTAGTTAAAAATGGTGCAGACATTGATGCCAAAACACGAAATGGAGAAACACCTTTTGGTATTTATTTTACATTGATAATCCTTTTTTGGGGAATTGTAAAATCTCAGGAAAGTTTTTTGGTTGAAGAAACCAGCATAACTGTTGTAAACTGTGCCTCTTCAGTTACTTTAGGTTAAGTGGACCATGAAAATTTGGCAAGTGGTCAGTGGTGAGACAAGTCTGGAACCCCTACCCTAAAGGGTATATGATGTATTGATCTTTTTTCTTACCAATGGTCAATTGTTTACTCCTGCCACTCTGGTTTTCTTTACCAATGATGCTTACCATTAGTTGATTAAACCATTGTCGAGAAATAAGTTAATCCCAATCAAAGAAACAAATGTTATGAACTGCAATATGACCGAATTTAACAATGATTGACTACTTCCCTAAAAAGCCAAGATAAATGCAATATTATTATTGATTATGAAATGTTTAATCTTTGTGGTATTGTTACCAAGAAAAAGAAGTACTAATATTAATTAATTATGGACTTTTGAAGAGGTCAATGTGTAATACATGGACCTGATCAGATTATATTGACTGAGGATGAAGCCCAAGTGTCAATTTTAATCTAACAGGTCCATATATAATGTATTGACTGAGTGAAAGTCCATAATTTATAAAGTACATATGGAAATAGTGTATTATTGAAATGGACTCACAGCAGATTCCAAGGAGTATGTAGCTTAAGGTAATATCTTTGGTTAGCTTGCTTGCTAGCTGAACCGTGAAGTCGGTGTTAGCGTAGGTAAACTACCCTCCTTTAAGAGTAAACTAGTCTGACAGATCACAAATCTATCTGTCTGTAGGACTATGCTACTTCGATAGGAGGGTAGTGTACCTTACCTTACAATGACTTCACGGTTCAGCTAGCAAGCTAGCTAACCAAAGATATTAACTACATACTCCTTGGAATCTGCTGTAAATATTCTTGAATTGGAGAGTATAGACTTGATCTATCCTTTTATCTGGATCTTAATTTAGAAGTATGAAATCAATATATGAATAGATGGAAAAATAAAATCAATATAATCATAATTAGACTACAGATACATGGAATATCGTTTGAATCACATGATCATAATAACCAATGAAAAAGGAGAATGCTACACCATATGTTATTTTGTCAAATATTTCATCTAATTTTTGCAAAGGTTTCTTTTGGAATTTAAAAAAAATTATAAATAAGTCATACAAGCTTTCATGAACATTGTTCAAAGATTTTATGTAGCTATAGTCAGAAAAAAATTATATAATTATGAATTGATTGAAGTTAAACTGGTATTTTTTTAATTTTTCTCAGATTTGTGTGAGGATCCTGAAATGAAACAGAAGATTTTAGACTTAAAAGATGACCTAGAAAATAAAAAGGCCAGTCGGTCGTCTGGTAGTACTAAACGTGGTACTAAACATCAAACCTCACGATCGTAAGTTTATACCCACAGCTTATAACCCTATCAGTGTTCTGTGTCAAGTATAGGTTTCCTTGTGTCCGTCATGTTTTGTTAGTAGTTATTAGATCATTTAGGATGGTTTTGGTTAAGGCATATAATTTTCCTAATGATCATCCATTTTTCATATCATAAGTTAAAGAAATATGTTACTGTGGATTCATTATTATTCATTTGGATACCATATTTCGTGGATTTCATGGGCACAGTCAAACCACAAAATTAAATATTCAAGGAATGATAATTTTTCTATAGGTTTGTATGCAAACTTCTGCAAAACCACCAAATTAAATATCCATAAATATGCAAGTTTTTCTTAATCCACGAAAATTAGTACCCATGAAAATAAATGAATCCACAGTAAATAAAAATATTTAATTTTGAAGAAAAGAAATTATATTGAAGTTAAAAGAGATAAAATCATATATTTAAGGACCACCAGTCAAGGGTGGACAATGACCAACAATTATTATCCATGACATAAAAATCAAAAACAATAGATTATAAAATATTAAAAAGGGGAGATAATCGATAATAAACCTGCACTTCATATCGGGCTGCTGCTAAGATGCATAAAATGTATTTGAAATCTTTTATGTATTTAAGTTTGTTAGCATGCCGTGTTTGTAGTGATGCTTTTATATGCCAAGAAGAAATATTAATAATTTTATATTATTCAGAACTTATTATTATTTATTATCGCATGAAAAAACATATGCTTCCATTAAATTTATCAAGCTATCTTTTTACCATGTTAGAGTAAACAAACTAAGGAAACAATTTTAAATATTGTAGTTATCATTAACAAGCATTTACTGCCCGATTTGATAGCATTTACATATCATTTATTAACATCCTTATTAAAAACCTTGTTTTTTTAATATTAGTCTTTATTTTAATGATGGTTTTTGGGCTCATTAGATTGGAAATTAACCAATGTCCATGTATTTGTAGAACTGGTGAACAATACCAGGGGTACCTTTGTATGTGGGTTATCTATTTTCACAGCAAAACAATGGCAAACAGTTTCTCTCACACAAATATTATTGATAAAACTATGTTTTGCAATCATTTTCAAAAAAATTCTTTATCTCTGAGAATTATATTTATAGTATCTTTAGTAATTTCTCATGCCCTAAGCATAAAAGTAAAAAATATATATATAGAATCAAGTTTTGAATCATGGCAACAAAAAACAGCATAAATATTACAGTACAAGCGCAAGAGATTTTAAAATAGAAGAAGATTTTTTACACAAAAATGATATTGTTTTTAATACAAAAGGCTGTGAAAGTTTTTTACCCACAAAGTAATACCTTTATTAGCTCATTTTATTGCACCATCCTCCATTTTCATATGTCTTTTTAGGAGTGGGTCTTCTAAGTAAGTATGATTGTCTTGATGTTATTGGACAATTCTCCACATGTCACATTCTTTTCAGATCTTCAGTAGCTTCTCGTTAACTGATGTCTTTAACCACTGAGCTGATCATGAATAAACATTGACTAATGCTTCTCTTACTTTAAAAGTACTTTCATTTTAGGGCCATAATGTGTGGGATTAATGTTAAGGCTCTCTCGAAATAATTGGCTGTTATGAATTTGTTTGAAATATTTGCCACTGGGCATTGATATTACAATATTAATCATTGAAAAATCATTGTTACTGAGGATCAAATAGACTATAGTCGCCGTCACGTAAAATTGGCACCATGATTTTTGTCAAAATTTTCTTCAATATCAACCGCATTTACTCGATCATGTTTTCTGATTGGCGGAAAAAAAATCCAATCCAAATATATACTACTGTCCTACCTTTTATTGTGTTTGCACAGTATAATCCTGACCTTCACAAAATCCAAGATTATTTGTATGGTGGAATCCGACATTGTTATTACAGGAAGTGTTGCCGTGGAGTCCACGTGCTCTCAATTTTCTTGTGTCTCTCGGAGCTGTTCGTCATCTTTATGTAAAAAGCGCGGGAAATCGTATCATCAATGACAATGATATTACCGGAGAGTAACGAATGTTATGTAGTAAGGGATCATCATAGAAACCAAGATGGCGGTTTTACAATGAAAACAATCTTGAAAAATGTGAAGGTCAGGATTATACAGTGCAAACACAATAAAAGGTAGGAAAGTAGTATATTTGGATTGGATTTTTTCCCGCTAATTGAAAAACATGATCTCGAGTAAACACGGTCGATATTTAAGAAAATTTTGACAAAAATCATGGTGCCAATTTTACGTGACGGTGTCTATAATGGATTGTTCTCTTAATGTCCAGTGGCAAATATATCATGCATATTTAAGGTGGTCAGTCGGCACTCCAAAGAAAATTGGACCATTGGCCATCATCGTTTATTCTTAATTCTGGAGAAACTCATTTTGCTTTAATACTGTGTAAAAATCAAATCAGTGAAAAGGAAAAAAATATATTCCTATCATTGGTTTGAATTAAGTCACTAGTACTATTAAATCCTTGAATTTGGCTTCTCTTCAATGAAAGTACTTAGCAGTGTACTGTTGAACAATTAATACATATAAAGGGTAGTACACTTATAATTATTTATTTATTATACACCCAAACTTATGAATGGTGTACATGTTAACTCAAATGCCTACAACTGATCAGTTCAGTTTGAATTTTACCTAGAAATTGAAATAGATTTTTCTAAGGTGTTTTAACTTGACCTTTAGATTAATCTGAGTTCTACCTCAGCAATTAGTGTTTTGACTGTAATTTTCAAGACAGATTTTCTTAAAATTTACTAAAATTGAGCCGTTGCAAGAAAATGAATATGCACCTTTATAAGTTTGGATACTGTAAAAAAACAAAAAGAAATAAAAATTCATAAACTTTGATGTTTCAGGTGATTCTTATAGGACTCATTTAAATTTGGTTGAAATTCCAATTGGGGCCAAGAACAATTGATTTTCTGTTTTGATCCATAATTTTGGTATCTTTCTGACAAGATAAACATATTCCAACATTGAAACATGAATTTACCATGTCATGGACGTAATAGTTTTTTTATGGATGCAATATCTATAGAATTTTCCCCAGTGACAGTATGAGTTATCACCCTTATACAATGTATTTACAATCCATATACAGGTACATATGTATTCACCACTTATGATAATTTGCTTCTTACATACAAGTTTAGCGCATTAAGGGACTAATATGTCTATATATGTGTGTTGTAATTTTTCAGCCTAGGTAGTTCGAGCACGATGTATAGCTCCACTAGTTCATTGAACGAGCCTCGGTCTCACGGTCTCCATCACAGGTGATCTCACTGTAACCTTCATTTAACTGTGGCTAACGTAACATCTACGTCATTCTATCATGTGCAGCTATTAACACCACTCAGAATAAAACATACTCATCAGCTGTGTCAAAAGTACTGTAAACCAACTCATTTTCAAGAGCAATTTAATTTCACGACTTTTGTGAGTAGAAAAATAATGAGAATATAAATTGTTGATTGAGAGTATGTAAAACATGGATCTTTCTTTATTTAACTACATTTAGCAAATTTGAAAATCCTGAAATTAAATTGCCTTGAAAATGGCTAGTAAAGGCTAAATGTGAAATAAAGTATCCTCGAAAATAAGTTGATTTACAGTAATGGGAAAAAATCATTTCATTCTGATTTTTCGAACATTTGAAATATACAGTTACCAAAATGAGTTTTTGATTGTTCTAGAAATTGATCTTCTAATGTATCAACCATTTGATTACCATTGCATAATTTTATATGATAAATCATTGGAAAAAACTACTTTAAAACTATTCTGTGTGGTACATGTGGTTGGTTGTTTTAAAGTTTGTTAACTAATTTTCACAACTTTTAATCAGTGTTTCAATTTAAATAATTTCAAAGTGTGGCTTTAATATGGAAAAGAAATCCTGCATATTAAGGAGATATGTCTTTCAGATGTAAAATACCAATAGCTGCACATGATGTTTTGACCACTAGGAGCATGCAGAGTTAAGGGAATCCTAATATATTTATAGTAATACACATCTAAGTTAGGGGCATCCTAATATATTTATAGTAATACACAAGTCAAGGGAATCCTAATGTTATTTTTAGTAATACACCAGTCAAGGGAATCCTAATGTTATTTATAGTGATACACAAGTCAAGGGAATCCTAATGTTATTTTTAGTAATACACCAGTCAAGGGAATCCTAATGTTATTTATTGTAATACACCAGTCAAGGGAATCCTTATGTTATTTATAGTAATACACCAGTCAAGGGAATCCTAATGATATTTATAGTAATACACCAGTCAATGGAATCATAATGCTATTCAAAGTAAAACACAAGATAATGGAATTCTGTGTTGTATATTGTGATATACTGAATCAAGGGAATACCCAAGTAACAGGGGAAATAATTATAGAAGTACACACCGAGAGTGTATCTAATATATTTATAGTGCTGTACATCACATGTATCCTGGGTATCCTAAGTGATTTTTGGAAATACACCTATGAATTTAAGGAAATCCACCTATGAATTTAAGGAAATCCAATAAATTTATAGTAATCCTCATGCTTAAAATCATACATGAAGATTCTAAGTATCAAAATCAATTAGAAAATTGAGTTTTCTATTTGCCTTTTTTTTTTTGAACGATTTCAAAATGAACCTCTCCTTTCAAATTTTATAATTCCCTTCGCCTCACTCTTAATTATAAATAATAATCCTGTAAAGAACCTCTTTATTTGTTTCTCGTCTGTAATACTGATTTGAACACCTGTATCAGTATGCATGATTGACACATCTAGTTTGAAATAAGGGCAAATTTGGACAACCTAAATTAGAATGTTATATCTCTTCAGCATGATTTTAGCATGGACTGTTTATCTAACTGTATGATTTAGTTGTTCTATTTTTGTTGACAGTATAACTAATAGCTGCATGATATAATAACTGTAACAATAATGTAAACTTTCTTAAAGGTGGATGTTCTCTGTTTATATTGGTATAGATATAATTATATAGATTTACTTGACTCTTTTTCAGTCGAAATAGCATGTTTTATGAAAATCATATAATGAATTCTGATTGATGAAAGATAATGTATGGTCTGAAAGGTGTAAATTTAGACTGATTGGTTAGTTTCAAATGTCTTTTGCCTACGAAATCACATGGGAAAATCTTTTCAAATTTTATTAGAATAAGATAAGCTTGAACAGTTTTTGAATCACTGATCATTTTCTAGATGTAGTAATACTACAAAACCAGTTCCTTTTGGTAACCCTTCTAAATAGGGATTTACATTTTAGTTTGCTAATGATATGATTATAGAGAACAGAGAATGTCTATCTACATAATGCCTGCTATCTGCTTCATGTGTTGTATGGACTAATTTATAATTATTGTACATGTTTGTTGGACTTGAACTGCTGATTTAGGATCACTGTATATTTATTTGATTAATATTATGCTTGTTTATTTATTTATTTAGTAACATTTCATAGAGACTTGTCAATTGTTTCCCAATTACATGCATTCTAAAATTCTCGAAGGCATTCTCTATATATATTAGTTTTGTAACCTTGAATTATTGCTACAATGCTGCAAGTCATTCTAATATGCAAGTCTTATGACAATTTATACAATGCTGCAAGTCATTCTCATGTGCCAATTATATGATATAATGTTCAATGCTACAAGTCATTATAGAGTGCCCATCATATGACATTGTGTTTAATGCTCCAAGTCATTCTAAAGTGCCCATCATATGCCATTGTGTTCAATGGTCCAAGTCATTCTAAAGTGCCCATCATATGACATTGTGTTCAATGGTCCAACTCATTCTAAAGTGTCAATCATATGACATTGTGTTCAATGCTCCAAGTCATTCTAAAGTGCCCATCATATGACATTGTGTTCAATGCTCCAAATCATTCTAAAGTGCCAATCATATGACATTGTGTTCAATGCTCCAAGGCATTCTAAAGTGCCAATCATATGGCATTGTGTTCAATGCTTCAAGTCATTATAAAGTGCCCACCATATGACATTGTGTTCAATGCTCCAAGTCATTCTAAAGTGCCAATCATATGACATTGTGTTCAATGCTTCAAATCATTCTAAAGTGTCAATCATATGACATTGTGTTCAATGCTCCAAGTCATTCTAAAATGCCAATCATATGCCATTGTGTTAAATGGTCTAAGTCATTCTAAAATGCCAATCATATGACATTGTGTTCAATGCTCCAAGTCATTCTAAAATGCCCATCATATGACATTGTGTTCAATGCTTCAAAGTCATTCTAAAGTTGCAAAATTGTCCTTCATTATCATCTTAAATACTAAATCAATGAAAGAAAAACTCACTTTCACTTAGATGCAGATATATTCATGCATTGTCATACCATTGACATCATCATGAATATGCAAATCTTGTAAATATCATCATGAATATGCAAATCTTGTAAATATCATCATGAATATGCAAATCTTGTAAATATCATCCTGAATATGTACATTTAATAAATGTTATCATGCACATGTAGAAGTAGTATAACATAGATTGTAGACTAATCCCACTTTTTCATGTCTGTAGTCATAATGTCACCAATAGATTAATGAATAATGATAGGACAACACAGTTTGTACATGGTTATATGTCATAGAGTAGTCCATCACAAGTCACTCATGTACAAAGCATTTATAATTTTTATTTTTAGATATAGTAATAAATGTTCCTTCTTTTCAGGCATTCTTCGGATCATTCCCATAGGTATCCCTATATTTTTATGTTGGAATGTGTTTTGTTATATTCTTTTATTTTATGTTTGGAATGAGCTTTATGTTAATCTAACTTTTGACTTATTATTTTGTTGGTTAGTAGTATTTATGTTATTTTATATTATTGTTTATACTAAATATTCTTTCACAGTACTCTATTTACTCACATGACTGAAAGCTCCATCCATAACTTGACATGAGTCATTCCTTGTAAAAAAAACATTAATGTCACAAACACAAGGTACAACTGGACAAGAATCTTACTTATTTCAAAATGAAGTCAGAAATCAGATAAATATTACTGGATTAACAAATTTAACACTGCTATAGAAACACTGGGGCATAAAAAAAACACAACAATTTCAGGACATAGAAACACTGACCTAAGAGGAATACAACATGGTGATAGAAACACAATGGCACAATGCATACACAATGAGGTGATAGAAAGAATCAGTCATGGCATTAAAACACCAGTAAAAGTTTTCTTTATAGAGTTATAACCATACTTGTCCAATAGAACTATCTGATTAAAATTTACATAATTTGCACAAATACATAGTGTTTGGATCTATCAGTATGAGTATCAAAGAAAGGTAACTCTATAATGAAGTTCATAATGTGTTAGGTCATAGGACTGATGTCAAATTTCTATGGAGGAAATCAGACCTAGCCTAAGACTATGATTTACAAGGTTACTGACTGTTGACATGCACATTAACATAAGTTGTAGTCAAACCGATTTTGGTTTAAGATTCATTTCACATATTAAAACTTTGTATCAACTCACAGCATGTTGAGATCTACAATAAACTTGGTATGATGTGAAATTAGTCCTAGAAACCAATATAGAAAACTAGAAAATGTATTTGCATAAGAAAATTTAAACATAAAATAGTGCATAAAATAGTGCATATATCACCTTCTGTTAAATTATCAGATCATTAATCACGGGTGTTTATACAGCATCTATTTGTTTTAAATTTTGGACTGATATGATTTCAGACCTTCATCCAACTGCTGATGGCTAAAGATTACATTAAGCAACATTTATTTAAGATGGCTATATATTTTTATATTATTCTAAAATGAAGTCTTTTTCATTTTGTTTTTACAATACATGAATAGTTCACAAACAGACAATCTTCATCCTGCATTATCTTAAAGTTTAAGTGAAGAATTTTTAAAATTATTTGATTGAAAATATGAATTGCCATGTAAACTGCAGCGGATTCGATTGAGTGTGTAGCCAAAGGTAGTATCTTTGGTTAGCTTGCTTGTTAGCTGAACCGTGAAGTCATTGTTAGGATAGGTAAACTACCCTACTTCAAGAATAGACTAGTCCGACAGAAAACCAATCTATCAAACTAACCTAAGATATTACCTTTGGCTACGCACTTAATGGAATCTGCTGTAAAATAATAAGTTTTGGCATATTTGATCACTTTTGAAATCATTATGACATCATAAATACACACTCTGATCATTAATAACATTAGCTATATGCATGAACCTTCATATTGTTTTGTTAGGAAGTATATCTCACCCATAATTACTTAATAAAGGCATATTTGTACTTAGGCATATACCTGTATAAGAGTTATAAATTGTGACCATTATTTAGCACTTTTAATAGATGTATACGGACCATCCATAGTGATAAACTTAGAAGACCTTTGAAAATGATAATGAAAGCTCAAACTGATTTAAGTTAAAAGTGTTCAATGATGTTTTTATTGACAAGACAGCTAGCAGATCTAAATCTATATAAGGGTAGACAATCCAGTTTATTTTGTAGTTTCATTTTCAGCACATCTATCAAGATATTCTAATGTAAAATTGACAGCAATATTGATTGAAGAAAAAATTGACATATTTATTTTGTTTTTTCAGTGCCTCGATCAGAAGGAGTAGTATGAGAGGAGAGAAGAGTCAGCTGTTTATGAAGGAAGCTAAAGAAGAAGCTATGCATTTTGGTTGGGGAAAAAATGATTTGGATGTAAGTGTTAAACCAAAAAAGAAAATGTACCTTACTTAGGCAAACTGAACTGAATTGGGAAAATTCTTACATTCGATGGATGGATGGAATTTTAACAAATATAAATAAGAAGATGTGGTATGAATGCCAATGTTGCATACTGTATATCCTGGTATAGGAGGCAATTCTTATACAGCAGAATGTAGTAACATTTCTATGGTTAAAGACAAATTCAATCTTTACAAAATGTAGAATAAAATGTATGTGTAAAGAAAGTTTGGACACACCAAACCATCAACAATATATGTCCCGTTATGACATATATTGACTCTGAAAATCAAAGCATGTTATAGTGCACCAAACACTTGTGATGTTTTTATGCATATATTTTTGGAAAAACATATCTAAACCTAATGTGGAAGATTTCTGGACTAATGTATTTCTTAAACTTGATAATTTTATAAAGTTTATGAAATTATCTTCTTTTTAAGCATATATTGCAGATATTATATATTTTAACAAAGTAAATTCTGATGAACAGATTTGTAAAAAAAACTATATGAAAAAAAGAAGATGTGGTATGATTGCCAATGAGACTACTCTTCACCAGAGACCAGATGACACAGAAATTAACAACTATAGATCACTGTATGGCCTTCAACAATTGTAAAACAGTTCAAAATGGAAAAATAATGACCTAATGTATGTATTGGCACTCACACCACATCTTCCTATATCTATGTATGTATAATGAATGAAAGTAACAAATATGTTGTAAATCAATAAACAACAACCACTGACTGACTGATTTACAAGCTTCTGACTTAAGACAGGCACTTACACAATGTTGCAGAGCTCAACTTATACAGGAGATTGGTGTAACATTACAACATAGGATTATTAAATATAGTACCATCTTACCGAAAAAAAGTTGATTATTATATGTGATATATATTTTTTATACACTTTCTTCAGGAGGAGGATAAAGAGAATTCACATAGCACAAATATCGATGATGTTGAGTTGATTATTGATGACGAAGTTGACAAAAATCGTCATAGGAGTGAACATCATGAAGAAAGTCATCATGAAGAAAAACGTCAACAAGAAAGACATCATGACGAAAAACGTCAACAACAAGAAAAACCTACCATCATACGACAGGAAATCAAGAGGGAAGACAGTGAACGGAGCTCGCGGAGTGGTGGAGGAAATGACGTCTCTCGACGAACCTCCTTCAATAAACGAAATCAAAAACCTGACATTCCACAGAACAGGGACCAGTCCATCCCAGACAAACCTTACGAACTCAATCATGATGACTCTCATCGGTCTCAGAACTACGATCATGAAAATTCATCAACAAACTTACCAAATGTAAACTCTGGTTCATCTTCCTCACTTACATCTAACAGATACCCTTCAGGGACACCATCATTGAATTTATCAGAACTGAAAAAACATAGGTCTGAGAGTCGAAGCCGAGAGAATAGTGTGACCGCTGTGGACAGTGCTGTACAAGACATGTTCTTAAGTTCTCTTAACAACAGAAATAAATACAGCTCATCACCTTCACAAAGTAAAGATCAACATCAACATTCCAAAAACAATGGACATAATAATAATACGCCATACTTTCCTAATGAAAGTATGAAGAAATTCAAAGCTCCTGGAGGTGCTCCTGTAGTAGGAGGAGAAGAGAAAGATGGATGTTGTAGTATCCTGTGATATAATTAGATATTTTAGGGTATTAATTTTTAAACATTTTATATAATGTAATATTGCTATAATGTATGGAGTATTAGACCAAAAAAGGAAAGTTAACCGTATTCAGTTTATTTAAAGGATGAATGTACATGGCAAGTTATATTTTTTTTTTACTTTTTTCATATAAAAGGTTGAAATAATATACATTGTACTTTAAAGTTACTTAATTTACAACATGCATGTAATTTTATGCAGTCTTCTGTTCAGAGGTTGATGCATGGTATGTTTCTATAGGTGTCAATTAAAACATTGAAATAATGTATTAAAAGTGCTAGGTATATTTTATTTAACATGGTTCTTAATATAATAGCTTAGATTTCTCATAATATTTCTGGTAAGATTAGTTGTACTGAAGTAGATATTCAAAGAAGTGTTACAATTACTTGGAATTAAATTTTATACAATGTAGAAATTTATAGGGAGGATTATATAAGTATTAATTTCTGAGAATATAGATTATATAATTACAGTTTAACTTAAGATAAATGCCAATACGTCGTTGTATTTCATGAACATTGAAATAATGTCTTAGAATAAAAATATCTATTGGTGTAAATATATGTTTTATTTCTGGATTTCTATACTTCTATATTTTTCAAGTAAGCATAGTAGTATAGTTTAGTTTGATAATTTAGAGACATTCCGTAACAGTAACTAATAAAGGAATATAAAGCTTTTTATACACTAATGTTATATACTCTAGACAGGGTGTGCTTTTTTGGAACCTTTTGAATATCATGAAAAGAATTAAATAGAATTACAAATATATTTGCATTTTATGTGGGCTAGTTTTGTTAAGTCTGTGAGATATCTATCAAGATTCCTAGATAAAATCAATCTCTACTATTAAAAGGAAGCAAGAGCTGTGAAAGAAAATTATCTCCCCTTATTGTATGAAAATTATCTCCCTTATCTTTAATATTTTATCGATTAAAAAAAAGTGTTCTGTCTTTCTTTCTATTCTCCCATTATTCTAATAAAGGTCTTTTTTCAAATACTAATGCAAATGTATTCTAGGTGCAATATTTAACTATTTTGAAATCTATAATTGATCCATTGTATACATTAAAAGAAAACTATGTTTTATAAATACAATGAAACACTGACTATGTTTTCTTATTAATACAGATGTATTTATTTCTTAAAGATTAGGTTATAGTGCATAAGTATTAATACATTTACATCAAGATTTTTTTGTTTTGTTTTGTACTAGTTTTTTGTTAGATGAACACATATAAACATATATATATATAAGTTGCAGTGCTTCTTTATATACCCAATCATTTTTATAAAAATTGAATTTATTTGTTTGTCAAGCCTTGTTATATTTTGTGCATGTGAATGATGTGTTCTGTTCTGTATGATCCTCCATTATATTTTCAAAGTTTTTCAGTAACTAAAATGATCATGAGTTTCTTTGATGCCTTTTTTGGCATGCATGGAATAGGACATGCCTTTTCTTTAAAATGTCACAGTTGAGAGCAAAATTACTACTACTGTATATTTAACTATAAAACTTAACAAATCATTTAAAAAAAAATATGATCTAAAACAGTTCAGATTAAAAAAAAAGTATTCAGATAATTTCATTGTATCTTGCTGCTTAGGAATAAGTTACTGTAAAATCTCCGATAAAAATTCAAAATTAAAGAAAGTCCTTTTGAACTGTAATATGTACATAAATCAGTCAAATTAAAAACAAACATTCCATGCTTACTTAAACCTCATAAAAATAGGGCTTAAACAATTTTTACATGTGTGTATGTAGGTGTGTGTGCTCAGTTTATTTTACATGATTTTCATTGTCTGATTTGTATACCTCATACACTTATTAATTTTGCTATATATTGTGCAATGGTCCATGTATATCTTTAAATAAGTCATCCAGTTTCATTTGTGTAACAAGTAGATGATAGTCAAAGCTCTGACACAGCCTGTAAACACCTGATGCAAAATAGCTTAATTATCTCCCTTTAAAAGTAAACTGTTTAATTTAAGAACATTCAGCTCAAGTGAAACTGTTCAATTATAATTTTGAATTAATTTTTATAAACAGCTAGGGTTCAAAAAGTATTGATGAATGAGAAACTCTAAAACAATCTTATTTTTTTACACTTCGATAACATTTTGTTTGTTACCTGGTTTGATTTGGAATGAATGTCTTTGTCACATATACAAAAACCCTATTGGAAATTTACCTATCGGGAAACTAGTTATGGGCAATAGTTTCCACTGTTTATTATTCCATGAAGATTTCACCATTTGCAAATTACATGGTTTTTTTTCAATTTGAGTAATTAAAAGTAAACATAAAGATAGGATAATCGATTTATAACTTATCTATTTTTGAAAACTGTATCCCCAAAAGCATTTAAGTCAAACTGAATTCAGTAGAAAACAGATTTGTTACACTATTACTTCTCTTGAATGTGTTATACAAATTAATCATTCCAATATTTGTTTTGCTCACATGTTCAAACATTCATTTGTTTTTCATGAATTACAAGAATAATGTGCATTCACTACCTAAGCAGGAAGTAATTTACTTAAATATAAATAGGTAGGACAAATTGACAGTTATAAATGAATTATAAAAATAGGTAAGGTCAAATCAATTATTCCATCTGTCCTCAGGTAGTTGATGCATTTAGTTGACACACCATCAAATTAATGAACTTTCAGAACAAACAGAATTTATAACACAGATTGTATAAATAAGGGTTGTTTATCATATCCAGGGTGTAAGACAGACTTTGTAGTATACTTGGTTTTGAATTTCTAATTAAGCTGAAAATATAAATTTAAATATATTCTACACTGTTTATATTTATTAAAGTGATGAATTTTTTCAAGATTGATGTCATGATGACCAGAATGTTAAAACATGAAGATTTTTTATTTTTACCTCAAATAAAAAAAAATCATGTGATGAAAGACAACCAAAATAACTTGACAAGCATTTTCTAATGTATCTGTAATCATCCCATATATTGATAACTCTTCATTTCCATTATCATTATGATATACAATGTTTTTTTACCATTAAAATGATAGTTATTATAATTAATTAAATCATATTTTCCATTTTCAATATAATCAGTTCATTGATTTAGTGAAGGCTTCCATTTGAACCTCCCTGGTTATTAGAATAAGAAGAATGCACAGAATAGGGGGGTTCAATTTGAAGTCTGGTCTTGATTTTCATGCAGAAATAGATTGTTTTAAGGATTGCTTATTTATTGAAGAAGAAATGTAAAACACCTTTCTTTGTTTGTAAGGTTGTCAAGTACATAATAATATACAATATTTTGTACATTTTTTTAATTTGTAAATTTTATTTTTTAAAGTAAACATTGCTCACATATTTGTTAAGTATGATGTTACAATGATGTATGTTATCACCTTGAAAGGGAGAATGGCACAACCTGAACAAAATATTATATACTGAAAATTTCTTTTCTTATTTTCTTGGCCAATATGGAGTTCTGAATCCCTTGTATAGTTTCTACAGAAGTTAAAAAGGTGAATGTTTGGTAAAAGAAAGAGAGCACCTGTATAGTGTACTGTGGATTAAATTATTTTCGGGGGTACCATTTTTTGTGGCTTCAGCTGGCCCTTAAACAAAAATGTGTACTAGTTAAGTGAAAATGGACATCATAATAGAAACTTTGACATATAAATGAAGTAAAATTTAAAAAATACATACATGACAAACAAAGATCAGAGGCTCTTGACTTGAGACAGGCGCAAAAATGAGGCAGGTTAAACACATTTTGTGATATCTAAACCTATTTAAACAGACACAGCAATATGCACAGATCAAACTCAGTCTAACAGATGTCGAAGTCCGATGCTAGAATAGGTAACAAAAGAAACAAAATAAAATGACAATAATACATAAATTTACAAAGGACTACTAGCAGTTACTGACATGCCATCTCGGATCCAGACCTCAATTAATCTGATTGAAAATATACGTCTTCATCATATGAAATCCTGCCAATCATGTGTTTTATAATCATACCATCATAAAATATATGAAAAGAACATATTATACCGTTGGTTTTCCCGTTTGAATGGTTTTATACTAGAAATTTTGGGGCCCTTTATAGCTTGTTGTTCAGTGTGAGCCAAGGCTCCGTGTTGAAGGCCGTACTTTAACCTATAATGGTTTACTTTTTAAATTGTTATTTGGATGAAGAGTTGTCTCATTGGCACTCACACCACATCTTCCTATATCTATATAACCCATATCATGCCAACATCCGGTTTTGAAATACATGTGTTTATTTACAATGAAAGTCTGCGCACATTCCTATAGAAAAATAGTAATTTGTTGAACAGTTGAATGTGTGGTTTCCCTCTGACCACGAAATGCATGAAAAAATTGGTATTGAACAAATATTAATGAATCCACAGTATTGATTATATTCCAGCAACAGTTTCTAGCCACCACCTTCATGTTATACCTTAAAATTATTCACTTTGATTACACATTTGGAGAATTTCTGCAGATTTTGTCAAAGAAGGAAACCTGGTCAATTTAAGCAGTTGAATTAACTCCTACTGTATTTAACATAGAGTCTTCAAAATTTTGATAATGTTTGTGTATTCATTGAATGAAATACCTCTCTATGTTTTAATTAGGAACGTTTTTACAGGTTTTCCCGGTGGTGAGAGTCGAGTAAAATTTCAGTAGGTTAAATGAAAAAAGATAAGGTACTATATTCATTCATAAAACCAAATTATACACCCTTTAAACCTTAAACAGAAGAACAGCTTCCTTATTCCTGTTCTTTGTCTGAAAATCACAAAGGAAGTTTCAAGACAGCTTCTAGCTTTGATTCATTAGAATTGAATACTAAATGATGATGTTCTACAGATAATAACACATACCCAATTTATTTCATCGTAAAAATGTAAACACCCACTTTCCACTTCTAAATATTTGTTAAGCAAGTTGATAAAAAAAAATATCTAGCATTTTTACTTTGGTTCTAATTGAGGAGTTATATATCGAGGAACAATTAATACAAATTCTTTGGACCGTAAAAGATGGGAAAATAATCTCACTTTTGGAAGGAATTAAGGATAGTATTTGAAAACATACCTCACAAGCCAATGTTTGGAGTTAAAAGTCTATGCATGCATCATATATGTAGCTCCATAAAAGGGGGCTACCCCTTTTAAAACATGGTTTATTGACTTTGAAACTTTTGCTTAGTTTTATGTTTAGTATTACTAGTAGTTTGTGTGATTAGGTCAGTTTAAGAGGAACCGTTAGAGGTAGGTCAAGTCTACCTGACTGATATTTGCATGTTTATTACATCAACTGTTTCATACACTTTTTCCAAATTTCTGTGTCCACGACTCTTCTCTGTACCAGCATAGATTCAGAAGTGGCAGCTCCTTTCCTGGTATTGGGATGATTCCTGTGGTAGTTGTGAACAGCAAAATCACAAAAATAATGACCATCCGATGAAACTTCAAAAAAGTCCCTAAGCAAATGAAAAAACACATCAAATGAATGGACAACAACTGTCATATTCCTGACTTGGTACAGGCATTTTGTGATATACTCTTAATCCATAGGTGAAAGACGTGAACACTAACGGTGTAGGTTGTGACATGGAAGATTCGTATCAACCATCCTTGGAACCAAGAACCGCCAACGAGCTGGCCAAAGTAGGTTTCACAATAGTTGCAGTGGTTGCATGCATCATGGCGTGTTCACTGGTATTCTTGGAAACGTGAATTTCTTGGGATTAATCTTGTGAGGTCCGAGAGACTTGTTCAACGTGTCTAGTAGCCTTTATCTTGGTAAATTAGTTACAGGGAGTAAATAAGTGGTTTTCATGACCACTCTGTCTTGGATGAGGTGCTTCTTTTACTTGTCGTCGCTATCGACGATTCTCCAATTACATCTGACAGTGTCCATGGGTTTAGCTTTTCCCACTCGCTGTCTTTGTCTACTTTTACTGACAACTATTTCGGGTTTGGTGCGTCATAAAGTCACTTTTTCTGCTGGTAACATATGGACAAATGACACAGGTGAATTTTTCTTTAGCAGACCTTTTCTTCATTCCTGCTGGAATGTGGTCCTCCAATTCTTTCTTCGTTTTAAAACGTACCTGACATACTGGGCATCTCCATTGGCACGTGGTGTTTTCTTAGTGTTTGCCATCTGCAATGAAAGGAAAAACCTCGTAAATATATAGATGTAAATTTACATATTAACATGATTATACTCTATATAATCGTTTCATTTATTTCTTTAATCTTGAACATGGTAAATTATCGAAATTAGAGGCTTTCTTTCCAGTCTTAATCTTGGCAAGTTGATATGTTTATCTTGTTCAATGGTCTCGTATCTCTTTTTCAAAATCAGGTTCAATTGAGGCACTTTCGCCAACATCACGAGCATGGCCGTCCATTTCGGATACCTAATTTGATTGCCTGAAACATTTTACACGCTCACCTTGTAATGGTTTACCTAGTGAACGTTGCTCCTTGCGATCAACCTGAATGTTCAGCTGCCGGACTTTAACATTTTAAAGGGAACAATAACTTGTTACCTACTAGTACGGGGATTGTCGAAGTTTACACCGGTATACTGCTGTTGCCTTTATTTACGTATAGGAAAGAAAACAAAAACTTTGACATTCTTATTAAATTTATTTCAACTTAAATGATTGTCATGATATTGCTTCTGCTCTCTTACCATGATTCTGTACAAACTGGTTTTACATTCTCTCCTGTAACTCCCATACCAATCTATTAGCCAAAATGGACTTCATTTCCATTGCGAGTTCGTACATAATATTAACAGGAGTAGCCACTTCTCTTTCCATCATCAAACGGTTAGGCGTGTCGGATTGTCGATGGTATGGTGTACGGGTTTTGCTGATTTTGAGAAGGTTACATATTTCAGAGGATAGCTCAATCGCAATTCGACTTCTCTGATCAGAAAGAATCATTATTGGTGCAGCGAATCTGCAAATGATTTCTGTTATTAAGATAATAACAACCGTCCATGCTTCCATGTTCTCCATGGGAAAGCTTTCTGTCCTTTTTTGTAATAATCACATATAACCAGCATGCATACTTATTGACGCTGGCTGCTTTTTTGCAAACCGCCCAAAATGTCGATAGCTATTCTTTCAATAGGATAGCCTTACTTTTAAATATTTATTGGGGCTCTCTTTCGTTTTTATGGGTCCCTACACCCCATCGTATATCATTTTAGGCCAATAAACCTGCTTGTGAATTTTTCTAATGTGTTTATTCCAAGATATCCTGATGTTTTATTGTCATGACATTGCTGTAAAACGGCACGCCTTTTCTTCATTGGTACGACGACGCGTAGTATGTCTCCTGTGCTTTGATGATTGCACGACAAACCTTTAACAACTTTCAAGAGTTCCTATAGTTGCCGTTTAATACCCAAGTATTTATCAAGGATATGTTTTCTTCTTCTTACTATAGCAGCAACATCGTCTTATTTTTATTAATCCGTTCATTTATACATGTATCTGCTTCGTTCGCCTCTACTGATGTTGCTTGTGTCACAATCAGTATCCCGCAGTTTCTACTGCTAGTTGATTTCAAAGCCACATTGTTTACATGGAATTCTGCTAAAATCATGCATCAGCATTTATGTGTTGATTTCCTGATCGTTGCTTTATTTACTTGTTATACCAACTAAAGACATCTTCCCACCTCGATAGCTGTCCTTCTGCATTCTTAAAATTCATTAAAAACTTCAGAGGGATCAGTTCTAACCCCAAAAGTTCTTCCATACAAAAATTGCATAAAATGCTTAACAAAATGCACCATTTTTGAGTGACGCAATATTTGCTTTCGGTCTTCGGTATCCGTAAACTATAAACGTTTATTCTCTGTCTACTTCCTAGGATAGTACTGTTCCAATTACAGACTGACTTGCATCCGTTTTTAGTATGAAAGGTCTAGCAAAATCTGGATGTGAAAGTATTGGCGCCCCAATGAGCTTGGATTTCAATGTTTGAAATACATCTTGACACTTCTCTGTCCAAAGGTATTCGTGACCCTTTTCTGTTAATTTGTGCATTTTACAATGCCTGCAAAATTGATATAATCTATCTTCTATACTATCCGCACCACAGGCCGATAAAAGAGCCCAACTCGCTTACATCTTTCGGTTCTGACCATCGTTTAATTATTTCCACCTTTTGTGGATCCGTCGCGATACTATCTTTATTTATCACTTATCCAAAGAAAAACTGATTTAGCGAACAACCGTTTTGGATTTAACTTTAACCCAGCGTTCATCAACCTATCAAAAACTTGTCGCAAATTATTGGTTAATATCTCTTCCGTATTTTTCCCGATTATAATTATATGATCAAAATACACCAAGCAAGTTTTCCATCGCAGTTCATCCTTAGCTCTTTCCATCAACCACTCAGACGTAGCAGGAGCACAAGCAAACCCAAATTGTATTTTATGAAATTGATAGGTTCCACGCTGTGTTGTGAACGCAGTTTTAGGGTGATCACTCTCTTCTACCTCTACCTGCCAATAACCTGAGCAAAGTTCTAAAGTTGAGAATCACTGGTTATCAGCTAGCAGCTCCAATGAATCGTCTAGTCGAGGTAACGGGTACGCGTCTTTTATAGTAAGATATTATACGACGATAGTCCACACAGAAACGATTCGATACGTCCTTCCTTTTAACAAATATGATCCCTGATGACCATGGACCTTCAGACAATTCGATTGCACCTTGTTCTATATGTTGTCTAATATGATTGTCAATTTCTTGACGCATGGAAAATTTGTTCTGGTATTTATGCGGTGGCGTACGATAATGGTACGACCGGTATCGTTGTCGGACCGCACAAGAAGTTACTGACTAGATTCACCAGTTCGTTGTCCAGTTTTGGATTTTTATACACTTTTTTGGTGTTTCCAGTCATAGTGATGACATTTGCTACTGAACTTATTTCTCAAACAATGGTTCCAGCTCGTATGGTTGTAACATTGTTTGAAACATTGACCAGTCTAATTGACACATGTTCGTGTGCTTCAACCAGGGTCTTTGTCAGTAAAGAGTTGTCCTTTTTGACAAACTTCTCATATGGTTAAATAATGCCTATCTGCAATTTACTGGTTGAAGTATCATAGTCGTTAATCCTACCACGCGAAAAAAAATCTGTTCCTTGTCGAATACTGGTATCCTCAGCGGCTGAAATTCGGTAACAGCCTATCTTGCTAGAAAACTCCATAGGATAGATGTTATTTTTGGCATTGAAGGGTTTCCTGTTGTAAATTTATTTTGCAATCATTTCATTTTTTTCCTAAGATCTAAACCAAACATCCCGTCCATAGATAAATAGGTAACCAAAGCTTCAACTATAAGCGTCTCTTTTCAAATCTCTATACAGAATTTTCCAATACCATATCTATGCCCAGCTCTATCTCATTTGCTGAAATTATTACCAGGGTTATAGGATCAAGGTCATGGCGTTCCTTTTTCTGTATTCTGTAATACAAAGCGGGCAAAACTAATGTTACCGTGGCACCAGTGTCTATTAAAATCTTGGTATGTTGATTATGAACTGCGACGTCAATGTACACTCCAGCTTCCATATTTTAAACATTTGCTCCCACCTTTTAGATTTCAACACACATGTGCCGACTGTAGTAGAGTAAAGGGCGCACTGTCCCGTCCCCCTACCATTATTTCCATTGTACTGATTCTTATTACTATTCATTCATTTCTAAAATGTCAAAATCTTCCACAATTGTATCACTGTATATTGTTTTTCCATCCAGGTGTAAGGGTATCGGGGCCGGTCATGTCACTTTTTAAATCATCAAAGTTTTTTTTCGAGGGAGTCAATTAATTTGGAAAAGTCTTCCATCATTTTTGCAATTTTGTCGTATAAGACTCATTTTTTTCAGTGCAGGTATCTCGTATATGACTTCTAGCAGTGTCGTATTTTCCTTCCGCCTTGTAAAAAGCTTCTAATTATAAGGCAAGACAAGTCACTTATTGTTTGGTTAATATTTTCCGGCCGATATTGTTTTATCCTTACTCTCATCTCTGAATTCACAAGAGAATGTTGGTTAGAGGTGAACATCTCGCCTGCAATGCTTTTATTAATGTAGTATACTAGTTATCCTTTCTTTTCTCTGTATGTAGATCACTGAACACTCCGTGTGTTTGCACTATTTAGGCTGTTGCAAGGTACAGACCCTTCTCTTGGTCATCACAATTGTAAATCACCGCACATGTTTAGAAAATTTGACTTTAAATCGAACAATTCACTCGTTCCGTCATAGTTTACCAGCTTAATTTTGGTAGATATGTCAACGGAATTAGTGTTACGGACTTCCCTCAGTATCGGTGATACATCAGACATCGGCATTGCTTCGGTTCTCGTCTCTTCCGAAGTGGCGTGTGTTTTCTTCGTTGTCTGTTCTTTCGGTTGTTCTCCTTTGTCGTCAGTCTTTAGCGTTGTAAAAGAGGGACGAAAGATACCAGAGGGGCAGTCAAACTCATAAATCGAAAATAAACTGACAACGCCATGACCAAAAATGAAAAGGAAAAGGACAAACAGACAAAAAATAGTACACATGAAACAACATACAAAACTAAAGAATAAACAACACGAACCTCACCAAAAACTAGGGGTGATATCATGTGCTCCGGAAAAGTAAGCAGATTCTGCTCCACATGTGGCACCCGTCTTGTTGCTTATGAAATATCAAATTCGATAAATAGTCTAATTTGGTGGGTGTTACGAACGGCCCATATAACGCGGCACTTTGGGTGTTGAAATATTCCGATCTGTAAAAACGCATGCATGCACGCTGCGTATTTTGCATGAAATTGCCGTGACGCGTCTGAATTATACAAGAGTCAATAAAATCTTTAACTAGGATTTAGGGGTAGTATGTAAATTTGCACTTGCTCCCTGTCTCAATAAATTATGTAATCTACCGCTAAATTCTTCTTCTACCAAACTTATTTGTTGCCCTTATTCATTAAACGTGTCCATTTTTTTCATTATTTGTTTTATTTGTATTTAAAATATACCAAGCGCCTTGATGGGTCCCATCGCTGCCACCAAACGCTATGTCACATACCGGGGGGTACGCACAGTTCTGCTCTACTCTGGGTTTCGTGCGAAAGTAGTCATACCGCCAAATCTTAACAATTGGTTAAATTTGTAAACTGGATATTCCGGTACTCTATACCTAGATGATGGTCGTCAAGATTGAACAAAAAGTCACGGCTTATCAAATATGTACTGAGTCAGGAATACTGCGTATAATTCTTATTCAGAACTGTATTTAATCTCCCCTTTAGTCTGTATCTGTAGTAACCAACTGGTCGTCTTGAATTCTAAACTCAGAACCAGTCATAAACTGTGAAAATCTTTGTTTGTATATTAAATTATAAAACTCGTTCATACAATATTAGACTGGTCCAAAATGTCTTTATTCCTAAAACGTTTTACAACACCTAGTCATGTCACGGGGGGGGGGGGGTCTCTTCCTATAAAAAGGTATATACATATGTGCCGCTGGAATGGGTCCCTTTTTTGATCCGTCAAATATATCAATGGGGTGCAATTTTACCGAGGAAATATATCAATAGGTAGTACTTGACCGATTGTGATATATCAATGGGTGATAAATATATGAATGGGTTATGATTTCGCTGTGAAATATATGTATAGGTACGGATTTCACAATTATTCAATATATGAATGGGGGTGTTTTTAAAATCCCAGCTGCACACCTGTACCCAAAATCCCATGTTGAGACCCCCCCCCCCCCCCCCCCCCGTGAGTCATGTCTGTTAACCGCCATGTTCGCCAGTCTGTTTTCGTGTTCACTATATAGTCTGATTACGTGCCCACATGCAGTCAGGAACCTGATGTTCAGTGGTTGTCTTTTGTTGATGTAGTTCATAAATGTTTCTCGTTTTTCGTTTTTACAGTGATTAGACCGTTGGTTTACTTTTATGCGCTTAATAGTTTGCTGTTCGGTATGTGCCAAGGCTCCGTGTTGTAGACCGTACTTTGACCTTTCTTCTTCTTCTCTTCTTTCAGTACAGAGTCGGACTCTTCTTGAGTGTATAAATGACTCTTGCTCGTTAAATCACGAGGCCTTCCCTTCTCACTTAATAAAAACTACTTACAGGAAAATTAATTACAAATAAAACTCCATAAAACTATGAACATCTGGGGTCAAAGGAGTTCTAGGTGTGTGAAGCTCCTGTCAAGGCCTCTGGCAGGATGGTAAGACTGGCCTTGAACTCTTCTAGTGTAGCTGATGTTGTGGCTTTTTCCGGTAGAGTGTTCCATTCCCTGGTTGATCTTGGGAAGAAGGAGTACCTGTAGTAGTCTTTTAGAGTGCGCTGTTGGTGTATGCGGTGGCCTCCTCTGGTCCTTGAATCTCCGGGTTTGTAATAATTAGAGGGGTCCATATCCACCAATCTATTGCGGATCTTGTATGCCATGGTGATTCGGTCTTTGCAGCGGCGATCTTTAAGAGGCTCCCATTTTAGTCTCTCCATTAAGGAGCTGACACAACCTGGGGATACGTCTTGGTATTCATTGTACACGAACCTAGCTGCCCTTCTCTGTACTTGTTCTAGGACTTTTTCAAGGTTATGTTGATAAGGGTCCCATACAGTGGAGGCGTATTCCAGGGTTGGTCTTACCATAGTGATGTAGACGTTAGCTTTGACTTCTGGTTTACACCGTTCTAGGTTCCTTCTCAGAAAGCCTAGTGTCCTTGATGCTTTGCCTACTGTCTGGTTGATATGTGTCTTCCACTCTAGGTCATGGTTTATGGTGACTCCCAGGTATTTCCCATGCTCGACTGCATATATTGTGTGACCATGTAGTTGGTAGTTCCTTATCAGCGGGTTTCTTTTGTTGGTAATCCGTATTACGATGCACTTCTCAGGATTGAAATTCATCTGCCATCGTGATTCCCACTCTTGGAGTTTGTTAAGGTCGTCTTGGAGTGTCTCACTATCCTTCACATTCTTTATTTTCCTATAAACTAGGCAATCGTCTGCAAATAACCTTGCCTCAGAAGATGTTGATTATGGCAGGTCATTAATGTAAGCCAGAAATAATAGGGGTCCAATGACTGTTCCCTGAGGCACCCCTGAGATGACGTCTAGGGGGCCAGACTTATGCCCTTCAAGCAATACGGATTGTGTTCTCTTGCTTAGGAAGTCTTGTATCCATTTGAGTGTTACTCCACGTATACCGTAATAGTCCATTTTTCAGTGGAGGAGTCTCTTGTGGGGCACTTTGTCAAAGGCTTTGGAGAAATCAAGCAGGATGATGTCTGTCTGTTCTCCTTGGTCTAAATTCTTGCCAATTTCGTCTAGTGTTATCAGGAGTTGTGTTTCACAAGATATTTTGGATCTGAAACCGTGTTGATGGTCACAAAGGATCTGGTGGCGGTCAAAGTGATCCATGATAGTGCTGTGAACAATATGTTCCAATAGTTTGCAGCAGATTGAAGTCAATGAGACTGGCCGATAATAAGAAGCTTTGTGCTTTTCTCCGCCTTTTTTGAAGACTGGGACAATGTTGGCAGCTCGCCAGTCGTCAGGAATAATTCCAGTGTCCAAAGATTTCTGGTAAATTATGGTCAGATATGGTGATATGTGTTCAGCTGCTTCTTTGAGTATATTAAAAACCTTTAATGGTTTTACAAATTGTGACTTGGATGAAGAGTTGCCTCATTGGCACTCATACCACATCTTCTTATGTCTATTTAGCATGTTTAGAGAATTATGAGTATTTAACGAAAACATATCACGATAATGGTAACGTTGCTGAATTTATGAATTAAATTTATTGCAATTTTATGGGATTTAGACATTTTAATAAACGAGTTTGGTCAAAAAACCAAAATTGCTTTCAGTTGGATTAAATTTGCTCTAATATGTCGTTTAACTTATAATTTCGCTTTTGAATACAAAAAAAACATGTAGTTGGATAAGCTATACAGCAGCCCAGAAGTCAACACTTCGGTTTTTTGTCATTTCGGTGTTGACATGAATATCAATAATGTGGTCATTTTTATAAATTTCCTGTTTACCAAACTTTGAAATTTTCGAAAAACTAAGGATTTTCTTATCCCAGACATAGATGACCTCAGCCGTATTTGGCACAACTTTTTGGAATATTGGATCCTCATGCAATGCTTTTCAGCTTTGTACTTTTTTGGTTTTATAAATATTTTCAAGTTGATATGAGCCTCACTGATGAGTCTTATGTAGACGAAACGCGCGTCTGGCGTACTAAATTATAATCCTGATACCTTTGATAACTATTTACACCACTGGGTCGATGCCACTGCTGGAAGATGTTTCGTCCCCGAGGGTATCACCAGCCCAGTAGTCAACACTTCGGTGTTGACATGAATATCAATAATGTTCTCATTTTTATAAATTTCCTGAAATTTTCGAAAATCTAAGGGTTTTCTTATCCCAGGCATAGATTACCTTAGCCGTATTTATAAATATTTTGCTTTAGAAATATGTTGATACGTCTGGCGTACTAAATTAGAATCCTGACCCCCATTACTTTTCATACCTGTAGGAATTTTTTTTAGTACATTCAGCATTTATTTTTATTTTTTTTCAACTCTAGTTTTGATCCATCTGCAAAAAAATATTTATTACAAACATTATCTACCAATGAGAAGAGCATATGACTTCAGGTCAATAGAATGGCATGAATGTTTCATTTCCATAGTGGCGGATCAAAGGGGAGGGTTCTGGGGGTTGGAACCCCCCTTTTTTGGGACGATCAATGCATTTGAATGGGGACATATAGTTGGAACCCCCTATTTCCTGGGTTGCCCCCCCCCCCCATTGTCAAATGGCTGGATCCGTCATTGATACAAGGACAGACTAAGGAGCATTTAATATAAAAAAGAAGATGTGGTATGATTGCCAATGATTGATTGATGGTTGGTTGCTTTACGTCGCATTAGCACAAAAAGGCTATATCGCGTGATTGCCAATGAAACAACTATCCACATAAGACCAAAATGACACAAACATTAACAAATTCTGTTGCAAAACAGCAAATATGTTGCTAGATCATAATTATTTTTTTATCAACTAGTATATATAAACAAATTTATAAAAAAAACCACAAATTTACCAAACAACGCAACTCTAGCTACTAGCAATATGATGCCTGATTATTATTTTACACTTTATTTTATACATCTATACTGCCTACATGACACCTTAGTCCTGAGTGTAAACGGTCGGCCAGTATGTTAAAAAAAAGAAATTTATAAGGCCTATTTGACCTAATTGAATTCTAAAACTATATATTTCATTGTACATGTCCAACATTTATCATTCATTTGTTTATTTCTTAATTTTTGTGAATTAACAGCAAATATTAATTACTACAATACACTTTCATACCACAACAAAACTGCCTAATACTGTAATGGTATTACCTTTATTTGTATCCATATCACAAAATGCATTGAAAAGAGAATATTTTTGCAATACCTTTTTCATATTGAATACTACTAACTTTTTAGATCTTTAGACTGTATCCACTTGAAATTTTATCAGATGACTTCTATAGCAGTTGTATATTTTTTATGAGTCTTTGAACATGTTGAAGCATGCTCACAAAGGTTCTTTTGGTGATATCATTTTCATATTTTTTTTGGCTTTGACCTGCTTTGGAGGAAATATTTTCAAATAATTAATATGAAATAACACAGAAGTTTACTCTCTAGCTCATCTAGCTCCAAGCATCATGTCAGGCATTGTCATTACTAATGTCTTCTAAACTGAGTAAATTAATTCCTAAAACAATTTTAATGTCTTCTAGTCTTAGAAAAAATTTCGACATTAAAACAAGATGTTTTACTTGTGATCATGATGATCCTCCACAAAGTTAAAGTAATATAAATAGAACCATACAAATAGTAAGCAAATAGATGTTCTCAGATACCATCTCCCATATAAAAAAAATCACATCATGAAAAAATTAACCTATTATGGTTCCTCTCCTAGCTTCGAAATGTATCCAAAATCAAAGATGTGGAACATATTCTATCATAATCATTTGGCATTAATGCAATAAGTGTCTCTTCCATGCCGGTTTTGAGCATAAAAAAACTAAATATTAAATACACAACTCTCCTAATGCTCAGGTTGGTAGTAATATTGATATTGTGCAACACAATTATTAATATGGGGAAAACATGGAACTTCTTTTTTTAAACATCCAAACATACTATCCACACTGATCTGTGTCCACACTTGTTTATATAAAAAATGAAAAAAAAAAAGTTTTTGAATATTGTAAATATGTACAGATTTATTTTTTTTCCTTATTATAGCCTTAGTATAATCTTCAAGATATTGAAGCAAAGAAGTATTATGTTGATAGAGAGACGAATGATTTTTTTGAATTTCCTAATCGAGGTGACATTGTAGACGGTCCGATAAACTTTATAAAATATGCGGGGCGAGTTGTCCTATATAAAAGTGAAAGTAGAAATGCATTTTTTGGAAATCGTTCTTTTAGATATCTTATCTAAGGCCATATATAATTTCCAACAATAATTGTCATGGCAGGTAAAAACAGTTTATCAAATCATAACTTATTTCTAATACGTGTTATTTTATCTCATATATAGTCAGTATACAAATCATTGAATGGCTTGATATCTGCAACTACAACAAAAATCGCATACCCAAATGTTACTACAAATGTAGTTGTTAACACCACACAAATACACTGTACAGTATAAACACATACATATTTATTCTTCAATAGGATGTGACAACATTATGTATATTAAACTTATTGTTTCTCCCTTTGATTGGAGAAATAAATCTACTTATATTGGATGCAGATCAGCAGATCACAGACCACAATCAGAAAAAAAAGTTTTTCAAGTTAGAAAAGTTAGAAAGCTTTGCAAGCCCACAGATGTTTCTCTGCTTTAGTTGGAGCCATGATGCTCAAACTCTAAGTCAAACTTCAATCTGAGATCATCTGAATCGAGCCTACAAGTCTCTAAATGGTAAATTTTGACTTTAGGAGAAATAAGGGGGAGGGGTATGTTTCATTTAATAGGGATTCTATTTAAAGACAACTGTAATCAAATTATCATGTCCTTCCTGTAAAAACTTTAAAAACTTTTTTCTTTTTTTTTTTTACAAAATTTACTTCTGGATACTATTTTATGATAATAAACAAGCTTATATCCAGTTTCGGTATTATTACATTTTAAAAACTTTAACTACAGAGTAAATTTTTTGTTTCCTGGCAGAAAAAAAAATCCATTTATAAGTAAAATATGGATAAAACGGAATTCTTATTTTTTATATATAAGGAATGGCTGTAATAATTTTTCTGTCTATGAAGAAATAACATAAAAAATGTGGTGCACACTGAATAACGTGCGTAATTCATATTAAGGTTAACTTATGTTTCACTATAATTTTCAATAAATAAGACAAAACAAACCAAGATGATAAGGTAAACTCAGATGTTTGAGTTTGATCATATATTCTTGGTCCAATACAATAGCTGTACAGTAATTATTATTGTCCAATACCAACTTTCATGGATTTCATGGTTAAACTGGGAACTACAAATTCAAATTTCTATGCAATGTATGTAGTAAAATGTTCTAAAGGTTCATACACAAATTTAGAAAAATCCATGAAATCAAATGTTCACAAAAATACAGATTCATGAAAATTTGCACATGTTCCTATGGAAATACTGTAAACCAACTTATTTTCGCAAGCGAAATACGCGAATATAAAGCGTCGCGAATACGTAAACCTTAGATCTTTCCTTATTAAACTTCATCAAGTAAATCCGAAAATCGCTAAATTAAATAGCCGCGAAGTGGTCAAGAAAGGGTAAAATGCGAAATAAAGTATTCGCGAAAATAAGTTGGTTTACAGTAAATGGATTTACAGTGGTAACACATTCCTTATTGCTCTACACAAAAATGAAATAACATTTAATGATGACATTCATATAATATATTTGGTTTTATAATTTTTTCATTCAGTCTAAGACCAGATAACCAAGTGTAGTTTGTTTACGTTGTGGATATGGTGTATTTAATTTTGTAAAACATGTGCATGGAGAGTTCATAAACAACATGCTCAAACTAGATGAACTGATCTGTGCAGGAAAGGATGAAGAAGGAAATCCCTGCAAACGACAGCTTGCAAAAGATATGAAGTTTTGTCCAGAATGTGGTACACTAGTCAAAAAACCAGGTAAGTGGTCAATATTGTTTAAATTTATGTAAAAACTGTATGAAAAAAAAAGAAAGGCATGATAATCATATTTATTATACTGACCTAATAGAATAAACTGATTTGAATAAATGCAAACATATTTTTTGGGAGATGGCTTGCAAATGATCAGATCCACAAATTGTTTAACACTTTTTAGTTTGCATTGATAATTTCTAGTCATCTTTATCTTCTTTTCTGTTGAGTGTAGACTATCCAACAACAAATGGAAGTTTTTAACGACCTTGACTGGCTATACAGCCCTTGCACGGTCGGTAGACTATCCATAATAACTTATATAACTTAAATAGGATCCATGCAAACTTCAATTTCCTTTCAATACTGTAAACCAACTTATTGTTCATACTACAGCATTATACTACTTTAACCTATAGAAGTACAGAATATGTAAAGGAAAATATTGTCCTATGAAATATTGTACCACAAGAAAATATTTTATAACTATGTATTATGAAATATTGTCCTCTTCTATGGAAAAATGTCCAGAGAAGGACAAATTTGCATAGTGAAATTGTGTCTGTATATATAGACAATATTTCACAGATGAATACTATTGTTATGTATCTGTATTGTATGGTCGTATGTATTTTGTAGTTAAGTCGTGAGAGTTGTGTCCCTTTGTATGATGATGATGCATATTTGTCATGTGATGTTATCTGTCTCTTTGAAATAAACGTGCTATGGAAATAGATGTGTTTTTATTGCTCTTTAGCAAATATAACTTTAGCGGCATGGGGAGGCAAGTATATGTCCCCCCATGTACGTAATATGGTGGAGGACTTAAAAACGACCCCTTTAAGTGTTTATTATATGTGAGCTGTCTCCAAAGATGATGAATGGACTTTCTGAAATTCTAGACCACGAGGCTGGCGGCGCCATTATTCAATTATGACCACGTTAAAATTTTGGACTTTAAGTTTAGTGGACTAACATTACCATGCAATTGACACTGAAACCGATTTTGGATTTTTATCATTTTATTTGAAATGTTTTTAATTTTAAGATTCATCCAGTATTCAGATGTCACCATTGGAGTTTTTCGTCGACAAAAGAAAACGGTAAAAGTCAAGGAACTGTTTTAAAATTACATTGTACATACATATCGAAAGTATTTCGCAATTGTTTATTGTCATCTGAACTTTAATTTTCATATTAACTGTTGAACGCGATTGGAATTTCTACACAATCACAAACTTTTGACCGCGTTAGAGATGGACATCAAGAAAGACAGCTGTGTATGTTTATGTGTGCAGAAAACTGTAGCATGTGTCATGTGACGTCCCGACCTTTCATCTTTAATACAGTACTTCGAAAATAATTGCTTAGTAATTAGCATTATCTTTAGATTCTAATCGGCTTGACCTATATATTGAATTTACAATGTGTATTTAGCAGGAAGAATGTGTTGCAGTTTTGAACTACAGACGATATGTGTGAGATTCATCTCATCGTACGACACCCAGTTACAAGGGAAAAAACGGACTTATTTCGAACATTAATTATGAAATCAATTCATTTTTGTCTGAAGGATTTTTTTTATTTTTTTTTATTAATACATATATTTCTGTTATTAGTTGGACTGATTTGATAGCGGATTGTCAGTAGCGGTGAGATAATAGTCATAAATAAAACCTGGTTGATATTGACATTTCTGGAGCTATTCATTTGTTTCATCTTTACTTTTATTTTGTGAGTGTGATGTACGAGAGATTGGACATGTTAGAGAGGGAGAATTAGTTGTATTTTCTTTTATTGACATATGTATGGCACGCCTGAACCACTTTTATAGATAATCCTAAATTATCTCAGATAAACCAGGATTTTCTCAGATAAACTAGGATTATCTCAATTTTTTACATTAAGCTCAGATAAACCGGGATTATCTCGATTTTTTCCAGATAATGCTGGTTTATCTCAGAATTTTCAGATAAACCGGGATTTTCTCCAGATAATGAATTTTCTATATTTTCTCAGATAAACTAGGATTTTTTCGAATTTGAATTAAGCTCAGATAATCTTAGTTTATCTGAGATAAACCGGGATTATCTGAGAAAATCCGGGATTATCTGAAAATTCTGAGAAAATTGATTATCTAAAAAAAAGGAGCCAATAGAAAGTCACGACACATTGGAAGAAAATTTCATGGTCATAAGGGATAAGGTATAGAGACCATGGAGCATCTATACAGACGGAATAATGAAAGATAAGGCTCTTACGGGAAAAGTTTTAGAAAGTTTATTTTTTTATAAATTTTATAAATTTTAACAATTGATTTATTCAGGATGTACATGTATTACATTGTACAAGTATATCGATATTAATGAAGATCAGAGGGAAGTTGTCTTGAAAGTTTCTTTTAGGAGAATTTGAATGTAATATCCGTTTTTTTTATTTTTCCTTATGAAGATAGTGAAATGTGTTACATAAATCTGACATCCGCACAATTAACTAGGACAAATAACTTTAATGTTGAAATAAGTTAAGCACAGTTGAAATACACCATTTAGAAGTCCTAAAGAGTTTCCTTTTAGAAAGTTATAATCTTAATTAAAAAAGATACCACGCTCCATTTTCTTTCTGTAATTTTCTCTATTAAAACAGAGAAATATGGTATCATACATTTTATTGCTTAAATATACATTTAAAATAATCTAATCAAGATGATGGCAAATGACCAATACCTGAAATATTTATTACCTTACAACTTTATTATATTGTTTATTGGTTTGTTATTTAACGACACGTGCGATTGCCCAGTGCAATGTTAACCATTAAACAAACGCTGTTTATACGGGTGTTTGATCGGTTCATTCTCATTTATCCAACTTTTTAAAAATTTATGTAGAACAGGTATCTTATTTATAAAAAGTGGGAATAGATGGAATGAACCATGCAATAATACTACAATTTTTTTTAATCCGGGTATAATTATCACTCTTATTTTTCAACCCAAACTCTAAATAAAAAACCTTTGTTCTTGATTACCTTTGATTCTCATCTATCCAACTTTTTTTGGTTCATTCCCTCTATTCCCACTTTTTATAAATCTGGTAAGAAAAGGTAAAATTTCATGTGGGAATAGGAGGAAAACTTGTGCAAACAAAGGATTATACTGTACACACATATTTTAAATTAACTGTAAATTGACCAGTGTTTTTATGTTATTAGAACAGATAATAAGATATTTTGCATCTATGAATTTAGCATAGCATGTTAAAATGTGCAACTGACATTTAATTCTCATCCTCTTTTAAGTAGGTGGAATACTGCATCATTGTAGTGATAAACGTTGATCTGTCTTTGCTGTAGTCTATCCTTAAGTTGGGTCAGTCTGTTGTCTATGTAGGTTTAGGGGCGTTTCCATGAAAAAAAACGGCAATTCTTTTTCTCTACCGAACTTCCTCCATTAATTGTCTATGGTTTGTTAAAATGACTGGATTGATCTTAAAATCAGAAGACCAATATCGAGAAATTCCAAACATACGGTATAAGGCGTTACTAAACATTTCAATAGTCCTTAGCCAGGATTTTATGAATGAAAGGCGTAATTATGGTTGTCCTGGTACAAAAGCTCAAAAGCTCCTGGGTTTCAACAATTAGCATCAAATTATGAAGAAGCTAGACTTATAAATATTAAATATTTCTCTATTTTAGATTATATTCTGGTTTCTTTGAACAATTATACATGATACAAGACAAACAAACACTGAAGTATAAAGTTCGTTCGATTTAAATATTGTTGGCTTTAATGTGGAATACATGATTGAATATGGAAATTGACTTTAATGTACAACAGTGCTAAATTAAAGCAATCGTGTCACTGTCTAGTTCCGATAGGTGGTATATGGTACATGAATAAATATGGTGCTTGAACTTGATGGCAAAATGTAGGTCGGATGATGTCACTAAGGTATCAACTAATGGATATTGAAACAATATGATACTACTAAAGGCTATCAAAATTGGGAAGTAAAAATGCTTTACCAAATATTCATGTTACTAGTATAAATGTAAATTAACGCAGAACCTCCAATGAACAAATATTACTGATTTGTGGGTTTCTTCTGTATAAATGATGAAATATTTATTTATTATCTAAAATATACTATAAAACTTTATTTAAAAATAGTTTACTATCGCCTATTTTATATATTGTTTTTAAATAGTATAAAAACATACAGGAACACATTTACTGTCAAATTTTAGAGAGACACCTTACTATCACTAAACAAACAACCCAATAATTAACAAAAATAAAAAGTTGGCTAAATGAGAATACCTTATTTCAAAAAGTTGGACAAATGAGAAGACACCGTTTGATCGCCACATTTTGCATTGAATTAGATCTAATTTTTTTGCAACTTGTATCTTTATTTTTGTTCTAAGAAAATATTTCGTACTCAGTGCAGAATCAGGAGGTCCTGGACGGTTTTAAGACTTTCTGGAAAATTATTACTTAAAATATTTGTTTGACTGTTAAATAAAATACATGTAAATTCATGGAGTGTCAGTGAGTTTTAATCTATTATACAAATGAGAGCCCAATTTTGGTAGTCCAGATTGAACACATTGGGCAATCGTATAATAATATGCAATAAGGAACAGGTGTATCCACAACATTATAATAACATTTTATGAACTTTCTTTCTTTAATAGATCATTTTTACTACACTTTTAATGTAATACTATTTATAAATCAGTGTTTAAAAGTCACCAATATATGCTAATTAAGATTAAAACTTCACATAACATTGTAATACTTAATCTTGTAAAAAAAATCATTTATAAATACTGTTTAAACTAAGATTAAAATTGCATGTGTCATTGGGTCATTTCATGTGTTATTCAATAATTCGTGTTACTTATCTATGGATAAGAGCTAACACTACCAAAAGCAAATTCACTAGAATTAATCGAAAAATTCTAGAAAAAACTACCTCCGAGTCTAGGCTTATACTCTCATCACCAACTTATGTAGCTGATGTAACAATCATATTCCTTTAAACGGAATACTTCCAATATTAGACTATTGAACAACACCTTTTGCGCAAGAAATCGAGTGGCGCTATGTTAAAAAAAAATGAAACTGTAAGGCTAAAAATTTGAAAAAAACGGAAAAAAGTGGGATTGGCCTATTTGTTGGCTTCTAGGGAAAAGCAATTAGGTGAGCCACCGGGTATAACTATATAGGTCTTGTAGAGGAGAAACAGGTGCATCTTTTGCGCAAGGTATCGAGTGGCACTATGTTAAAAAAAAAAATGAAAAAAGGGGGATTTTTTTTCATAGCCTCTATAGAAAAATAATTAGGGGTGTCACGGGGTAGAGCGTGTTGATAGATATACAGAGTGATTGTAGATATACAGAGTTGTGATTAAATTCTTAATTCGACGTCCAATTGTTTGATACTCAAATCCACGCCCAATGACAATGTGCCGTCATGTATTGCCAAAACGACGTCCGATTACCTTTATAGTATCTATAGTAGTCTTCTCTTACCGATGTCCAATATCAATGAATAATAGAATAACAAATTGCTGCACTTACTTTTATACATGTAAATGCATCTTGATAAATGGCATGCGAGTATACTTAAATAAGAACCCAACGACAAAGAAAACTAAACGAAATATATATATAGGACAACACTCAGTCTTCAACAGTAGACAAAATAAAGAAGTATAAATGCCAACTGTTAGAATATTATAATTTGGACTAGCTCTGTAAGAAGTTTGTCAACAATTCATTTGTTTTACACCTGGAGTGAAAAATGTACAAAATAAATATGTATTATGTTTTTATGTTCTGCTTTTTCACCACTGTCTCAGATTACAGGAAGATTAAGCACTCACAAACATGTTGAACCCAGCCAAATATTGTATGTGCCTGTAGTATAGTGGTTGTCGTTAATTTATGTCTTGAATAGTTGTTGTTCAGATTTTTTTGTTTTGAAGTTAGTTTTTAGTTGTATAATAATTATTTTATATGTTACATGTCATGACCTTTAATTGCTCAATGATTCCTTGTTGAATGACGTTAAGTTCCCTATGGATATAAGAAAATGTGGTTTGAGTGCCAATGAGACAATTCTCGATCCAAGTCACAGTTTATAAAAGAAACCCACCATAGGTCAAAATATGGTCTTTAATACGGATCCTTGGCTCTCACCGAACAGCAAGCTGTAAAAGGACTATATAGTTGGTTACATCCACCTTGTTTGAACTCTGGTGTATAGTTGTCCGATTAGCAATCTCTACACATTTCATTGTTTTAATAAGCTTTTAAATTACATAAAAATGGATATTGCAACCTGTATCATCGGTTAAACATTAAAAGAGAAAAAAATGATATATTTTATTTGTTACATATACTATGTTTAGGTTGTAAAAATATTGATCGAGAACTGTCTTTACTACTTTTTTTTTATCTTTATTCTTCTCCGACAATCCAAGTTTCAGTTCTGTTATAAACTTTTTTGTCCCAATTTCCACAGTTTTGTTAATTTTTTAAAGTATATTTAATGCACAATACGGCATAATGGCAAAAATGTCTCGGCGTTTGGATCTTTCCATAGGTCCATTAAAACGGACAACGATTAGAGAAGCTAAAAATTGGACGTCGATTAGAGGAGCCAAGGAGCCAAAAAATTTGACCTAAATTAGAGGGTGATTGAATTGGCCGCCGATTTGAAGAAATATTATTTTATTGTGACATCAGCTTTGGACATCGATTTGCCGGACAACCGTCGAAAAAAGACTGATGGTAGATATACAGAGTGGCGATATGTGTACAGAGTGATGAAAGATATACAAAGTGGTGGTAGATACACAGATTGGTGGTACATATACAGAGGAGTGATTGTTAGACAGAGTGGTGATAAATATACAGTGTGATGATAGATACTCAGGCTGGTGATGTATATACAGATGGGGATAACTATACAGATTGATGATAAATATATATATATTTATTATTAATTCGTATATTTTATCAAATTTGATTCGTTTAGGGATAGTCACATGTTAAACTATATTTTCAAAGGTAGAGAAAAACGGCGGATAGCAAAAAACTAGAAAGATATAAAGAGTGGTGATAGGTGTTTATAGTGGTGATAGATATACAGAGCGGTGATAGATATACAGAGTGGTGACAGATATACAGAGTGGTGATAGATATTCAGATTGGTGAAATATATATAGAGTGGTGATAGATATACAGAGTGGTGTTAGATATTCAGAGGGGTGATAGATATTCAGAGGGTCGATAGATATAAAGAGTGGTGATGGGTGTACAGAGTGGTGATATTTTATCAAATTTGACTCGTTTAGGGATAGTCACATGTTATACAGAGTGGTGATAGATATTCAGAGGGGTGATGAATATTCAGAGGGGTGATAGATATTCAGAGGGGGTGATAGATATACAGAGTGGTGTACAGAGTGGTGCTAGATATACAGGGTGGTTGATAATAGACAAAGTTGTGATTGATATTCAGATCAGAGGTAGATAAACAGAGTGTTGGTATTCAGAGGGGTGATCGATATTCAGAGGGATGATATATATACACAGTGGTGATAGACGTACAGAGTGGTGATATATATTCAGATTGGTGATATATGTTCAGAGTTGTGATAGATATACAGAGCGGTGATATATATACAGAGTGGTGATATCTATAAAGTGGTGATAGATATACAGAATGGTGTAAGATATTCAGAGGGTCGATAGATATACAGAGTCGTGATATCTGTACAGAGTGGGGATAGATATACAGAGTGATGATAGATGTACAGAGTGGTGATATATATATATACAGAGTGGTGATAGATGTTCAGAGGAGTGATATATATACAGAGTGGTTATAGGTGTACAGAGAGGTGATAGATATTCAGAGTGATTATAGATGTACAGATTGGTGATATAAATAAACAGAGTGTGATAGATATTCAGTGAGGTGATAGATATTCAAAGGGGTGATAGATATCCAGAGAGGTGATAGATATTCAGAGGGATGATATATATACACAGTTGTGATAGACATACAGAGTGGTGATATATATTCAGAGTGGTGATATATGTACAGAGTGGTGATAGCTATTCAGATTGGTGATAGATACACAGAGTGGTGATATATATTCAGAGGGTCGATAGATATACAGAGAAGTGATAGATATTCAGATTGGTGATATATATATAGAGTGGTGATAGATATACAGAGTGGTGTTAAATATTTAGAGGGGTGATAGATTTTCAGAGGGTCGATAGATATACAGAGTGGTGATAGGTGTACAGAGTGGTGATATTTTATCAAATTTGATTCGTTTAGGGATAGTCCAAGTTTAACTATATTTTCAAAGATAGAGAAAAACGGCGGATAGCAAAAATCTAGAAATATATAAAGAGTGGTGATAGGTGTATATAGTGGTGATAGATATACAGAGCGGTGATAGATAAACAGAGTGGTGATAGATATTCATAGAGGTGATAGATATTCACAGTAGTGATAGACATACATAGTGGTGATAGTTATACAGAGTGGTGATAGATATTCAGATTGGTGATATATACACAGAGTGGTGATAGATATTCAGAGGGTCTATAGATATGCAGAGTGGTGATATATATTCAGATTGGTCATATATATATAGAGTGGTGATAGATATTCAGAGTGGTGTTAGATATTCAGAGGGGTGATAGATATTCAGAGGGTCGATAGATATACAGAGTGATGATAGATGTACAGAGTGGTGATATATATACAGAGTGGTGATAGATATTCAGAGGGGTGATGGATATTCAGAGGGGTGATAGATATTCAGAGGGGGTGATAGATATACACAGTGGTGATAGACATACAGAGTGGTAATAGATATACAGAGTGGTGATAGATATTCAGAGTGGTGTTAGATATTCAGAGGGGTGATCTATATTCAGAGGGTTGATCGATATACAGAGTGGTGATAGGTGTAAAGAGAGGTGATAGATATACAGAGTGATGATAAATGTACAGAGTGGTGATATATATATACAGACTGGTGATAGATATTCAGAGGGGTGATAAATATACACATTGGTGATACATATATAGAGTGGTGAGATATTTACAGAGTGGTTATAGATATACAGAGTGGTGATAGGTGTACAGAGTGGTGACATTTTATCAAATTTGATTCGTTTAGGGATAGTCACATGTTTTACTATATTTTCAAAGATAGAGAAAAACGGCGAATAGCAAAAATCTAGAAAGATATAAAGAGTGGTGATAGGTGTATATAGTGGTGATAGATATACAGAGCGGTGATAGATATACAGAGTGGTGATAGATATACAGAGTGGTGATAGATATTCAGAGAGGTGATAGATATTCACAGTGGTGATAGACATACATAGTGGTAATAGTTATACAGAGTGGTGATAGATATTCAGATTGGTGATATATACACAGAGTGGTGATAGATATTCAGAGGGTCTATATATATACAGAGTAGTTATAGATATTCAGATTGGTCATATATATATAGAGTGGTGATAGATATACAGAGTGGTGTTAGATATTCAGAGGGGTGATAGATATTCAGAGGGTCGATAGATATTCAGAGGGGGTGATATATATACAGAGTGATGATAGGTGTACAGAGTGGTGATATATATACAGAGTGGTGATAGATATTCAGAGGGGTGATGGATATTCAGACGGTTGATAGATATTCAGAGGGGGTGATAGATATACACAGTGGTGATAGACATACAGAGTGGTAATAGATATACAGAGTGGTGATAGATATTCAGAGTGGTGTTAGATATTCAGTGGGGTGATAGATATTCAGAGGGTTGATCGATATACAGAGTGGTGATAGGTGTAAAGAGAGGTGATAGATATACAGAGTGATGATAAATGTACAGAGTGGTGATATATATACAGAGTGGTGTTAGATATTCAGAGGGGTGATAAATATTCAGAGGGTCGATAGATATACAGAGTGATGATAAGTGTACACAGTGGTGATATATATACAGAGTGGTGATAGATATTCAGAGGGGTGATGGATATTCAGAGGGGTGATAGATATTCAGAGGGGGTGATAGATATACACAGTGGTGATAGACATACAGAGTGGTGATAGGTGTAAAGAGAGGTGATAGATATACAGAGTGGTGATAAATGAACAGAGTGGTGATAGATATTCAGAGGGGTGATAGATATTCAGATGGGTGATAGATATACACATTGGTGATACACATATAGAGTGATGAGAGATTTACAGAGTGGTTATAGATATACAGAGTGGTGATAGGTGTACAGAGTGGTGATATTTTATCAAATTTGATTCGTTTAGGGATAGTCACATGTTTAACCATATTTTCAAAGATAGAGAAAAACGGCGGATAGCAAAAATCTAGAAAGATATAAAGAGTGGTGATAGGTGTATAAAGTGGTGATAGATATACAGAGCGGTGATAGACATACAGAGTGGTGATAGGTGTAAAGAGAGGTGATAGATATACAGAGTGGTGATAAATGAACAGAGTGGTGATATATATACAGAGTGGTGATAGATATTCAGAGGGGTGATAGATATTCAGATGGGTGATAGATATACACATTGGTGATAAACATATAGAGTGATGAGAGATTTACAGAGTGGTTATAGATATACAGAGTGGTGATAGGTGTACAGAGTGGTGATATTTTATCAAATTTGATTCGTTTAGGGATAGTCACATGTTTAACTATATTTTCAAAGATAGAGGAAAACGGCGGATAGCAAAAATCTAGAAAGATATAAAGAGTGGTGATAGGTGTATAAAGTGGTGATAGATATACAGAGCGGTGATAGATATTCAGAGAGGTGATAGATATTCACAGTGGTGATATACATACATAGTGGTGATAGTTATACAGAGTGGTGATAGATATTCAGATTGGTGATATATACACAGAGTGGTGATAGATATTCAGAGGGTCTATATATATACAGAGTAGTGATAGATATTCAGATTGGTCATATATATATAGTGGTGATAGATATACAGAGTGGTGTTAGATATTCAGAGGGGTGATAGATATTCAGAGGGTTGATAGATATACAGAGTGATGATAGGTGTACAGAGTGGTGATATATATACAGAGTGGTGATAGATATTCAGAGGGGTGATGGATATTCAGAGGGGTCATAGATATTCAGAGTGGGTGATAGATATACACAGTGGTGATAGACATACATAGTGGTAATAGATATACAGAGTGGTGATAGATATTCAGAGTGGTGTTACATATTCAGAGGGGTGATAGATATTCAGAGGGTTGATCGATATACTGAGTGGTGATAGGTATAAAGAGAGGTGATAGATATACAGAGTGATGATAAATGTACAGAGTGGTGATATATATATACAGAGTGGTGATAGATATTCAGAGGGTCGATAGATATACAGAGAAGTGATAGATATTCAGATTGGTGATATATATTAATAGAGTGGTGATAGATATACAGAGTGGTGTTAGATATTTAGAGGGGTGATAGATTTTCAGAGGGTCGATAGATATACAGAGTGGTGATAGGTGTACAGAGTGGTGATATATTATCAAATTTGATTCGTTTAGGGATAGTCCAAGTTTAACTATATTTTCAAAGATAGAGAAAAACGGCGGATAGCAAAAATCTAGAAAGATATAAAGAGTGGTGATAGGTGTATATAGTGGTGATAGATATACAGAGCGGTGATATATATACAGAGTGGTGATAGATAAACAGAGTGGTGATAGATATTCAGAGAGGTGATAGATATTCACAGTAGTGATAGACCTACATAGTGGTGATAGTTATACAGAGTGGTGATAGATATTCAGATTGGTGATATATACACAGATTGGTGATAGATATTTAGAGGGTCTATAGATATACAGAGTGGTGATATATATTCAGATTGGTCATATATAAATGGAGTGGTGATAGATATACAGAGTGGTGTAAGATATTCAGAGGGGTGATAGATATTCAGAGGGTCGATAGATATACAGAGTGATGATAGATGTACAGAGTGGTGGTATATATACAGAGTGGTGATATATATACAGAGTGGTGATAGATATTCAGAGGGGTGATGGATATTCAGAGGGGTGATAGATATTCAGAGGGGGTGATAGATATACATAGTGGTGATATATATACAAGAGTGATGATATATATAAGTATACATAGATATTCAGAGGGGTGATAGTAATTCAGAGGGGTGATAGAAATCCAGAGGGGTGATAGGTATAAAGAGAGGTGATAGATATACAGAGTGATGATAAATGTACAGAGTGGTGATATATATATATACAGAGTGGTGATAGATATTCAGAGGGTCGATAGATATACAGAGAAGTGATAGATATTCAGATTGGTGATATATATTAATAGAGTGGTGATAGATATACAGAGTGGTGTTAGATATTTAGAGGGGTGATAGATTTTCAGAGGGTCGATAGATATACAGAGTGGTGATAGGTGTACAGAGTGGTGATATTTTATCAAATTTGATTCGTTTAGGGATAGTCCAAGTTTAACTATATTTTCAAAGATAGAGAAAAACGGCGGATAGCAAAAATCTAGAAAGATATAAAGAGTGGTGATAGGTGTATATAGTGGTGATAGATATACAGAGCGGTGATATATATACAGAGTGGTGATAGATAAACAGAGTGGTGATAGATATTCAGAGAGGTGATAGATATTCACAGTAGTGATAGACCTACATAGTGGTGATAGTTATACAGAGTGGTGATAGATATTCAGATTGGTGATATATACACAGATTGGTGATAGATATTTAGAGGGTCTATAGATATACAGAGTGGTGATATATATTCAGATTGGTCATATATAAATGGAGTGGTGATAGATATACAGAGTGGTGTAAGATATTCAGAGGGGTGATAGATATTCAGAGGGTCGATAGATATACAGAGTGATGATAGATGTACAGAGTGGTGGTATATATACAGAGTGGTGATATATATACAGAGTGGTGATAGATATTCAGAGGGGTGATGGATATTCAGAGGGGTGATAAATATTCAGAGGGGGTGATAGATATACATAGTGGTGATATATATACAAGAGTGATGATATATATAAGTATACATAGATATTCAGAGGGGTGATAGTAATTCAGAGGGGTGATAGAAATCCAGAGGGGTGATAGGTATAAAGAGAGGTGATAGATATACAGAGTGATGATAAATGTACAGAGTGGTGATATATATATACAGAGTGGGGATAGATATTCAGAGGGTCGATAGATATACAGAGAAGTGATAGATATTCAGATTGGTGATATATATTAATAGAGTGGTGATAGATATACAGAGTGGTGTTAGATATTTAGAGGGGTGATAGATTTTCAGAGGGTCGATAGATATACAGAGTGGTGATAGGTGTACAGAGTGGTGATATTTTATCAAATTTGATTCGTTTAGGGATAGTCCAAATTTAACTATATTTTCAAAGATAGAGAAAAACGGCGGATAGCAAAAATCTAAAGAGATATAAAGAGTGGTGATAGGTGTATATAGTGGTGATAGATATACAGAGCGGTGATATATATACAGAGTGGTGATAGATAAACAGAGTGGTGATAGATATTCAGAGAGGTGATAGATATTCACAGTAGTGATAGACATACATAGTGGTGATAGTTATACAGAGTGGTGATAGATATTCAGATTGGTGATATATACACAGATTGGTGATAAATATTTAGAGGGTCTATAGATATACAGAGTGGTGATATATATTCAGATTGGTCATATATAAATAGAGTGGTGATAGATATACAGAGTGGTGTAAGATATTCAGAGGGGTGATAGATATTCAGAGGGTCGATAGATATACAGAGTGATGATAGATGTACAGAGTGGTGGTATATATACAGAGTGGTGATATATATACAGAGTGGTGATAGATATTCAGAGGGGTGATGGATATTCAGAGGGGTGATAGATATTCAGAGGGGGTGATAGATATACACAGTGGTGATAGACATACAGAGTGGTAATAGATATAAAGAGTGGTGATAAATTTTCAGAGTGATGTTAGATATTCAGAGGGGTGATATATATTCAGAGGGTTTATCGATATACAGAGTGGTGATAGGTGTAAAGAGAGGTGATAGATATACAGAGTGATGATAAATGTACAGAGTGGTGATATATATACAGAGTGGTGATAGATATTCAGAGGGGTGATAGATATTAAGAGGGGTGATAGATATACACATTGGTGATACATATATAAAGTGGTGAGAGATTTACAGAGTGGTTATAGATATACAGAGTGGTGATAGGTGTACAGAGTGGTGATATTTTATCAAATTTGATTCGTTTAGGGATAGTCACATGTTTTACTATATTTTCAAAGATAGAGAAAAACGGCGGATAGCAAAAATCTAGAAAGATATAAAGAGTTGTGATAGGTGTATATAGTGGTGATAGATATACAGAGCGGTGATATATATACAGAGTGGTGATAGATATACAGAGTGGTGATAGATATTCAGAGAGGTGTTAGATATTCGCAGTGGTGATAGACATACATAGTGGTGATAGTTATACAGAGTGTTGATAGATATTCAGATTGGTGATATATACACAGAGTGGTGATAGATATTCAGAGGGTCTATATATATACAGAGTAGTGATAGATATTCAGATTGGTCATATATATATAGAGTGGTGATAGATATACAGAGTGGTGTTAGATATTCAGAGGGATGATAGATATTCAGAGGGTCGATAGATATACGGAGCGATGATAGGTGTACAGAGTGGTGATATATATACAGAGTGGTGATAGATATTCAGAGGGGTGATGGATATTCAGACGGTTGATAGATATTCAGAGAGGGTGATAGATATACACAGTGGTGATAGACATACAGAGTGGTAATAGATATACAGAGTGGTGATAGATATTCAGAGTGGTGTTAGATATTCAGAGGGTTGATAGATATTCAGAGGGTTGATCGATATACAGAGTGGTGATAGTTGTAAAGAGAGTTGATAGATATACAGAGTGGTGATAGATATTCAGAGTTGTGTTAGATATTCAGAGGGGTGATAGATATTCAGAGGGTTGATCGATATACAGAGTGGTGATAGGTGTAAAGAGAGGTGATAGATATACAGAGTGACGATAAATGTACAGAGTGGTGATATATATACAGAGTGGTGTTAGATATTCAGAGGGGTGATAGATATTCAGAGGGTCGATAGATATACAGAGTGATGATAGGTGTACACAGTGGTGATATATAAACAGAGTGGTGATAGATATTCAGAGGGGTGATGGATATTCAGAGGGGTGATAGATATTCAGAGGGGGTGATAGATATACACAGTGGTGATAGACATACAGAGTGGTGATAGGTGTAAAGAGAGGTGATAGATATACAGAGTGGTGATAAATGTACAGAGTGGTGATATATAAACAGAGTGGTGATAGATATTCAGAGGGGTGATAGATATTCAGATGGGTGATATATATACACATTGTTGATACACATATAGAGTGGTGAGAGATTTACAGAGTGGTTATAGATATACAGAGTGGTGATAGGTGTACAGAGTGGTGATAGATATTCAGATTGGTGATATATACACAGAGTGGTGATAGATATTCAGAGGGTCTATATATATACAGAGTAGTGATAGATATTCAGATTGGTCATATATATATAGAGTGGTGATAGATATACAGTGTGGTGTTAGATATTCAGAGGGGTGATAGATATTCAGAGGGTCGATAGTTATACAGAGTGATGATAGGTGTACAGAGTGGTGATATATATACAGAGTGGTGATAGATATTCAGAGGGGTGATGGATATTCAGAGGGGTCATAGATATTCAGAGGGGGTGATAGATATACACAGTGGTGATAGACATACAGAGTGGTAATAGATATACAGAGAGGTGATAGGTGTAAAGAGAGGTGATAGATATACAGAGTGATGATAAATGTACAGAGTGGTGATATATATATATACAGAGTGGTGATAGATATTCAGAGGGGTGATAGATATACACATTAGTGATACACAAATAGAGTGGTGATAGATTTACAGAGTGGTAATAGATATTCAGATTGGTGATATATATACAGAGTGGTGTTAGATATTCAAAGGGGTGATAGATGTACAGAGTGGTGATAGATTTACAGGGTGGTTGATAATAGACAAAGTTGTGATAGGTAGATATACAGAGTGTTGGTATTCAGAGGGGTGATATATATATATATACACAGTGGTGATAGACATACAGTGTTGATAGGTGTACAGAGTGGTGCTAGATATACAGGGTGGTTGATAATAGACAACGTTGTGATTGATATTCAGATCAGAGGTAGATATACAGACTGTTGGTATTCAGAGGGGTGATCGATATTCAGAGGGATGATATATATACACAGTGGTGATAGACGTACAGAGTGGTGATATATATTCAGATTGGTGATAGATGTTCAGAGTTGTGAAAGATGTACAGAGTGGTAGTAGATATACAGAGTGGTGATATCTATATAGTGGTCATAGATATAGAGAGTGGTGTAAGATATTCCGAGGGGTGATAGATATTCAGAGGGTCGATAGATATACAGAGTCGTGATGTCGTGATATGTGTATAGAGTGGTGATAGATATTCAGAGTAATGATAGATGTACAGAGTGGTGATATATATACAAAGTGGTGATAGATATTCAGAGGAGTGATATATATATACAGCGAGGTAATAGGTGTACAGAGAGGTGATAGATATTCAGAGTGATTATAGATGTACAGATTGGTGATATAAATATACAGAGTGGTGATATATATTCAGAGAGGTGATAGATATTCAGAGTGATTATAGATGTACAGATTGGTGATATAAATATACAGAGTTTGATAGATATACAGAGTGGTGATAGATATTCAGAGAGGTGATAGATATTCAGAGGGGTGATAGATATTCAGAGAGGTGATAGATATTCAGAGGGATGATATATATACACAGTTGTGATAGATATACAGAGTGGTTATAGATATACAGAGTGATGATATATATACAAAGTGGTGACAGATATAGAGAATGCTGATGAATATACAGAGTGGTAATAAGTATACAGAAAGGTGTTAGATATTCACTGTGGTGATAGATATTCAGAGGGTCGAAAGATATACAGATTGGTGATAGGTGTACATAGTGGTGATAGATATTCAGAAGGGTGATAGTTATTCAGAAGGGTGATATATATTCAGAGGGTCGATAAATATTCAGAGGGATGATAGATATACACAGTGGTGATAGACATACAGAGTGTTGATAGATATACAGAGTGGTAATGGATGTACAGAGTGGTGATAGATATTCAGATTGGTTATAGATATAAAGAGTGGTGATAGATATACAGAGTGATGTTAGATATTCAGAGGGGTGATAGATATTCAGAGGCTTGATAGATATACAGAGTGTTGATAGGTGAACAGAGTGGTGATAGATATACAGGGTGGTTGATAATAGACAAAGTTAGATAGATATTCAGAATCAGAGGTAGATAAACAGAGTGTTGGTAGATATACAGAGTGGTGTTAGACCTACAGAGTGGTGAAAGATATACAGAGTGGTGATAGATGCACAGGGTGGTAGTAGATATACAGAGTGGTGATAATTATACAGAGTGGTGATATATATACAGAGTGGTTATAGATATAGAGTGATGATATATATACAAAGTAGTGACAGATATAGAGAATGATGACGGATATACAGAGTGGTGATAGATATTCACATGGGTGTTAGAAATACAGAGTGGTGATAAGTATACAGAGTGGTGATAGATATTCAGAGGGGTGGTAGATATACACAGTGGTGATAGATATTCAGATTGGTGATAGATAAACAGAGTGGTGTTAGATATTCAGAGGAGTGATAGATATTCAGAGGGTCGATAGATATACAGAGTGTTGATAGGTGAACAGAGTGGTGATATATATACAGGGCGGTTGATAATAGACAAAGTTAGATATATATTCAGATCAGAGGTAGATAAACAGAGTGGTGATAGACATACAGAGTGGTATAAGATATACAGAGTGGTGATAGATGTACAGAGAGTTGATAGATATTCAGATTGGTGATAGATATTCAGATTGGTGATAGATATACATAGTGGTGATATATATACAAGAGTGATGATATATATAAGTATACATAGATATTCAGAGGGGTGATAGTAATTCAGAGGGGTGATAGAAATCCAGAGGGGTGATAGATATACACAGTGGTAGTAGATATACATAGTGGTGATAAAGATACAGAGTGGTGATAGATATACAGAGTGGTTGTAGATATACAGATTAATGATATATATACAAAGTGGTGACAGATATAGAGAATGATGATGGATATACAGAGTGGTGATGGATATACAGATTGGTGATATATATTCAGAGTGGTGAAAGATATTCAGAGTGGTGTTAGATATTCAGAGGGGTGATAGATACTCAGAGGGTCAATAGAAATACAGAGTGGTGATAGGTGTACAGAGAGGTGATAGATATACAGAGTGATGATAGATGTACAGAATTGTGATATATATACAGAGTGATGATAGATGTACAGATTTGTGATATATATACAGAGTGTGATAGATATTCAGAGGGGTGATAGATATATAGACAATCCGCCAGACAAACTAATACTCGACAATAAATACTGTTTCAAATGACTGCTCCCTTGGGTTAACTCAATCCTGTAATCCAATTGGTATATTTGAAGATGCGTTGTTTCAGAAGACAGAAATAAATAATTCGTTTTAAGTTAATGATTTAATGAAGTTTCCAGTTATAGATATGTAATTCAGACAATTTCAATATCGTATATAATAGTGACAAAAAGTCACAGGACATAAACTTAATTGTCACAAATTTGATAGGACAAAAAGTCACAATTAATTTGTTGACAATTATTTGAATATATAAGAGTAAGATCTTAAAATATTTTCTTTCGTTACATATTTTCATTTCTAGGCTTTGAATATTTGTTCATAATAGATATAGGTTGATGTGGTGTGAGTGCCAATGAGACAACTCTCCATAAGCCTTGATAAATTAAAATGCATTAAATTTTGATCATGCAAATGATATATATTCCTTGGTACATAACAATTATTTTATCATTATTTTATTTATTCAATACATTTAAATAACAAAGTTGTTTATATAAAATACTTCAAGTAAAACTAAAAAGAAATGTTTATAAAATTAGTGTTTTTCTTATTCAAAGACTTTTTTCAAACAAAAAAAATGTATTTTGACCTTTTTGTCTGCGACTTTTTGTCCTGTGACTTTCTACATTCGTTTTAAATACATTCAAACAGAGACTCAGAGGATTGTCAACTTCCTTAGTTTACTATTGTCATGTCAATTGACTGTCTGGAAAAATAAACAATTCAAACTTGAAGAATGAAATTTAAAAAAAAAACATGTTATTTATTTACCTTAAACAGAAACAAAGTGAAAGTGAGATTTTTTCATATAAGAATCTTTACTTTTAATCTTGTAACGAGTGCCTAAGTTGTAATAAATTATCTTGTATTGTCGGTAAACGGACATAAAGTCACAGGACATAAAGTCACAGGACATAAAGTCACAAATTTGATAGGACAAAAAGTCACAAATATTTTTTTGACAATTGTTCAAAAATATTTTGAGATATTTTCTTTAAGTTTTTATTACATATAATCCTTTTTAAGTTAAGAAAAAAGCTCATAAACCTTGATAATTGAAGATGTATTAAATTTTAATCATGCAAAGGATATTTATATTGGGAAAATGAAGCCATTTAGGTTCCAAGTCACTTTGACATTTTATTGTCATAACAATTATTACCAGTCTTTTGTCACATTATGTATATATGATGTATTGCCATAGCATGTTCTATATGCTTTTGCAAATAAAATTCATTCATTCATTCAATTACTTGATCGTTATTGATGTTTATTGAGAAGATTTTTATTACAAAGTTGCTTGAAACATAAAACTTCAAGAAAAATGTGAAAAAAATATTTCAAAATAAAGGTGTTCTTGTTCAAACAAAAGTAGTCTCAAAACTGAATTGTGACTTTTTGTTCTGTGACTTTTTGTCTGTGACTTTTTGTCCTGTGACTTTCTGTCATACATTCGCCTTGTCTTACCAGTTTGATGAATTTATCTTGTCTTGCCAATTTAATGAAATTATTTATTTTTACTTATAAATCGACTAAATAATTGAATTCGCTCCTCCATTATTCATGCTTAGGACAAGCATTCTACAACTTGGTAGAGTTATTTTAATTCTGTACAAAATATGCTGAAACATCTGTGTTTGTTACAACACCGAGACAATACCAATATCACCAAGAGGTATGTGAAATTCGGTAAACGGAAAAAAAGTCACAGGAAGAAAAGTCACAGGATAAAAAGTCACAATATCCCTAGGAAAAAAAGTCACAGGAAAAAAAGTCACAAGAAAAAAAGTCACAGGAAAAAAATTCAAAAAAGAAAAAAAAAATTGTTTAAGCAGAGACATATATATATATGTCTCATATATGTCTCTGGTTTAAGTAAACTAATTTGTCAGAAATATGTTGGAATGCATGTGAAGAAGTCACTATGTACACATGTATGCAATAAATAATTAAATAGGAATTTTTGAATGCATTGAAAAAAGTCATAATATATTTGTATTGGATTACTTATTTAAGTTATGTTAGTGGTTAATTTTTAAAAACTATAAAGCAATTATATATATACACTTATAAAAATGTATTGGAATAAATAATGTTCTTTTTTTCAAAATTGACTTTTTAACAAACAGGGAAAACTAATTGTGTCCTTTTATTTGATATTGAGCATAAGTTGTATTTCATTGATATGGCTTCCTAAGAAATTGTTGCTGTTAAACTCACATCTCTTTCATAAGAGATATAAAACAAAAATAATTACAACAAACCCTTGAAAACATGTATCAATAGTACACCAGCATGTAAATGTTCCATTAAAATGTTTTGCGATTTATATCTAAATTTCCAAAGCTAGTCGTATAAAATGAATTAAAAAATGTCTATTTCCAAACAAAATATCTATTGGGAATGTTTCCAAATATATTCATATACATGTGCGGCCTTTATGACCATTTCCATAAAATAAAAATTGGGAATGTTTCTCCTGTTAATACATGTATGTGCAGACCATATGACTATTTCATACAAAAAATATATATTGTGACTTTTTTTCCTGTGACCATTTTTCCTGTGACTTTTTTTGTTTGTTGAACTGGATGAAGTTCCCTTCTTTCTTTGTACACGGATTGACGAACACATTTTAGATTTCTTTTCTTTCTTTTTAATATGTTCTTCGTCAATTTTGAAGAGCTCTGAATTAATTTTTATGGAAGGATATTTTCTGTGAGAAGGATCTAATTCAAGAAAAAATTAAACATTCATACCACTGGATTGTGATTTTGTGTCTTGTGTGTTAAATTATGCTGGTTTTCGAGTCAGAAGTGATAATTTAATTTAGAATAAAAGATAAGAGAAAAATATAAAACAGAAACCTTAGGAATGTTAATCTTTCAAAATATCTTTTTCGTGCATGAGTTATTTTTTGTTTTGTTTTGAGCAGTCTTACAAGAAACTTTTATTACTTTTTTCCTGTTATGTCAACATTTATTGGGGGAAGTTGTATATTTATTACCCATATAACAGGCAGAGGTTTGACAATCATGCATGTCACCCGTAATTACATTTACATGTAAATATTTCACTTTTTGGATCCAGATTTAAAAACAGAATGAAGAGGGTTTCTCCTGTTTCTTAGCAAGTAAGCAAACATTTAGTATTTCCGACAATGTACATGTATTGTTTATATCCTACAATATAAATCTGGCTCTTTAAGGTTTAAGGTATTTAAACTTTGACTTATGTTTTTAATTATTATGTATTTAATTATTTTGAAAGTAAAATTAAAAGTATGTCTTATCAATAACCATGATGAAATAATTGTTTTTCCATAATTGAATCGTGCATTTTTTGTGTATTGGATTACTTGATTTTCATCTCTATTTTGTTTACTGACACATGACGAAATAGTTAAATTTAAATATTTTACAAAACCGTTGTCATTATCAAAAGATTAAAATCGACTGATTAAATGAATATGAGGGTTTTATTATTATCGGCGATGTCGAAATTAGCCGTCAGTAAAACCGAATACACAGTCAGTTAGCGTCAACACAGCTAACAAATGTGTTTATTAAGTATGTTTAAAGTATATGATGTATATTGTATCTTATCAGCCCTTCTGTATTTCACTGGTTTTTTTTTAATTTATTCAACAAATTTCGCTTGTCCAGGTGTCAATAACGGTGATGTCCATGCACACCAGGAGTAGTTTGTTAATTGCGTGCCGTGTTCAGAATGTCACCCCTCCTCTTAAAAAGGACGTTATAAAAACTATTTTTCATATAAAATCTTGCAAACGATTGTCGTCCAATTATAACACTCTTTACATTGTTCTTTGGTATATTTAGAATCCGTAATAAACCTTAATTATCTGGAAAATGAGATAATGAGTTATCTGACGGTATTTTTAAAATATTATCTGGCAAACGATTCTCGTCCAATCAGAACACTCGTTACATTGTTCTTTGGTATATTTAAAACTAAATTATCTGGAAAATGAGATAATGAATTATCTGAAATTCAGATAATCAATTATCTGGAGATAAATTAGGATTATCTGAAAATCTTTCAGATAAACCTAGCTTTTCTTAATATTTTCAAATAAACCGGGATTTTCTCCAGATAATAAATTTTCTGTATTATCTGAGATAAACTAGGATTTTTTCGAATTTGAATTAAGCTGAGATAATCTTAGTTTATCTGAGATAAACCGGGATTATCTCAGATAAACCTAATTTATCTGAGATAATCTAAGATTGATTAATAAAAGTGGTTCAGGCGTGCCATACATATGCTACTTGTGAAGTGTTTCATTGATGTAATATTAACTATTTTTAAGAGTAAAAGGTCTCTGATGATTATCTATCAATTTGTTGTATACAGCTACATTTATGACAATATTCTAGTTTTTTCCATTTAGATTGAGTAAATGTATTAAATGCATATTTTTTTATATTGAATGAACGTAATGCGTGCATAAGGTCCTAAGGGGGAGATCAAGATGCCAGACGTTCGGATTTTTTTCTGCATTGTTGATACTGGTATGCCAATGGATGCTAGTTGTGATAACTGTTCAGCCACGAATATTTCAGTTAATATAAATGTATTTACAAAGATTATTTGGAAAATTGTTACTGATTTGAGTCTTAACATACGGAAGGGATTACTAGTTTATAGTTTAAATAGTGGAATGTTTCTTCTTCTTGCAATTGTATAAGGATAAAACACATACACCATTTTGATAAAATTTGGGAAATTTTATTTTTGGGGGCGGGATGTTATGTATCTGTATTGTATGGTCGTATGTGTTTTGTAGTTAAGTCGTGAGAGTTGTGTCCCTTTGTATGATGATGATGCGTATTTGTCATGTGATGTTATCTGTCTCTTTGAAATAAACGTGCTATGGAAATAGATGTATTTTTATTGCTCTTAAGCAAATATAACTTTAGCGGCATGGGGAGGCAAGTATATGTCCCCCCATGTACGTAATACTATCATGGAATTTTGTCCTGATGAGGAAAGGGAGGTTATATTTTGTGTGAATTAAGACAATATTTCATAGATAAATACTACGAAATTGTGTCCTGTTAAAGGGAGGTTATATTTTGGTTATATTTCGTGAGTATTGTAACAATATTTCATAGACAGATTGTCATGGAATTTAGTCTCATGGAAAGGGAGGTAAATATCAACATATAGGAATTTTTTTCTTTGACATGTGCCTGTGTATAAATTTACAAAATTAGCAATTGTCAGTACATTACTTATATTTGTACAATGTAATAAAATGAAACCCACATTAGACAATTCTTTAATCTATAATAAACCATTTGTAATGTTTCTATGCAAATTTGAAACTCACTATTAGTAATGATATAAATTCTCTACTATACAAAACAATTTCAGTTATAAATCTAAAAATGTGAAATAATTCGATTAATTTTTTTTTCAAAGCCAGTATTTCATAGTGAAGTATTGTCAGGAACAGAATTTCATAGTGAAATATTGTCCACAAGGAGGTGACAAAATTTCATGGACAAGGACACTATTTCATAATACAGTCATTGGACAATATTTTTTATGAAAAGTTGTCCAACAGACAATATTTCATGGAGGACAATATTTTATGTTACAAATGTTCCTATTTTACACAGTTGCAGGTGACCAGAGTGTATCTAGAGAGAGTCCACAGCTACCAGAACAGTCTACTGAAGACTTGCAGGCAAATGATTCAAGTGACGATGAAGACAATGGTCAGGGGGGTGCCGGTGACCATAACAGTACAGGGTCAGGTAATACAGTTAATACCATTAAACAATTATGCTGCTTTGTAAACTGGAAATATTCCAGGCATCAAATATCTATGCATTCTATTTAAAGTACACAAGCACTTTATTTTTGAGATTTTGCGTTTGAAATCATTTTCAAGTTTTTTCAAATATAAAATTAAGAAGATATGGTATGATAGGCAATGAGACAACATTCCTCAAGAGACTTAAAGACACAGAATAGTAATGATTTTAGTTGAAATGATAGGACATTTTTGTGTGGTAACTTGCTTTTGTTCACTTACTGCATATATTCAAAATTATCCCTGCAACAAGTTATGTATGAGCACGAACTATCAAACAATCTAAAATCACACTGAATTCCTTTTACAGAAAATCAATCATCTCTTGCATTAATTTTGTAAAATAGGAATTTTGTGCCATTTACACTATGACTTGACAGTTGCAGATTTTGAATTGACTGCAATAAAAAATTTAAGATTGACTGTTGGTGTTTTAACACCACTTTTAATCATCCAATGTAGGCTATTTCATGGCAGTCAGTTTTTATTGGTAGAGTAAGACAGAGTGCCCGTAGAAAACTTTTGATAGGAAAACTGACAATCCTAGTCAGTTAAGATTAGAGTCGAGTGCACCCTCACAAGAGGGGTTGGAACTTACAACCTCTGTGTTGACTGGCTAGTGATAACAGTAGTAACTACTTAGACCACTTGGCCACAGTGGAGCCCCGGAAAAAAAATTAAGGGTCACAGTCAAGTCACAGTAATTATCTATTGTATAAGTACAGGAAAGTAATTAAAAAGTAAAATCACAAAAATACTGAACTCAGAGGAAAATCAATTTGAAAAGTCCATAATCACATGGCAAAATCAAAAAACAAAACGCATCAAAAACGAATGGACAAGAACTGTCATATTCCTGACTTGGTACAGGCATTTTCAAATGTAGAAAATGGTGGATTAAACCTGGTTCTATAGCGCTAACCCTCTCACTTTAATAACAGTCTCGTCAAATTTGGCTACATTTACATGATGCGTTAAATAAACAGTCACAATTAATAAAATAGTCAAAATATGGGTACATCAGTCATCATCGTATAACAATTTAACAGGACACAAAAACATCTACTATCTAAGAACACATGGATTAATTTGAGTGTCTGACGTCAGAAAAATTATATACGTCACATAAATTTGTCGTTCAATGTGCCTACAATAGTTATCAAAAGTACCAGGATTATAAACAATTTTAAAATTTACATAGGCAATGTACGCATACAGGGTTAAAAAATCAAAAGTATGTAAGAATAAATTACAGAAATAGACCGAGATTCAAACTAGTCCAAAAGTTATACATAGAATTTATGAGAATCCAAAACTTTTAAAAGGGAACAATTTAACAGGACACAAAAACTATTTAGTTTACTCTTGTTTTTGTCAGGTTCAGTTGTAACTTTAGAACAGACTCAATATGCCAGATGTAGATTTGTAGTAGATGATGTGTTGACTAAAATAATGAGAGAGTATATGGAACAGTCTGCATTACCTCGCGCAATTATAGAACAGACCATTATGAAATACAAAACTTTCAAGAATCGCCTTTCTCAAGAAGAAATGTCCATTATACAGACTTTGCAGACAGATGGATTCAAACACTTTGAGATAAGTTTAATGTACAAAATAGCAAGAAATAGACACTTTTCAATGTTGATTCCTGACAAACCAACAAGAGATTGGGGATCTGACCCTCAACCTAATGAATCAACAATTGGAGACAATATGGAACGTATACGAATGTGTAGAAATAAAACCTCACACAAGGCCTATCCATCATTACAAGAAAAAGAGTTGAATAACTTGTTTACCACCTTTATAGACATTGCAAAAAGAGCCAAAGAACACCTGAAAACTGAAAACTTTGAAGACAGTATCTTACATTACAAAACCTGCTCTCTAGATAAAGATATGGAAGAAAAGTTAAAAAAGTATATACAGCAAATGAAAAGCTTAAAAAGTAAGTAGTAATTGAAATACATTAGAAAATGTTCAAATTTTTGTCTCCCCTATTAGGAAAGTTGCAAAATGTGAAACGTACAGATTACTATCAGGCGATGGTGTAAACTATCATTTAAAGCCTTAATTATAATTCAGAAGGTACAATACCTTGATGCTTCAAAACTTCAAAATGAACTTGTATGCTGGTGCCCAGGGGTGTGGAAATATTTGTTGTGAGCACTTGTCCCCGGGCAAGTGAAACCTAAAATTTTACATGTCCAGAAAAAAATTTACTTGCCCTGATGATCCCAATAAATATTCGAAGTATTTCTTGTTAGCTAATATATAATTCTTACTTAGCACTGTTGTGCATCACATACAAATGAAATATGTTTGTTTATATGTGTAAATAATTAGGAAAGTAGGAAATCATTTGAAAATGGGTTAACATCAATGGGACAGAAACCTAACAGCAAACCAACCAATGAAATGACATGTGAGGACAATTTTGCAGCAGTTTTTTTAATAAAAATTGTAGCCAGTAGGTACTAAATTTGAGGACAGTCAGTGATTGAAGAAATGTAAACTAAATAATAGATAAACTATTGATTTTGTGGTGTTTCTCTCAACTGACACACTTGTTTTTTTCTTGATTATTTATTATTGTCTTGATGGGCAATTAAAGTGTCCCTTTTATTTTTCACTTTGACAACAAATAATGTTGACTTTTCATCTATAAATAAAACTCATCAATAAATAAGACAAAAACTTGATTTATTTTCCGAATTTCCATAGATAGCTAGGGGCAATCTGATATCCACGATGTCTGAAATTCTCGCTTTTGTTTTTTTATTAAATAGTCTGTGTCCTCCATTTGCATTTAAGGTTTTCTACTCAACTCATGACTCATTTTGTCTTGTTTGCCCACCTTTTTAGCTCACCTGGCCCAAAGGGCCAAGTGAGCTTTTCTCATCACTTGGCGTCCGGCGTCCGGCGTCGCCCGTCGTCGTCGTCCGTCGTCGTCCTGCGTCCGGCGTTAACTTTTACAAAAATCTTCTCCTCTGAAACTACTAGGCCAAATTTAACCAAACTTGGCCACAATCATCATTGGGGTATCTAGTTTAAAAATTGTGTCCGGTGACCCCGCCAACTAACCAAGATGGCGGCCATGGCTATAAATAGAACATAGGGGTAAAATGCAGTTTTTGGCTTATAACTCAAAAACCAAAGCATTTAGGGCAAATCTGACATGGGGTAATATTGTTTATCAAGTTAAGATCTATCTGCCCTGAAATTTTCAGATGAATCTGACATTCCGTTGTTAGGTTGCTGCACCTGAATTGGTAATTTTAAGGAAATTTTGTTGTTTTTGGTTATTATCTTGAATATTATTTCAGATAGAGATAAACTGTAAAAAGCAATAATGTTCAGCAAAGTAAGATCTACAAATAGGTCAACGTGACCAAAATGATCAGTTGACCACTTTAGGAGTTATTGCCCTTTATAGTCAAATTTTAACCATTTTTCGTAAATCTTAGTAATCTTTTAGAAAAATCTTCTCCTCTGAAACTGCTGGGCCAAATAATTTGAAACTTGGCCACAATCATCATTGGGGTATCTAGTTTAAAAATTGTGTCCGGTGACCCCGCCAACTAACCAAAATGACCGCCATGGCTATAAATAGAACATAGGGGTAAAATGCAGTTTTTGGCTTATAACTCAAAAACCAAAGCATTTACAGCAAATCTGACATGGGTAAAATTGTTAATCAGGGGAAGATCTATCTGCCCTGAAATTTTCAGATGAATTGGACAACCTGTTTTTGGGTTGCGGCCCCTGAATTGGTAATTTTAAGGAAATTTTGCTGTTTTTGGTTATTATATTGAATATTATTATAGATATAGGTAAACTGTAAACAGCAATAATGTTCAGCAAGGTCAGATTTACAAATAAGTCAGCATGACCAAAATGGTCAGTTGACCTCTTTAGGAGTTATTGCCCTTTAAAGTCAATTTTTAACCATTTTTCGTAAATTTTATATATCTTTTACTAAAATCTTCTTCTCTGAAACTGCTGTGCCAAATTGATCCAAACTTGGCCACAATCATCTTTGGGGTTTCTTGTTTAAAAAATGTGTCCGGTGACCTGGCCATCAAACCTAGATGGTCGCCACGTCTAAAAATAGAACATAGGGGTAAAATGCAGTTTTTGGCTTATAACTCAAAAACCAAATAATTTAGAGAAAATCTGACATGAAGTAAAATTGTTAATCAGGTCAAGATCTATCTGCCCTGAAATTTTCAGATGAATTGGACAACTTGTTTTTGGGTTGCGTCCCCTGAATTGGTAATTTAAAGGAAATTTTGCAGTTTTTGGTTATTATCTTGAATATTATTATAGATATAGGTAAACTGTAAACAGCAATAATGTTCAGCAAAGTAAGATCTACAAATAAGTCAACATGAACGAAATGGTCAATTGACCCCTGTAGGAGTTATTGACCTTTGTAGTCAATTTTCAATCTGCTTCCTTTGTTTAATATTCACATAGACCAAGGTGAGCGACACAGGCTCTTTAGAGCCTCTAGTTATTTTGTCAATCTGAATCTCGATACAAAATTTAAAGAAATGACACTTCCGGTAAATGATGGATAAAACCTAATCGACAATCCCAGGTCAATGGACAAAGCCAATGCAATGTTACGTGACTCGGGTTCGCATACTTATTTTTTTATTTATTTTGGTAATCGATATATTTCCTGTATCATGTAATATTTATCGTCTAGAACATGGATTTACTTGCTGAAAATTGGTTTCTTTTACATAAATTAAACATCTTTATACGTTTTTAAATTAATTTGATGTTTTTGTTGGATTTGAACTTTGTCTTGAATATTTTTTTTACTTGTCCACGGGCAACCAAGACAAAAATAATTACTTGTCCGGTTGTTCAAATGTACGAGTCGGGCGGGTCTGGCATAGCATTTCCACACCCCTGGTGCCTGATGTTATAAAGTTTCTGTTTGTCATATGGCCATTGTCTTTTTTAATCCTCATTTTCATGGTTTAGGAGCTGCTTGGTAATCCAGTTTTAATTCTGTGTCATTTTGGTCTTTTGTGGATAGTTGTCTCATTGGCAATCATACCACATCTTCGTTTTTATATTAATACCCTGTCGTAGCTAAGGTGGCATTTAGGTTTACCCTTGTCCATCTGTCAGTTCGTCCGTACTTACATACACCACAAAATTGGTTTCCATTATCTAACTAAGTTTACCCCAACCATATATTATGAAACTTATACACAATGCTTAATTATTACCACAAAACTCAGACCAAGGTCAAACTTGGGTTGCCTCACTTATACTGTTCTTGAGTTATGTCCCTTTTTAACATTACATGCAAGCTGGGGCATCATCTGTGTCCTATGAACACATTCTTCATTTATTTTTAGCTCACCTGGCCCAAAGGTATTTCACATCCAATCTTTTATAGTCATATTCTTTACAAAGCACAAACATGTTGACATTTACCTTACAAGCTTACCAAACCTTTAAACAGACTTATTCAGTAGAGATATAGAACATTAGGATACTGTTGTCATGTCATTACAGATGGCATATTTTGGTAACTGCTAGTAGTTCCTATGTTGATTTAGGTATCATTGGCATTTTGCTTAGTTTCTTTTGTTACTTATTCTGACATCAGATTTGGATAATGGATTTGTTCAAATTGTTGGCTTCTGTATTATAATAACACTTTCTCCTCCACTGTCAAATTAATAACGTTTTACGAATAAAACTTTTTAATGACATGGCAATAGATAATCCTATGTTTCCAAATCTATCTGATACACAAAAACTAGTAATCCTACTAAATCCTTCTAATATAAACCAAGTGAAAAAAACAGGTTCCTTTATAAAACAGTCTTTAGAGCTGAGGACAGGGGACTCTTAGTTAGTTTTACTTGTATATATATAGATATGTGTGTGTTAACTCAGTTATTTTATTGTTGTTGTTACTTTTGTTTATGTCACAAGTATAATGTTACTAATATGACAAATAAAGATTATTATATAATTATCTTGCGTAAAATATGTTCTTCAAATAGAATTTCTGAAAAAGAGACATCAGACTCAGACTTCTTTTAAACTGAGTTTTACTGTGCGTATTGCTATGTGTTTGTTTTTTCTACATTGGCTAGAGGTATAGCGAGAGGAATGAGATCTCACAAAACATTTTAACCCTGCAGCATTTTTGCACCTGTCCTAAATCAGGAGACTCGGACCTTTGCTTAGTTCATTTATATGTTTTGGAGTTTAGTATGACATCCATTTTCACTGAACTAGTACACATTTTATTAAGGGGCCGGCTGAAGCCCGCCTTTGGGTGCCAGATTTTCTTGGTGTGTTGAAGACCCATTGGTGGCGTTTCAACTGTTTTTTTTTCTTTTCTGCTCTATGGTCAGGTTGTTATCTCTTTGACACATTCTCCAAATTCGATTCTCAATTTTATTGATCTGACCTTGCCTTAATTTTCAGGGTTAATTTGATCACTGTAATGTTTTCATTGTAAAGTGTTTCTCAAATGCTATAAGAAAAAGGTTTATTGTATTTGTTGTATGTCTGTCAGAGTACATCTGACCTTGAACTCATTTGCATGGCTCATTTGTCAATATTAGGTTTGCATGGGAAGGTCAGTTCCTCATGTACTATATTTATAGGGTCAACTATATTTTGTGTATGCAATGATTGTATTGTGGACATGTTTGACAGCACTCCAGCTTCCCTTACCAATAAAAACTGGATGCTATATATTTAAAAGGCCTTTTTTGTCTTTTCCCTGTAATAAATTATTCAATAAATGGTTTTATAATAATATGTTGGTAGTGAGGAAAAAATGATGTTCAATTTTGATAATGATGATTTTGACTTTTGCCGTTGAAGATGATATTTGAAAGATTGGAAAATTGGCTCAAAATGTGGCAGAAGCCTTAAGGTGGCTCACCCCAATAGTGACCCCCGGTAGATTTTTTTTATTTTCACTTATTCTGTAGATTTTTTTATGCTGAATCCAAAAATGCAAAGAAAAAAGGGGGTCACCCGGCTCGTTTTCCCCTCAAATTGAAGCGAAATGTGCGATTTTGACCCTTTTTCCAAACATGTCCACCCTTACAACAATAACGGTTACATCAAATTCAAAGAGTTTTAAAACCAAGTCAGTATAATTTTTATGTGAAAAAACATAAGAATTTGAAATGTAAACCTTTCCCGTTGTTGTTTTTGACTTAAAAATCTTTTTATTTTCAGATTTATGTCTAAATTTTGCATTTTCTAATTTCAGTTTAAGGCAAAAAATATTGATTGAATCGATTTTTCGTAAAATTTTCCCGGTAGATTTTTTTTTAAAACAGATATGTCAAAGCTATGAACTTTTCGAGCATTTTAAGGTAAAATAAAATGGGGGTCACCAGGCTTTTAAAAAAGTTACGAGCTTTTGTTTAACCCCTCTACCCCATAAGGTCTGATTTCAATGCAGTCCATTAATTACTCAATTGTGAATTCTTTATTGGTGGCTTTAATAAAATAATGTTTGAAATTATATCAATAAACGATGGCTGAATATAAATGTGGTTATCGTATGACTGTTTGTTATCAAGAAGCGAAATTTTGATTATTTAGGTGAAATACGGTTATTTTGTCTGGCGCGAGTTGCTTCCCTCTAAGTTGGCGCCATTATCGGACCAGAGGAATTCCAAGGTCGCCTTGCCGAGCAGCATACTACATTGATGAATACGACCATTTACATGCATAACAGACATTGTGGCGAATATGTAACGATGAAGGTAGAGTTATTACATAAGAAAACATATATTTTGATATTTTAGACAGCCAAATATTACCAGTATCACGAAAAATACAAATTTGGGGGCTGTCTCAAAATACTCGCTACTGTTGAAATGCACTGCGACTGAGACCTTGTACGAGCTCAATTTCTGTTCCATGTTTAATCGTTATAGCTGGTATCTTCTTTATGTGTTTCTCTTAGTATTTTCAGCCTTTACTGGCAAGTTGTTAACATGTCTGGCCCGTTTTGAAAGATATCCGTGTGCAAACAGACGAAGAGGAGGGGATGACATCTAGCTACTATGAAGCCACAACTGTCATTTTTACGCTACTGTTAGTGTCAATGAATAAGTCTTTTTTGATCATCATTTGGTAGGCCTAAATCTAATTTCGTAGCCAAGTTACATAGAGTTAGGGTCATATGTATGTAGGGTACCCCATAGCTTCCCTAGGGCAGTTTTTACTCCCTTGCCCCAACTATATTTCCCTTCCTTTTTACCCTAAAATTTTCTCCTCTTACTTCATTACTTCCATCTCCTTGTTCCAAGACAAAATAAAAATGATAACATGTATTTCCAAGATAACCCTTTTCTCTGATCCCTCATTCCCCTGTCTCCTTTACCCTGTCCACCCCCTCAAATAATCAATTAAGGTTCTCAAGGGGTTTGATTGACTTGTTTTTTGTTGTTGTTGAGAATATGACATAATTGGCCTAATTTGTAAATGATAACCCTTACAGTAGGAGACAATACATCTTTTAAACATATACAGAGTGTCGCCATAAGTATTTGTCACTTAAGATTTTTAGCTGTATATATATATTGTATTAAAAACTACATTAAAAACAAAATATTTTGGGGTCATTTTGGATTGATTTTAAGCAACCTGGTACCAAGGATTTGTATAGTTAACTTTACAAATCTTTGCTGGTACCAATAGAAGCAGTATTGTCACAGGTTTGTATATTGTGGTTTTATTCTTTTTTAGTCTCATTTTCATTATTTTCTGTTAAGATATTCGCTATATATAATCAATCAAATTAAATTGTTAAAAAATATTTTATGCATTCTCAAGGAAAAACAAAAACACTTAAAACGAACCTATTATCAAATAAACACATATTAATATAGACCATTCTACTTCTTTTAAGGTCTCGTAGATATAAATTAAATCCAACCATACATTTTTAAATGCCCTCAAAATATTTTTTTGAAGTTATGTGTTTTTATATGAAATATTTACATGATATACATTTTTGTACATGTAGCCAAAAAAAGCAGGTGACAAATACTTTGGCCAGGTTCTGTATTTTGAGTTGAAAATAATTGTTGCTTTGTGAATAGTAATTTTTAATAAATACAAAACTTGTGTATACTATATTCCAAATAGGGTACAAAAAGCCATAATTTATTCATGAGGACTGAGCTGCATTTTCAAAATTGAAGGCAGTTTTCCTTTACCAATGTTATTAAACTAAATAAAATTCATAATTAATGCCTATATATTATTCTTGCTATCAACAAACACACATGAAAGTTGAATTTTTGGTGGGGTTGCTTTTACTTTTCTAGAGTTATGCCCCTTTACAAATTTTTAAATAGCTAAATTTTTGTTCCTTTCTTTAACACAAGTTTGCTTTATCCAAATATTGTGATACTTAAATGCAATGCTTACTACAACACGCCTCAGATTAAGTAAAAATTTGGGTGGTGTCACTCTTTTCATTCTTTATATGCAAGCGGCTGCTCATCTGTGTCCTATGGACACATTCCCCATTATGAACATGTCTACATCTATATGCTTTTGAATGTCAATAATTGTTGATTTTCTGACAGAATTACTCTGATATTTAATTTCAGGCTGCAGTACATTTGCATATGTACATGCAAATGGAAGGAGTGATCTTGGAATGTTCAACTTTACTTGGAAACTATTTGCACAGTACTGACAGAATTTTATGAGAAGCCAGTATCATCTAGTCTTGCAACCGGAAACTATGTGTAAAGTGCTGAAACTTAAGAACAACATTCTACATGTATATGCAATATGTGTTGCCACAATCCACTTGAGGAGCAGAGATCAACTATAAATTGGAACTACATATATGCCTTAGTGCTGTCAAAATCCTTTAAAAATGCAATCAAAAGGACCTGCTTCACCTACCTGTCCCAATGATGAATAAAGATCATATATATATATTGAGTCTTATAAAAAAAAAGGAGAATAAAAATTATGAAAATATAGAGCTGATCAGCTAATGATTGTACATGTACATGATGTATAAATGGCAACAATACTTACATGTATACTAGAACATTCAAATTAACAATATTAATACATGTTTTATAAATTTGATCTCGGAGACATTTGAGGAATAAAATCAATAACGTTTCAAAAATTTGATTTGTTGAGCCTTTTTTAGGCCTGTTTTCAGGAGGTAATATGGTATACCATTGACTGTCAGTCGTCAACATGGTCGACATATATACTCATTTAATAAATACTAAAAGGTACATGTAGTAGATAAACTATTTGTGTGCAATAGTTTACAATTCTGTCAATTACAATGTATCATTGACCACATATTCATTTGTATGGTTCATTGATCAACAGTAAGTCCTCTTTTTTCATATGCTATATTGTGTAATCAATAGGTCATCTTCATGTATATTTCATAATTTGGTGGAGGTTAAGCAACCAACAATCAATCATGTATATTTGGTGTATTAAATGTATTTTAACAAATTAAAATATCAAATAAGAGGATGTGATATGATTGTAAATGAGACACAAGAGACCAAACAACACAGAATTAACTATACATGTTGGTCACCATACAGACTTCAACAATGAGTAAAACCTATTCTGCATAGTTGTTTTTAAAGGCCTCGAAATGACAAATGAACAATTTAAGACAATTCAAATGAGAAAAATAATGGGTGATTTATGTACAAAATAATGAATAGAAAACAAAAATGTCTGTCTTGCAGGGTTTATCTGAACTTAACCTCATTTTCATGGATTTGTCTATTTCTTAATTCTAAATATGTTTCAAAATATTTGGTTGATGGGATGATTGTTAGAGAGTCTGACATAGGGTGCAGGCTCATTGGTTGATGATATTGCGAATAACTGTAGCCGGTCCCACTTTGGCAGTCAGTCCCCACATTTGTCACTGGAGGAATAGAATGAGAAAACAAATGGTATAAGAAAAAAAAATGAATCATAATAACCTGTCAATATGCACATCTACATAGTATGCCTTTATTATCTAAAAAGGTTTCAAAAATTGTAATGTGCGTTTTGAGAGATGATGAGAAACTGTTACAGTGCTATATTGCAGTAAATAAGTTCAAAGGGGCATAACTCCTAGAAAAAATAAATGAATCGTAATTTCCTGTCGACATGCACTTCTACATAGTACGTCCTTATTATCTAAAAATGTTTCATGAAATTCTGTTTGAGAGTTGTGATGACAAGAAACAAGACTGACAGACGAGTCAAAAACATTATACCCTTTGCAACTTTGTTTTGTTGTGTACAAAAATAGGAAGATGGGGTATCATTGTTTATGAGGCAACTCTAAACGGGAGACCAATTTACATACAATTACCAATAAAACCATATACCACATAGTCAAACAAATAAAAGTCCCAGAAATTTTGTTTTTGTATTTATTGCACATAATGAATATTTAATTTGTTCATATTGAATGGTCACTGGCAAATATTTCAACATAATACGGATGAGAACATATAGAAAAGTATCAATTATGTAAGATGAGCTAGATATATGGACTGCAATATTGTTGTTGTTGTGCTGATAAGAATGAGTGAACAATTATGCTTGGTGCATGTATAGGCAAAATTCCCCCTTTCGACCTTACGAGGCTTCGTATGTATACATCCAGCTGTTCGAGCACCCTGTATAATCAAGGAATCATCTGTCAGACTAGTCATATTTCTATGTTAAACATAAGATTTGAACGTAAGCAGATGTAGTATGATTGCCAATAAAACAACTATCCCCCAAAGTTCAAATTTGAAATTCAATATTGTAAATAAAAAAAACATCATCTCCTTTTATCATCACGCATAGATTAGTTGTACATTTCTTTGCTACGGTAAGATCAAAGACCATTAAATCCGTGTTCACAAACAAAATTGTAATTCACATTTTTTTGCCGCAATGCCATCACCCCACTATAATTATTTTCATCATCAAGAATTTTTCTTATTATCTTACCTTTTAAAAAAGCATGTCAAAAATTAAGATAGAAGTTAAAATTTGCCCGGCTAATATAGCGTTCCTGCGTACTGGGCGGAGTTTAAAAATTACCATCCAAACTTTTCCTGAACCTAGTAGTAGTATAGATTTTTATATATATAAAGTCTTTAGTAGTGTTTGTGACTACCCGACACGCTTTGGATGTTCCTAGAAAAATCCCGACATAGTAACTAAAAAAATTACGGTCCTCCGCAAAGCATGCAGTATTGAGGAACTATATCATAGGTCGGTATACTAGGCCAGTCCCGGTTACTTTTGACAGTGGTGGATCCAGGGGAGGGTTCCGTGGTGTAGACCCCCCATATTTGGACGATCAATGCTTTTGAATGGGAAAATATAGATGGAACACCCCCCTTTTTGTCCTGGATTGGGAACCCCCTTTTAAAATGGTTGGATCCGCCCCGATTAATCAATTTTCATCTTTATGAAAAGACAATTATTGAAGTGTCCTTTTATTTCTGCAGGAAAACCAATAATCATTTTTGTGAAATAAGTTGCTGGATCCATTAGTCTATTATAATAATAACACTTGCTCTGATTCACTTAATGATGTTTCTTTTTTTTTTTAATTTGAACTCGATTGACATATTGACAGATACAACAGAAAATTGCAAATCATCAAAATAACAATAAGCAAAATAAGTAATAGACAAAAATCATAAAATACAAAACATTGGCCCCGAGGTCTTACATTATAGGACTTAGTCTAGTGTTCAGGAAATCATGGAATTGTGATACGAGAAAGTTTATCAGATGATGTTCGTGCTCATTTATTGATAAGGTAAACAAATCTTTAAATGAAAATGTTCAAATTTGTTTTGGGGGGAAATAAAAAATATTTAACTATAATTAACAAAATTTTGCAGTGTAAAAATATATCGCATAATCGGGAATAATTAAACCCATAAAAATAACTGGAAATAAAGATATTAAAGAGATTTATGACAGAAACACACTGTTATAAAACGCCAAACGGATAGCTTGATAAGTACCCATCCCGATGCCTTTAAAGCATACTATACGGGTTTTACTTGTTTTTGAAAGCTGTACGATGACATGCAACATGCAATTGTTTACATCGCTATCATTAATTTTGTTTACAGTTAATCATTGCATCATGGGCAAAACTTTTTCAAAAATAAATCTCCAAGACATCATTTAATATTCAACCGATATTTAATTCAAAATATGATACGAACGGACCGTGTAAGATGAGAATGCGTTTTTGGACGAAGCGGCACCGTCGACGCAGTCATACACGTGACTTTTTCAGTATTTATATATTCTTTTTTTTTAATGTTAATATGCTTAAATCACGTATATTTCTCTCCTTTTAGACTTTTATGCAAAAAATGAAGAAAGCACTTTGAATTTCTGACCGTTCGTATTTCCTGTTTTGAAGAACGTTTTGCATCACTTGTTTACATCGTCAAGGGTGCTTTCATACACGCCCGCGTTCCAAGGTCGTCAACGCTATTTTTGAGAAGACCCCTGAAAGCGACCGTTTCCAAGGCACTCGTCGTAAGAAACATGCGTTAAAATATGCGCATTGTTAAAGGGCCGAGCCACCTTAAGTGCCTTCACAATATAGAAAATCTGGTTTGCTGTCAATTTAACTGCTTATCTCTTTTTACAGAACTGTTAGACACTGTGCTGAAAACCAACTTGCGTCTTAAAGTTTACATAGACCAGTTATCTCAGGCTAATGTTGAAGACATACGCCATAAAGGTACAGCTGAAGGTAATTAAAACAACGGATACTTAGGCAGAGAAATTGCAACTACATTGCTGGTTTATTTTGCTTATGTATGCCAAATTAATCTAAAAATGCATACTATTGGTAGTTGACTAAAAGTTTTTATGGCCCTGCTGTAACAGAGGGGGCAAAAAGTGTTACCAATGAACGTCCGTCCCATGGGTCAGTATGTCCGTCTACACTAAAGCCCCCCAAAAAATAATAAAACTTATACACAATGCATATTAATAATAAAACAAGGTTGATGTTCAAAATTCGGTGACATCACCTTAACTGTTCATGAGTAATGCCCCTTAATAAACATAAAAAATGTTAAATCTGTCATTTCCTTTCTTTTACTTTAGTTTTCCTCAATCAAATGTTATGAAACTTATACACTATGCGTATTACCACAAAACATAGATCTAGTTTGCATTTTGTTGGTGTATCTTTAACTGTTCTAGAGTTATGCCCTTTTACAAATGGAAAAATTGGTGAAATTTTAAGTTGCCTCAACCAAACCTTATTAAATTATAAACAATGCTTATTTTCACAAAAACAAGTCTAGTTTGAATTTTGGTGGTGTCACTTTAACAGTTCTACAGTTATGTACCTTTACAAATGGAAAAATTGGTGAATTTTCATTTTCTTTTCTGTATTTTAGGTTTGCCTCAACCAAAAGTTATGAAACTATACACAATACTTATTACCACAAAACCAAGGTTCAAGTACAATATGTGTAGCTTCACTTTTTTGGTAAGACCCTATGGGACTGACTTGATATTAAAATCTTCCAAGGTTTATCACCACCTTTGAATTATATAATAGTTCTTGAAAAACTGGTCATTATCGTGATATATGGACTGCCCACAGGACAGTGGTATGGACTAAGATAGTGATAATGACTGAGCCGAAGGCGAGGTCATTATCGCTGTCGCAGTCAATACCACTGTCCTACTATTTCATTGAGAAACCATGTTTTGAAAATTCTCATAAATTAAAAATGCCTAAAGCGAACTCGAGTAGTTGTACGATTTCTATAGCAAATAGTGACACCCAGTCGTAGTAATACTGCCATTCATTTTAGTGCAACTTTTCAGTATATAAATTCTTAATTAAGTTTTCTTTAATTTTACTGTTAACGAAAAAATGTAATAAACAATTCAACAACTTAAATATAATATTAAAAACAGGAACATGTTTTATAAAAGGTACATCTTTCTAAACAGAGAAACCACGCCCCACCGGTCCATATCATGTAAAAGTTCATTAACGACCAGTTTTCTGGTCCGTATTGTTCTGTTAATGACTGATTGAATTTATTACTGAAGATTAATGAATGTCATGTGACCCCTTTTTATCCAATAAGAGAAACTTATTCTCAACCGATATGAAATAATAAACAATATATGGTGCATTGATCAGACATTCTTAACTGTCAATCCATTAACATTCCTGAAATTTTTCAATGAAATACCGTACATGCTCAGATATTCACGTCACAAAATAATGTTATACTTGTCAAGAAAATTACATAACTTGTTCAAGGTGCAAGAATCTAATATCTGTTCTAAAAATATCAATGATGTAACGGTTAAAAGAAATTAAAAAAAATGGAGTTATCTTCCTTTGTCCATAATGGAAGTTGATAATAAATGCTTTATGAAGTGCAATGATCACTGTAAATTTAAAAAAATCTTTACATTTTGGTGCTTACAAGCACTTTGATTAAATTTCTTCAGTTTTGTTCCTTTATAATTTTATATGATATGAAAGCGGGGCATCATCTACGTCCCATGGACACATTCCCCCATTTATTTTTTTCAACATTTTATTGGTTTTCTTACCATAATTGCGCATTTCGTCCCCATATTATCTGTGTCTTACTTATGAAAAGAATGTCTTTTTATTTCAGGAGTGATGAAGTCTACCATAACAGTTACTGGGATAGAAAATGCACAAGAGAAAGCAGAGTTATTAAATTTACGTAAAAGTGAATTAGCAACTGAATCAATTGTATTCAACTATGCAGATGAGGGTAGTCTTCTGATATATCTGGACATTACTACCAGTTTGTTCCAAGACCAGAATTTACTGTGCAGACAGATAAAACAGTTTATGCAGCTTGTGTTTGAAGTTTCTGGTCTACAATGCTCAACTGGAGAATGCAATGCTTTCCTTTCTATACTGGAAGGTTAGTTTCAATTATGAAAAGAGTTAAGAATGGCATGCAGCAAATATTGGAAAATATGATACAACAGGATGCTAATACAGTATTACGTATGAAAGGGGAGGAGGGGAAAGAAAGGAAAAGTTTTTTTCTATCTTCAATGACAAAAATAACATTTTATTGGTGGTGGATTAAGAAGAACCATTTTGTTTTTACTTAATAATGAAGTCAAACTTATACATGTCTGAATAATTTACATATAATAATTTTTTCTTGTACAGAGAATTATGACACAGCATCAGAAGGAGATAACTCTAGTTTTGATGAATCATGCAGTAGCACCAACAATCTTGTCTTACATGTTGAAGTAAAGGAAGAAGCAATGATGACTGATGAGCTACTTTCACAAAATGTCCATGATTTTCTGGGAAATGTTGTAACAAAAATGAACGGTACACCAATCACTCAAGGAGAAGAAATTACAGCTATTATAGGAGTTGAGGAAACAGGTAAAGTATTTGTGGTATTCAGCCTTATACCACCTTATGTATTATAGGGGCCTGGGTGGCCAAGTAGTTTAGTTAGTTCATGTAAAGTAGTCACTAGCCCAATACTGAGGTAGTGAGTTCAAATCCCTCACATTGGAGGTGTGTTTATTGCCAATTTTCATTGACTAGGATTGCCAGTTTTCTTGCCTTAGGTCTCGTTCTTGGCATGCACGCTTCTCTACCATTAAAAATGGTAGTTACCATTCAGCTGATACTACTAAAAGTGGCATTGAACACAAACAATCATTTTATAGATTTGGACTTGGTATTTATTTTATCTACCATGCATTCTCCTGTGTTAAATATAATCTTTTCCTGAAAAGTTGTTTAATGAATTGGTGTATTGATTTTTTTCTTTATGAACCAGTGGATGCTTGTTTACATTGTTCATCAGGGGTTTTACCTCACACTTGTGCTTTGAAGCTGTTGATGTTCTAGCCAGTTTTCTTAATTAAGATTGCTGCAAGCAGGAAAATTTTGGCTTATTAGAGGACAGGAAGACAAAAATTCATTAGCAGTTCATTTATAAAATTTTTGATACTATAAAGGATTTTCTTTTACAAAAAGTTCATGTACACTTGTTTAACTGTAAAACTAAGCCTTTCAACTACAGAATATAATATAAATTATAACTTGCATTTAAATTGATATTAAGATTTTATACAAGGCAAGGAACCACTGTTCTAGGCCATTCAGGAAGAACATATTAGAAAATACATTTTTAGTACATAATTAAAGCACAATAGTTAATTTGTGTATGAAATAAAAGTGACCTGGGATCATTGTTGAATGTTTGTTTTGTACAACTGCGAGATGGTAGTAAGTATGATATGTGGACATGTGAATGGGCTGATCCAGTTGTGTCTTTCAATATCTTACAAATTTTTCAACCCATGCTTTTCAAATAGGGTATTAATGTTTTAACTAATGACAAAATAGAGATCTGATTAGATATTCGTGAAGTTTCACTTTTGTCATTTGGAAGTTATGGTTCATGATTTATTTGAAAATGGCATATAAATAATGACACAAATATTTGATATACAAACCTGTTTTTTTGTAGTCAAATACTTTAAGCTTATATGCCTGTGTGTAACTTCAAAGTTTTACTAATGCTTTAAACATATGGAATTGAACACGCTTTATTGAATGTTCTTACTGAAGGTAGCCTTTTCAGGCTACAATAATTTTCACATATTCCATTGTTATAATACAGATGGAGAACACAAACTGAGATCAAAACCTTTAACTTTTTGCAGATTCATTTGGACAAATATGAATAAATTAATGTTCAAACTATTAGTTGGAGTTTGATTTAGTTTTGATGCCCCACCTAGGGGCATTCTGTTTTTCGGTCTGTGTGTCTGTTCATTTGTCAGTTCGTTTTTTGTGTTTCTTTCGTCCATCTATCTGTCCCACTTCAAGTTTTTGGTTAAAGCCAATTTTGTCCCGTATGGAACCAGTCAATGATTGACAAAGGGAAGTAATTTGCTTAAAAAGTGTGTAATAATAGAATCAAATCGGTAATTGGCAAATGGACTATTGTAATGCCAAATTATAATTTTGACGCCAATTTCATGGTTCACTGAACATAGAAAATGATAGTGTGCGTGGGGCATCCCTGTATACAATTGACACATTCTTGTAGTCTTATGAATTGATATATGATACAGGGTAACTTAAAGAATAACACGTCTATTCTTTGCAGTTTTATTGTCGAGCCTGCGACTTTTGTCGCAGAAAGCTCGACATAGGGATAGTGATCCGGCGGCGGCTACGGCGGTGTTAGGTCACTTCTTAGAAGCTTTATATTTTAGAAGGTGGGAGACCTGGATGCTTCATACTTTGTATATGGATGCCTCATGTTACGATCTTTCCGTCAGTCACATGTCCAATGTCCTTGACCTCATTTTCATGGTTCAGTGACTACTTGAAAAAAAAGTTCAGATTTTTGTAATGTTAAATTCTCTCTTATTATAAGTAATAGGATAAATATATTTGGTATGTGCGTACCTTGCAAGGTCCTCTTGCCCGTCAGACAGTTTTCACTTGACCTCGACCTCATTTTATGGATCAGTGAACAAGGTTAAGTTTTGGTGGTCAAGTCCATATCGGAGATTCTATAAGCAATAGGTCTAGTATATTCGGCGTATAGAAGCACTGTAAGGTGTACATGTCCAACTGGCAGGTGTCATCTGACCTTGACCTCATTTTCATAGTTCAGTGGTTATAGTTAAGTTTTTGTGTTTTGGTCTGTTTTTCACATACTGTATGCAATAGGTCTTCTATATTTTGTGTATGGAATGGTTGTAAGGTGTACAGGTCTACCTGGCAGGTGTCATATGACCTTGACCTCATTTTCATGGTTCAGTGGTTAAAGTTAAGTTTTTGAGTTTTGGCCTTTTTTTCTAATACTATATGCAATAGGTCAACTATATTTGGTGTATGGAATTATTTCATGATCTACGTGTCAGTCGGGCAGGTTTATTTGACCTTGACCTCATTTTTTATGGTTCATTGCTCAGTGTTAAGCTTTTGTGTTTTGGTCTGTGTTTTTTAAAACTATAAGCTATAAGTCAATTTTATTTGTTGTATGGAAGAATTGTTAGCTGTACATGCCTACCTGGCATGGTTCATCTGACCTTGACCTCATTTTCATGGTTTAGAGGTCAATGTTTAGTTTTCTTGGTATGTTAAGTTTATGTGACAGTTGTAATAAAGCTTTATTATTAGGACTATCAACATGATATCAATAATTAGTAAAGAAGGCGAGACATTTCAGTGTGTGCACTCTTGTTCTTGGTATAAAGATAAGTTTTAAATTCCATGAGAACAACAACAAATTAAAGTTTTTAACAACCTTGAATGGCTATACAGCCCTTGCATAGTCGGTCCATGAGAACTAGTACCTGTTGCACAGCATTTAATTTTTTCATAGATATGATATTTTGCCAGTATTGATTAGAAAATGTTTTAAGATAGCAGTTACTGATCTAACAGGTTTCCATCCTTTACATTTAGTTGCATGTTTACACACAGGTGAAAATAAAGTGGAATCAATTCAACACTCAGATAGCTTTAAAGAAGATAAACTTGATGGAGATATAAAAAAGAATGAAAATTTTGAAACACGTAAACAATACAGAGATGATGTAACTAGAAAATTTTCAAATGAAAAAGAAGTAAAAGAAGAGGGAGAGACAAACTCTGCAACAGATTGTTCTGACAGTGAGTTGTCTAGCAGTGGTACTGAAAACATTCCTATTGGTCAACACAAAAGGAAGCAGTATAAAGATGGACATCAGAAAAGTATGAAATTGTTTGCAACCATCTAGAGCTTTTTAATACATGATTTTCACCAGTAATCAACTGCCACAAGTCTTGTTCCCTTTCATATTTTCAAGCTATTGATTTTATACTTTTAAAATACTAACCATTTATTCAAGATGGCTGCAACTTTGTTGGAAGAACATGTAAATGGCTTCCACTGTCAAGTTTTCATATTTATGCTCCAAAAAAGCAATCTTGAAAATAGTTTGTTCATTTGATTTAAATTTAAACAATGAAGAAGGCAAAATCCAGTAGTTTTAATGACTTAGAAGGTGTACAACTTATCATTTCAACTTTATTACTGGCAATTTTTGTAATTCAGAGAAAATGAAAGTAACAGATAGAGGAGAATCTTCTGTCATCAAAGAAGAAACGAGTGATGACAGGAAGAGAAAACAGAGCATGATTGGAAAAGGAAAAAGTATCATCATTACCATTCTTATCACAGCTTAACACACATACACCTATGTTCAGCAGGTTTTTTCCACTTTTTCTAACAATAATGATTATTTGTAGAAGATAACAAAATGCAGAAATAATATTTTGGTGGTGTGCTTTGTTTCTTTCCTGCTAGTTATTTTAAAAGCCAGTTGATTATTGTCTTCTTTCTCTCTAATGTAAAATCAGTGTATTGTCTCTAACAAGCTTGTTGTGCATCTCTTTCTCTAGCTATTTGTTTCTTGTTAATCTTTCAGTAGATACAGATTCATTACAAATAGAAGAATATATATTCTGTATATTTTAAGTCCCCTACCAACAAAGTGGTAGAAAATGAGGTTAATTTGGACTCCATCCGACAGTGAGGCAAATCAGTTTTCCACACTTTTTTCTTCATGCTTGAAGATATTGCTTTGATATTTATGCTTCTGCTGGCATAGGGGAGGGGGCATTAGTTTTTTCCCCTGTCCGTCTGTCCGTACGTCCTAATTATTGGTTTATGTTCTCCATCTTGAGTTTGCCCCAACCAAATGTGTTGAAACATAAAAACAATGCTAATTACTACAAAACACTGATGGAGTTAGAATTTTGATGGTGTCACTTTAACTATTTTTGAGGTATGCCCCTTTTTAAATTGATCATTGTAATAATTGGTACATTATTTTTTCATGACAAGTAACAGACCAAGTTCAAATGTTGTTTTGTTCTGATAATTTTGTTCAGAGTTATGGTCCTTGTCTGAAGATGTTGACTTGATATTTGTTTAATAGTTTACACCATGGCAAGTTAAAGATCTAGTTAGCATTTTGTTCAAGTACAATTAATTTTAAAGGGGTAGGGAACTATGTATTTCCATGCAATACTCTTAGAATGCTTGTTTGTAAGTTATATAGTTTATTGGAAATTTATCAGTGGTCATACAGATAATGTTTCACTGAAGGAATAGGGTGTTTCATCCTGTATTAATGTATATAGATGTGCAGTTGAAATGGATCCCTTTTTTGAAATGTCAAATATATCAGTGGGTTCAATATTGTAAAATGTCAGGGTCCGTAATTTTCATCTTTCAATTAGATATTTGTTGATATGCTGTTTTATTCTTTTAGATTAAAGCAAGATGTAAAACATTGTATATGTGATCGATAAACATGTGAAAGTGAATCCTTTTACCATAAATTATTTGTCATCTCAAAATATGAATGGGGTACCCAGTGTGTGTTTTAAATCCTAGACAGACATACATACCAAAAATACTATTCTGAAATTTTGACATAACCTTGTTTATGACTACAAAACAGTATCCAGAGCAAACTTTTGAAAATTTGGTTCCTATTACAGGAGTTTGGTCATCTGTTGTGCTGTTACACCACTGCATCTGTAACATGCCTTTTCCAAGTCAGAAGTCTATTATTCTTTAGTTGTTTTAGTTTTAAACATATTTATTTATATTGGATTGGGAAACAAGTTTTGAAACTTATATTAATTTCTTTCTACTTTGCGGGTGCGAGTGCTGCCTTGTAGCCGCATTAGCCTACTCTTTTTAAATTTTGAAATCTACAAGGGTGTCTTTAACGAGCAAGAGATATGGCTCTCTTTAGTTGTTGTTTGTTGCTGTACTGCTTAACTTTTTTTCCTACATTGTTTTGTTCATAAATTCTGCCAATAGTTTTCTTTATGCTTTTTATAGCTTTTATTCTATATAAAAGAGGGAGCTAGAAAATAATAAAAAAAATATATATTAGGGAGAATAAAGTATAAATCTCGTATAAATAACGTCAAACCTGTTTATATAAATTTGTAAAGGTCATACTTGGGTGATTTTACAAGAACGGTAGCATTTAATTGAAGTTTAAAATACAAATGTATTACCGGTAATTACTACATCAAAACAAGAAGAGGCTAGCCTGACAAGTTTATTGCTATTAGACCTAACCTTTATCTTATCATTTTTATTGAACTGATTATACTGTGAATTCATTTATTCTCATGGGTACTGTAAATTCAGAAATTTTTGCAAGGTTTTTTTAAATGCCAACCGGGTGAGTAACTCAATAATATGAACTCACATTCTGATAACTGAAACATAGACCTGTAAGCTTGGCCTTTTTGTTCATTCTTTGTAAATGGCAATAATGAATGCATGGAAAATTTTCTGAATTTACAGTTCCAATTTTTGAAGATTGAGAAAAAATTGTACTTTTGTGGACATGTAATTTGAAGGTTTTGCCAAAGTCTGCATATAAGCTTATTGAAAACATGTTTTTCATTGATCATTTAAATATTTGTTTTTCTCTTACCCACCAAATCCATCAAAATAGTATTTCACAAATAATACATGAATGCACAGTTACTATCACTGACTAAAGGTTGCAACAAATGAATGACCTTCATTCTGTATATGCAAACTTTAAAACCAAATTTTTGTATCCACTTTTTAAAAGTAAATAATTATTAAAGGTACCATGCTAATAATTTGATATGCCAGACAGGCATTTTGTCTACACAGAACTCATCAGTGATGCTTAGATAAAAAAGTTAAAAAGCCAAGCATGTAAATAGTTGAAGAGCATTAAGGATCCAAAATTCAAAACAGTTGTGCCAAATACAGCTAAGGTAATCTGTGCGAGGGATAAGAAAATCCTTAGTATTTCAAATAATTCATTATTTTCAAACAGTTAATTAATTCACAGTCACAAAATCTCTCAATTAATTATATTCATCCAGGAATACATTCATTGAATTCGATATGTCACTACAGACACCATTACTGTAAAATAAATGGGAATTACACACTTAAGATGGGGCCAGAGAAACAGCAGGAAAGGACAATTATTGCTGTTAATATTAGATTAATGTCAAGGTTTTGTTTTCTCCTTTAGAAAAAGTCAAAGTTGAAGATGAAGGAGGATCATCTGTAGATCCACAAACATCAGGTGATAGCAGTACTCAGATAGGACACATGGAAACTGTATTTGGAACAACAAAGGATGAAGTGAATATCCAGGAAAAATATGAAGAACCACAAGCTGGACCTAGTACTAGCAGATTTGAAGATTCTTTTATTTTTAGGAACATAGGTAAAAACACAAATGAGAACAGTTCAGGAGGTGAATCAAGTGTGCCAATAAAAGAAGCAAAGGAATCTGAGACTAAGCAGAAAAAGAAGGGTCAAGCTGAGAAAGAAAAGACTGTTACATTTAAAAAAGAGGGGAAACAGGATAAAGACACTTCAGAGGATGACAGTTCTGATAATAATGATTCTGACAGTAGAAAATCTTGGAAAGATAACATAGAAAAGGAAGAAGAATCAGCAGGGAAGAAGAAGAAAAGAAAAAATAGAAAAAAGAAAGGCTCTAGTAAAGGTGATACAGACACTAAAACAAAACCTGAAACAAAAACGGACAAACCTGATGTAAGTGTAAAAATTTGATGATATTTAATTTATCCTTGAATATCAGCATTCTCCATGGATTAAAATTGGATTATGGAGGATCTTTCACCATGACAAACGATGACAAATCCATACATTTATAGTGCACTTGAAAATATTACCTTCATATTGAAAGGAATGGTGAACAAGCTAATATATTGCTTATTATATTAATTCCATTATGTAATAACCAATATTTTCATTGATAAGGTCTTTCCATTTTTCCCTTGAAAGACTTGTTGATTCTTTCTGATTAGTAGGTCTTTCCACTTTTCCATAAAAAATGTAAACAATAAAACTTTATACTTGAATCATAAGTTATTGTTTGCTATACTTTAGATTCAGTCTCTTCTATTAATTACCTGATATGTCAAACTTTTTAATTACAAAATAAGGTAAATAGCATTAAGATGGGATATAATTAGTCAGCAAAAACTCACAGTACACCTTATTTTCTACAATCCTATCATTACAAAAGGTTTATTTTCCAACTTTCAAAACCAAGTTAATCATGATAAGTGTCTATAAATAGTTCTATTTTTTTTTCTTCTTCAGAAAATGGATGGAACAAGATTGACTACAGCAGGAAATGGGTACGTACAGATACTGTTGTCATAACAATTGATAAAATTGAGAATGGAAATGGGGAATGCATTGAAGAGACAACAACTTGACCAAATAGCTGAAGGGTCTTTGACACAGAGAAAAAAAAATCTGTCTGTCTGTCTGTCTGTCTGTCTGTCTGTCTGTCTGTCTGTCTGTCTGTCTGTCTGTCTGTCTGTCTGTCTCCAATATGTGTGCAATGACCCACCTGCCCACCAACTTCCCAAACATGGCTAAAAAAAGAACTATGGGGTGAAATGCGAGTTTTGTCTATCAATAGAAGAAGTATGATAAGTCAGAAATGTTTAAAATGTAGAAATCTAACTATTGTCTATTTACATCAAAACTGTCATGACTTCTTATATTGCCCTTACAATTTGGAAAAGGCCAATGTCAATCATCAATTAGAAGTTGAAAATGAGTGTTGAAATAAGCAACAAGAAAAACAATTGTTTGTGAGTGACACAGGATCTTAGAGCTTCTAATTTTAAATTACAAGAACTTTTTAGGTCACCTGGCCCAAATGGCCAAGTGAGCTTTTCTCATCACTTTGCATCCCTCATTCGTTGTCTTCGTCGTCGTCTGTTAACTTTTACAAAAATCTTCTCCTCTGAAACTACAGGGTCAAATTAAACCAAACTTGGCTACAATCATCATTGGGGTATCTAGTTTAAAAAATGTGTACCAAGACCCAGCCAATCAACCAAGATGGCTGCCATGGCTAAAAATAGAACATAGGGGTAAAATGCAGGTTTTGGCTTATATCTCAATAACCGAAGCATTTAGAGCAAATCTGACAGGGATAAATTTGTTTATCAGGTCCAGATCTATCTGCCCTGAAATTGTCAGATAAATCGGACAACCTGTTGTAAGGTTGCTGGCCCAGAATTGGTAATTTTAAGGAAATTTTGCCGTTTTTGGTTATTATCTTGATTATTATTATAGATAGAAATAAACTGTAAGCAGCAATAATATACAGCAAAGTAAGACCTAAAAATAAGTCAACATGACCAAAATAGTCAATTGACCCCCTATTATACAGGAGTTACAAATGTATTGCCCTTTATAGTTAATTTTTAACAATTTTCATAAAATTTGTAAATTTTGACTAACTGTTTCCACTGTAACTACTTAGCCAAGTTTATTATAGAAAGAGATAATTGTAAGCAGCAAGAATATTAAGTAAAATAAGATCTACAAACACATCACCATCACCAAAACACAATTTCATCATGAATCCATCTGTTTCCTTTTTGCAATATTCATATAGACCAAGGTGAGCTACACAGGCTCTTTAGAGACTCAAGTTTGTTTTATAGTTCTGGTAATGCAGATAAAACACAAGGAAGAAGACAAATTTCCAGTACTTCTATTGAAGTGTGTTTCAATGCTGTGATCTCACCGACAATACTTTCTAATCCAGAAACAGACGCTGTCGTTGTGGTGTTTCCAGAAAATGGCAACAGAGAATTTAAGCTGAAACTGGACAGGTATGGGGAAGGAATAATGGATTGTGATTGTGAAAACTTTCAAATATATACATGGCTATTACAGTAAACAAATTTCACAATTATATTCAGTTTTAACCTTCAAAATTCTATTGTAAGCAAAGTGGTTGTGAAGAAAAAAAATCTGTATTTGTAGTCAAGCAATAACTTTAAAGAAATGTGTAGTAAGACTTAACAGTTGCAATATATTTGTATTTGTCAGTTTTGTTGTTGTAGGTTTATGACAGATGGATATATAGTTGGCTCTGTGACTGTACCTATAGCAAAGGACTTAGTTTCAGGAAATTATAGACCATTACACTATAACTATAAGGTTTATCATGGAGAAGCAAGAAACAAAGCAACTGTGGAATATTTTCATAAATCAGGTGGAAAAGACGGATACATGAGACAAGTATTAATACCATCTAAATATTTATCACAAGGTAAATTTTAATTGCCAGAAACAGTGTATAAACAAACTACAGGCAAACTGCTCTCGCATGGTAACAAAAATGGAGGTTCAAGGTCAGATGAATCCGGTAACAAACATATGACAAAGATTCTATTGAACAATTATATATGAGATTTATTTCTCAAAGCACTAGCTGAAGAAACTTACCAATTACAAAAAATCAAGTTCTTTAATAATTTTGTTAAGTAGCTCAATTTAGTTTCAGAATCACAGCCCATATTAGCCAAACAAGTGCTGTTTGAATTCAGATATTATTGAACTGTTTTAACTCATTTCTCAAATATATATAAATTAACTGTTTACAAAATTTTGAATTTTTTTAAGTACTAAGGCTTTTTAGCTCACCTGGCCCAAAGGGCCAAGTGAGCTTTTCTCATCACTTGGCGTCCGTCTTCTGTCGTCCATCCTCCGGCGTCCGTCGTCTGTAAACTTTTACAAAAATCTTCTCCTCTGAAACTACTGAGCCAAATTTAACCAAACTTAGCCACAATCATCATTTGGGTATCTAGTTTATAAATTGTGTCCGGTGACCCAGCATACCAACCAAGATGGCTGCCACGGCTAAATATAGAACATAGGGGTAAAATTCAGTTTTTGGCTTATAACTCAAAAACCAAAGCATTTAGAGCAAATCTGAAATGGGATAAAAGTGTTTATCAGGTCAAGATCTATCTGCTCTAAATGAAGCGGACAACCTGTTGTTAGGTTGCTGCCCCTGAATTGGAAATTTTAAGGAAATTTTGCTGTTAAGGGTTATTATCTTAAATATTATTATAGATAGAGATAAACTGTAAACAGCAAAAATGTTAAACAAAGTAATATCTACAAATAAGTCACATGACCAAAATGGTCGATTGAACCCCTAAGGAGTTATTGCACTTTATAGTAAATTTTTAACCATTTTTCATAAAATCTTAGTAATCTTTTAGAAAAATCTTCGTCTCTGAAACTACTGGGACAAATTAAACCAAACTTGGCCACAATCATCAATTGGGTATTTTGTTTAAAAATTGTGTCTGGTGACTTGGCATACCAATCAAGATGGCCGCCACGGCAAAAAATAGAACATAGGGGTAAAATGCAGTTTTTGGCTTATAAATCAAAAACCAAAGCATTTAGAGCAAATCTGACAGGTGTATAAATGATTTATCAGGTCAACATCTATCTGCCCTACAATTTTCAGATGAATCAGACAACCCTTTATTAAGTTACTGCCCTTGAATTGGAAATTTTAAGGAAATTTTGCTGTTTTGGGTTATTATCTGAAATATTATTATAGATAGAAATAAACTGTTAACAGCAATAATGTACAGCAAAGTAAGACATAAAAAATAAGTAAACATGACCAAAATTGTCAATTGACCCCCTTTGGAGTTATTGCCTTTTTTAGTCAATTTTTAACAATTTTCATAAATTTTTTAAATTTTCACTAACATTTTCCACTTAATCTATTGGGCCAAGTTCATTATAGATAGAGATAATTGTAAGCAGCAAGAATGTTTAGAAAAATAAGATCTACAAACACATCCCCATCACCAAAACACAATTTTGTCATAAATCCATCTGTGTCCTTTGTTTAATATTCACATAGACCAAGGTGAGCGACACAGGCTCTTTGGAGCCTCTAGTTTTTGGTCCTCAATGCTCTTCAACTTTGTACTTTTTTTGGTCTTTTTAACTTTTTTGGATTCGAGCGTCACTGATGAGTCGAAACGCGCGTCTGGCCTATATACAAAATTTAGTCCTGGTAGTTATGATGAGTTAATTTCTTTCTAAGTTTTTTTTAGCTCAGTTGCTTGGCCTATCAAATCGCTCCTTCATCCGACTTCTGGCATGTCTGTCATCCATAATTTTACCTGTTATTTTGAAAACAACTATTAATAATTTAATTTTGGATGTAAGGCGTCTTCTTATTGGGTGACGTTATTTTGTTATCAGCCCATAGATATAATTTAGTTATGTGACCTTGACGTCATCAACGTTTTTTCATGGTTTTCTACGGTTTAAAATGGAATTTAGAATTTAATTATAAGAAATAACTGTAATATTTTTTCTGTCTGTTAGAAATAACATAAAAAATGAGGTGTACACTGTTAAATAACCTGCTTCGCCCGTTATTCAGTGTGCACCAAATCTTTTATGTTATTTTTTCATAGACAGAAAAAATATAACAGTCATTCCTTAAATAGAGAAATTTTAACCTAGCAAAAAATTTCAGAATGTTGAGCATTTTACCTTTTTACAACAGACAACTTTTATAGGAGTTTCTGACCTTAAATGACAAATTTGATCAATTAAAAATTTTCCCCTATAATATCAAAATTTTAAAAGATAGACAGTAGGGAGATTTACAAATACGACAAATGACCGAAATTTTCAGCCGACTCATTATGAGAGTTATTGCCCTTTAATGATAATTGTTAGTCCCCATTTACGATAGTAGAAGGGCATTATGTTTTCTGGTCTGTGGGTCTGTTCGTCTGGTGTACTGTTCGTCCCATTTCAGGTTAAAGTTTTTGATAAAGTAGAAGTCCAATCAACTTTAAACTTAGTACACATGTTCCGTATGATATGATCTTTCTGATTTTAAATCCAAATTAGAGTTTTACCCCAATTTTAAGGTCCACTGAACATAGAAATAATAGTGTGAGTTTGGCATCCGTGTACTTTGGACACATTCTTGTTTACATTTTACCTTCTTTAAAATAATATTCACAGGATTTTATAATTCTTATGATGGAATTATTAGAGAAGACCCAAGAATAGATAAAAGTAAAGGATTTTGGTATAAAAAATTAGACAACTTAAAAGATTCTGTGAAAAAACTAATTGGGAAAGATGACTACTTGACTTTACTGAAGGAAGATGCACAGCAAGCAGTGTTGGCATTTCTGCCAAAGTGGCAACTGATATCAATGTCATCAGATGGAGTGAATGGAAAAGAAATGATATCTTTGATTGTGAATATCAATGAAGGGCTAAGGAGTGTGTATGTCAAGCAGATGGACATGTTACAGGGAAATATGTTTGAAAGGGTGTTTGCAAAAGTAAGATTTATTTCCAGAGACGAAAATTTCACTTAATTAAACAGTTTAAATGTGATGATAGTAATGTTTGTTTTGCATCTGCATTGTGAACATTTTTTGTATGTCCCTACTTAAAGGAGGTGAGGCTTATTATTTTTTAATCTCTACCCATCTGTTTCTACTCTAAAAGGGTAAATGATTGTCCTTCTTCCTACAATGATCCACCATAGGTTTCCATGCTTGCTTAACCCTTTCCCCCATAATGACCCCTTTTGACGCCATCCCCTTTACTCCATAAAGACGCCTTTTGACGCCTGTGTAGTACCTCAGTTAAAACCCTTTGACTACAATGTGTCTGCAGTAGACTTAATAAAATTTGTATCCAATATGAAAAGGACTATTATAGGAATACCCGACTTAACTTTATTTGATGAAATAGTTGTTTTTCACAATGCATTAATACTTGAAAGCATATTTTCATGATTTTATTGAAAAATCCTATGCGAATCAAGTATGCAAAAAAAAAAAAAAAAAAAAAGTTCAATGGAGGAAAGGGTTATGATCATGTAATTTGTTACTTATGGTAATTGTTTAACCAAGATCTGTGATGTAGTGGTTAGTGCATTAAACTACTAACACAAAGGTTCCTGGTTCGATTCTTAGGCCAGGATGAAAATTTCCAGGACTGAATTTTTGGCTCTCCCTCGACACCATTTGCGAGTATGGTCTTGAGGAAATGATGATAGTCCCTTGGAAGGGGAAGATAAATGGCTGACCTGTGTTAAGAGAGAGCCATATATATTGCACGTAAAAGACACCCTTGTAGATTTCCAAAAAAAGCAGACTACAAGGCAGCACTCTCACCTGCAAAGTGGAAAGTAATTAATATAAGTTGTTTCCCAATCCACTATAAATAAATATGTTTAAATCAATTATCAATTGTTTTACAATATTTTGTGTAAAGATTCCTTTTATGCTATGCATTTTGGGCTTATAAATATCATTTATTGTTTAGCGCTTATGTTATTTTTATAGCTCATTTAGGGGACATATTATGGTATATAGTTGTCACACAACATCACAGCCAACCATTTTTTACTAGTGATGAGTCATGTAAACTGAAACATTGAAATATGTAGGGACATTTGTACAGACATTTTTTACTTGTTGTAGGACCACATAGATTGTAAAACAATAATTGTAAAAAAGTATAAGAATTAGCACAATTTATATTGCAATGGTAGATAAAATAACTATTTAAAATACTTGCATTGAGATCAATGTCTTAGCAGCATTTCACACAATGATTTTATTGTGTTTTAGGGCCTCATGTCTCCCATAAAAGAGATCATTCATAAATTGGAAAGAAGGAAGACAGAAAAACTTGATTTGGAGGCAAAGACACTTTGCTTAGTAACAGCTGTCACAGTGACACATATAGCTGTTGAGTTTGAGGTTCATTTGGCTAGGGATGAAAGAAGAATGTTGTGTGAGGCTTTACTGCCTAGTCCTGATTTTGACAGTAAAACGTCACCTGATGTTGAGGAAGCAGTGAAATTTCTTCCTAAAGATATTAAGTATGATTCAATAACATTTACACCTATTTTTGACATTTTTACTCTTTGAGTATGTTTGTTTTGTTCATTCATCGTTGACAATGTAATGGAATATGATGCAACTTTCATAAAAGTGAGAGGTTTAGCTAGCTATAAAACCAGGTTCAATCCACCATTTTCTACATTAGAAAATGCCTGTACCAAGTCAGGAATATGACAGTTATTATCCATTCGTTTTATGTGTTTGGACTTGATTTTGCCTTTTGCCTTTTGATTTTTGATTTTCCTTTTTGAATTTTCCTTTTTGAATTTTCCTTGGAGTTTAGTATTTTTGTGTTTTTACTTTTACACCATAATTTAGGTATATTTGGAGTCTAAATTAAAATCTACAGATTATTTTGATAATTTTCCAAAATAGATATTAGATAATCCTTTTTCTCAACAGTTGGCGTCTGTCGTCTGTTGTCCGTCGTCTGTCATCAAGCGTCATCTGTTAACTTTTACAAAAATCTTCTCCTCAAAAACTACTGAGCCAAATTTAACTAAACTTAGCCATAATCATCATTGGGGTATCTAATTTGAAAAATGTGTCCGATGACCCGTCCAGACAATCAAGATGGCCACCATGGCTAAAAATAGACCATGGGGGTAAAATATAGATTATGGCTTATAACTCTGAAACCAAAGCATTTAGAGCTAATCTGACAGAGTTAAAATTGTTAATCAAGTCAAGATCTATATGCCCTGAAATTTTCAGATGAATAAGACAACCAGTGGAGGGGTTGCTGCCCCTGAAGTGGTAGTTTAATGGAAAATTTCCGTTTTTGGTTATTATCTTGAATATTATTATAGATAGAGATAATCTTAAAACAGCAATAAGGTTCCGCAAAGTAAGATCTACAAATAAGTCAACATGAGCGAAATGGTCAGTTGATCCCTTTAAGGGCCAAGTGAGCTTTTCCCATCACTTTGCGTCCGTCGTCGTCCGTCGTCATCGTCGTCATCTGGCGTCGTTAAGTTTTACAAAAATCTTCTCCTCTGTAACTACTGAGCCAAATTAAACCAAACTTACTCAAAATCATCATTAGGGTATCTAGTTTAAAAATTGTGTCTGGTGACCCGGTCAACCATCCAAGATGGCCCCCATGGCTAAAAATAGAACATAGGGGTAAAATGCAGTTTTTGGCTTATAACTCAAAAACCAAAGCATTTAGAGCAAATCTGACATGGGGAAAAATTGTTAAACAGGTCAAGATCTAACTAAATCTAAAATTTCAGATGAATTGAACAATCCGTTGTTGGGTTGCTGCCCCTGAATTGGTAATTTTAAGGAAATTTTGCTGTTTTTGGTGATTATCTTGAATAATATTATAGATAGAGATAAACTGTAAAAGACAATAATGTACAGCAAAATAAGATTTACAAATAAGTCAAATGAACAAAATGGTCAGTTGACCCCTTTAGGAGTTATGGCTTTTTTAGTCAATTTTTAACCATTTTTCGTAAATCTTAGTAATCTTTTACAAAAATCTTCTCCTCTGAAACTACTGGGCCAAGTTCATTATAGATAGAGATAATTGTAAGCAGCAAGAATTTTCAGTAAAGTAAGATGTACAAACACAATTTTGTCTGCATACTTTGTTTAGTATTCACATAGACCAAGGTGAGCGACACGGGCTCTTTAGAGCCTCTAGTTTCTCTAACTACTGTGCAAAGTGCTTTATAGATAGATATATTGTTAACAGCAAGAGTGTTCAGTAATGTAATATTTACAAACACATCACATCACCAAAACACAATTTTGTTATGAATCCATCTGTGACCTTTGTTTAATATACACATAAACCAAGGTGAGTCAGAGTGACACAGGCTTAATTAAGACATAGTTAAAGATTCTGGTGATTAAAATTGAGAAAAATGGAGAACAGTTGGCAGGTGGTGGGCAGACAGTCACAATTTGTAAAAGTAAACCATTATAGGTTAAAGTACGGTCTTCAGCACAAGTTTTGGCACCAAACTGCAAGTGGTGAAGGGCCTAAAAAATGACTAGTATGAATCAATTCAAACAGGAAAACCACAGTCTAATCTATATAAAAAAAAAACGAGAAACACTTGTGACCCACATCAACAAACGACAACTACTGAACATCAGGTTCCTGATTTAGGACTGGTGAAAACAAATGCAGCGGATTTAAATGTTTTAATAGGTACCAACCTTCACCCTGTTTGAAAGGCTGAAACTATAGTGTAACATCACAACATAGAAAGACACACAATGAAATATCAATTGAAATGTTTAACTTAATCAAAAGACATATGAACACAAACAAGTGAATATACACTAAATAAATAAATATGATTTATGACACAATATAAATACAAAATCAATAAAGTAAGGGGTAAGATGTTAAACGATACATGTATCATAAAGACAACAATAACATTGGACAACATGATGCCAAATAAAATAATGTACACAGGTAAATGAAAATAATTTTGATGTAATGTATACAGTAATGGAATACGAAAATAATTTTTACAAAATCAAAGTAGGGGAACAGAAGTGAAAATGTATAGTCATACCAAACACATATCAAAGCTGGTATATGTAAGCTAAATATGTTAACATTAAATAACAAAAAAAGCATAAGTATTACTAAATCTATTAACCAGTCAAATTAACACAAAAGTATTATTTGAGAGTAATCAAGTTACTGAAAGCTAGTTAAAATCCAAAAACAATTTATGATAAAAAAATCATGCACCAGAGACTAAATTCAACTAAAACACATCCTAGGGATTGAGTATTTTGACGTCATGGACTGAGTTAAAGAAGTCTTGACTTGTGCAAAATAACTTAATTTTTAACCTTAAAATCAGCAGTTTTGGTTTTATATCCTGATCATTTCAATACATCTTATCATTATTTGTCCATCACCACTGGGTATTATGTAAGATCCTATAATATTTAAAGATGTCACAAGGAAAGAGTCTGAGATCATGGAGGAAAAAAATATGACATCAATAGCTTTAGTGTCATAAATTCTCAGATCAAAACACCACTCATATTTTTCTGTACTACTTTTATACCATAATATGTAAAAATATCGATCATTGCCATTTTGGTTTTGCCAATCAAATTGTCATGTCCATTTATGAAATTTTATTTTTTCAGAAACGTTTCACTATCAGTTTTGAAGTTTTCAAGAAACATAGCTGAAAACACATCTGACCCCAGCTGGATGTTTTGTGTTCCCATGATTCATTTTCTATTGAAAAAATGTAAACCTTTTGAAGAAGCACCAGCTGAAGTTGACCATGATGAGACTAAGCCAGAATGGTGGGGAATAGTGGAATACAGAAGGGACATTGACATTTTTAAACGCAAGGTTAAATGGGAGAGGTAATGAATTACTTTATCTAGTTATTGTGTGCATTTGTTAATGTCATTGTTGAAAAATGGAAACACATGCTAGAATTATTATTACAATTTCAGAAGAGCTGATTCCAATTAATGATAATCAACATTAATCAAAGTACTTAAGTACTGAACATAGGATGACTGTAAGTTCTGTTGGATGGTCATAAGCACTTGTCTCAGAAAAAAAATCACATCTCTATAGTGAGTCTATACCTGAAAGTAAGGTTAAGGTACATAGATATATTTTGTTCTGAGACAAGTTCGTAGGATGATGATGAATAAATGACAGGGAATGCAACCTCCCTTTAATAACTATAATATTGTAGTGATATAATAATTTTTTATGCCCCACCTACGATAGTAGATGGGCATTATGTTTTCTGGTCTGTCCGTCCATTCATTCGTTTGTCTGTCCCGCTTCAGTTTAAAGTTTTTGGTCAAGGTAGTTTTTGATTAAGTTGAAGTCCAATCAACCTGAAACTTAGTATATATGTTCCTTCTAATATAATCTTTCTAATTTTCGTGCCAAATTAGAGCTCTGACCCCAATTTCACGATCCACTGAACATAGAAAATGATAGTGGGAGTGGGGCATCTGTGTACTGGGGACATATTCCTGTTTATCAGTAAACTCTGGTTTGTTGTATAACAGTTATATATATATAGAATAATACATGGCAAAATCCTAATTGCATGCTGTATCACCTAGCCTAGGGAAACCAAGATCAGTCCTGAGAGCAGAAGGTCCTGAGGGCTTGTATTGGTCGAATGGAGATACAGCATGCAATACGGATTTTGACGTGTATTCTGTTTATCACATATTTTAATAGAGATGAACAGCAAGACAAATATTTCTTGATAAATTAGCTATCTATTCTCAACAAATTAAAATCATAAAAATTTGCATTTGTGTTTAATCTATGGCTCAACTGTAGGATGCGGAAGAAGTAGTTCCCAGATATCAATTTTAGTTGAAGTGATCATATGGGACTCATTTTTTTCCTATGCCAGGAAATACAGCAACTGAACGTCATTTATGTGCATTATGTTTTCTGATCCATCTGCTTGTTGGTCTGTTCGTCCTGCTGCAGGTTAAAGTTTTTGGTCAAGGTAGTTTTTGATGAAGTTGAAGTCCAATTTACTTGAAACGTTACTAGTATACATGTTCCCTATGATATGATCTTTCTAATTTCAATTAGAGATTTCCCTCCATTTTCATGGTCCACTGAACATAGAAAATGATAGTGTGGATGGAAGCGTCCGTGTACTGGGGACACAATCTTGGTTTTTTGTTGTGTGTTGACAATGTATGAGAAGTCTAATATTTTTTTTTATTGAACAACCTTTTATATTACAGATCCCATGAAGAAATAGTGGCAAAGCTGACACCTTACTTTGAAGTGGATTATCTTTTACCAAGGACTTTGATAGGATCACTCAATCTTGACATGCTCTTCTCTGTTGTTGAAGCTTCTAATAATATCTCTCCTGATATAATCCTAGCATCAATGTATTATTATTTGAAATATGATAGTAACTATGTAAGTTTTATTTTTCTTAATGATAAAACTGCAAATTCTGTGTTTTTTTAAAGCATTAGGTGTATGCATGATATGGTCATTGGTTAAATAACATTTTGTTAATGTGAAATAGAGAGCACTCATTTTTCAGGTTCAGTTCTTTCAAAATTGTGTCAAAGTATGTGTTTGCTTGACTTTGTTTTGAAAATTAAGTTAATTTGATTAATATAAAAAAGAAGATGGGGTATGATTGCAATGAGACATCTCTCCACAAAAGACCAAATGACTTTGATTAAGCATTCCTCAAACCCAAAAAAGTATTGAACAATAATAAGCAGTTAAACAACATAGAACAAAACATTTGAAAAATACAAGAAGCATACTGTTAAGAAAAGAAAAAAAGTTCAACTTCCGACAGAAAAAAATAGAGTGCACAACACTGTTTGTGGAGTATAACATGAGGGTATCCAAATTGCACCTATTTTGCTTTCTTTTGATTTTCTTATTGTTACTGAAAATGCTGTGAAACTCTACAATGTATGAATAAAAGGAAACATTCCTTTTTTAGGAACTGATTAAGAAAATTATTCACCATGTGTCTGAGAAAACTTTGAATATGGAGCTTGATCTGTAAGTTCATATAATGCACTGCTATATACCAGTAGATTATTATTTATATATCACAACTTTCTGGTAATTTAATTAGATTTGTCTTGAATTTTCAGGCTTGACTGAGTCCAAAACATTTCATAACTTTTTCTGTAATAAGAGTTTTATGTAAAAAACTTCAATTAAAAAAATATATATGTTTTTCAAACTTAAGATTTAATGTTAGTTGGTAGAGTGACCATTCTTTACTCAAGACATAGATCAAGTTTGGTGATTTAGGCTTATCATACCCTGTAGTTTAAAATTCAGCACACTATTTGATTCTGGGAGTTAGATTTTGTAGTTAATAAAGATCAAATTTCTATTTGAATGTAACCACCTCAGAACTGTCCATGGATTTGTTAGTGCATACAGAACATACAGAATTGCAGCTGACCTGCTTGCAGAAAGTTTAAAACGTCGTTATACTAGGAAAGATATTCATATGCCTGCTTTAGAAGTGTTCCTTATAAGCTTGGATGCATATGATAAAATACAGAGCAATCTAGACCCCAACAAAAAAGTCTATTCACAGTTTAATATTACAAAAGATGGCCATTTGAAAAAGTTTGAGGACTTTAAAGGAACAATAATTGATTGGCTAGAAAAAGAAGACTTCCGTTACAAAGAATTAGAATTCTTGCAGGTAAAATTGATACAAAGACGGAATAATTATAAATATTCATAAGCTATAAAATTTTTGGGCGATATCTTTTTGCGTAAAAAAATGAACTAGTTTGAGCCAATGCTTCTTCTGCGCCACTTCATTTTATAAATTATAGGTATCATTTGCGTCAAAATAAAAAAAATCTAATTGCGTCAATTTTATGAATTTATTTATTTTTACTTATTCATATCAACTTATGTCATGTGTGTAATTTGTTCTCTAGTGGAGAGATGTTTGATTGGCAATCATACCACATCTTCCAATTTTTCTAATTCCAAACTCAAAACAACTAAATGATTCATCTATAAAAAAAAGCCTATCACAACACCATTTAACTGCACATCTCCATTTAATTACTCTATTTAAATAGGCATAAGAAAGAATATACACATATATTTTTACATTCATGAGACAGTCTTAAGATGTCTGTTTGTAATTATAGATTTTTTATTTATTTCAGCGTTGGAATTCAGCATTTAAATTGAAAGTTCCAAATGGCAAAATTAAAAGTTCTTACACAACAGCCATGGAGAATTCATTACTAGAGATACTTCAAATCAAGGTTTTTTATATTTCTAACAATATCATAGTTGATGAAATTCAGCAGTTTAATATTACTGTATACTGTGAAAGTACTTTAATTCGTGGGTATCAGTTTTCGTGGATTGAGCAATATTTACATGTTTGTGGGTTTTTAAATTCGTGGATTTTAGTTTTCTTAAAACAAATTTGAAAAATTAAAGCCTTTAGAAACGAAGGTTACAAATAATCTGGATTAAAGGAAATTGCAAAGTAAACATTGACCTGTGTAAATCGTAGTGATAACACTAATTAACCGATGATAAAGTGATCAACAGATTAAAGACCATCAAAGGTATTAATTAGGCCATAAACATGTCACCTATTGAAAATAGTATCATAAACAAATGCTATAAACATATCTTGAATTGTCAAATAATTCTTATAAAATTCAAGCCCAGCATGAAATTATTATTTTCCAGCTATATGTACAAGAACTATGAGGATATAAAATGAATACTTTATCATACTAGCATATCAATACCGGAAATCTGACTTTCATCGATCAAAAATATATTTTATGTGAATTAAAGGATCAAAAGTTGTACAGTTTAGGTTATAAAAGATTAAATGAGTATAATCCTACATGCAGTTGTAGTTCTATGACTGCTATTAAAGTATTCTAAGATTTGGCGTTATTCAATATATTCTCTAGTTCATATCAGTGGTCAAACCTACCGATGGGGATCTTTCCATGTCTTGATTTGGACAATGGTTGTTTTATTTCGTTGGACACCTAAATTCGTGGATAAAGTCATCCGTGAAAACCAGGAAAATTGGAACCCCAGGAATAAAAGTACTTTTACAGTATCAGGTTTTTTCATGGTATAAAATTTCGCTATTGAGGGGCAAAAAAGTGTATAAAAAACTTTTTTTTGTTGTCAAATTCTAAATTTCCAATTAAATATTTTGATTGGTATTGAAATTTTTGTAGTTAAAAAGTGTACAAGTTGACAGAAAGAAAGAGAACAAGATAATCATCCAAGATGCCACTTAATCCAATTTCATAAAATCTACTACAGGCAATATATGAGTGAAGTCTTGTTTATTGACAACATTCTGATTAGGTTAATCAATGGAATTCTGGTAACTTAGATATTTGTTTCAGATGTACAAACTTCTTTTAAATGTTGTGGTTGTTTTATTAAGAAGTTGACTGTACAGAAACAACAACTTATACAAACATTTAATATTATGTCATAGTATGGTATACCTTAGTCTGTCCATCCATCCTCCGTCCATTCATCAGTCCGCAAAATGTCAGACATTAACTCAAAAACGCTTCAACCAATTTGGGTAAAACTTGGTGAATTATTTATATATATTGACATGAGCTCCCTTTCGTTTTTTTTTAGCTCACCTGGCCCGAAGGGCCAAGTGAGCTTTTCCCATCACTTTGCGTCCGTCGTCGTTGTTAACTTTTACAAAAATCTTCTCCTCTGAAACTACTGGGCCAAATTGAACCAAACTTGGCCACAATCATCATTGGGGTATCTAGTTTAAAAAATATGTGGCGTGACCCGGTCAACCAACCAAGATGGCCGCCACAGCTAAAAATAGAACATAGGGGTAAAATGCAGTTTTTGGCTTATAACTCAGAAACCAAAGCATTTAGAGTAAATCTGACATGGGGTAAAAATGTTTATCAGGTCAAGATCTATCTGCCCTGAAATTTTCAGACGAATAGGACAACCCGTTGTTGGGTTGCTGTCCCTGAATTTGTAATTTTGAGGAAATTTTGCTGTTTTTGGTTATTATCTTGAATATTATTATAGATAGAGATAAATTGTAAACAGCAAATATGTTCAGCAAAGTAAGATTTACAAATAAGTCAACATGACCGAAATGGTCAGTTGACCCCTTTAGGAGTTATTGCCCTTTATAGTCAATTTTTAACCATTTTTCGTAAATCTTAGTTATCTTTTACAAAAATCTTCTCCTCTAAAACTACTGGGCCAAATTTATCCAAACTTAATTTTTGGCTTATAACTCAAAAACCAAAGCAATTAGAGCAAATCTGACATCAGGTATAATTATTTATCAGGTCAAAATCTATCTGCCCTGAAATTTTCAGACGAATCGGACAACCCGTTGTTGGGTTGCTGCCCCTGAATTGGTAATTTTGAGGAAATTTTGCTGTTTTGGCTTATTATCTTGAATATTATTATAGATAGAGATAAACTGTAAACAGCAATTATGTTCAGCAAAGTAAGATTTACAAATAAGTCAACATGACCGAAATGGTCAGTTGACCCCTTTAGGAGTTATTGCCCTTTATAGTCAATTTTTAACCATTTTTCGTAAATCTTAGTTTTCTTTTACAAAAATCTTCTCCTCTGACACAACTGGGCCAAATTAATCCAAACTAGGCAACAATCATCTTTGGGGTATCTTGTTTTAAAAATGTGTTCGGTGACCCGGCCATCAAATCAAGATGGCCGCAACAGCTTAAAATAGAACATAGGGGTAAAATGCAGTTTTTGGCTTATAACTCAAATACCAAAGCATTTAGAGCAAATCTGATATGGGGTAATTTTTTTATCAGATCAAGATCTATCTGCCCTGTAATTTTCAGATAAATCTGACAACCCATTGTTGGGTTGCTGTCCCTGAATTGGTAATTTTAAGGAAATTTTGCTGTTTTTGGTTATTATCTTGAATATTATTATAATTAGAGATAAACTGTTAACAGCAATAATGTTCAGCAAAGTAAGATTTACAAATAAGTCAACATGACCGAAATGGTCAATTGACCCACTAAGGAGTTATTGTCCTTTATAGTCAATTTTTAACAATTTTCATAAAATTTGTAAATTTTTATTTACATTTTCCACTGAAACTACTGGGCCAAGTTCATTATAGATAGAGATAATTGTAAGCAGCAAGACTGTTTAGTAAAGTAAGATTTACAAACACATCACCATCACTAAAACACAATTTTGTCATGAATCCATCAGCTTCCTTTGTTTAATATTCACATAGACCAAGGTGAGCGACACAGGCTCTTTAGAGCCTCTAGTTTTATAAATTTTAGATTTTATGCTTCTGAGTTATGGGGTTTTATTCATTGAAAAAGGGGGGATTTTACAGTTTTTTTTAAAATAGCTCAAAAATTCTTTCAGCAGTTCTCATGAAACTTTGGTGAATTGTTTATATTTATTGATGTAAACTCCCTTTAGATTTTCCTGGATATTTTATATGACATTGAGAAGTTATTGAACTTTATTCTTCAAAAACGTGATGGGCTCATGACACAGCTGTTTATTAGATTTTGATGTTCCCATGTCACCATCTTATGATGTTTATATTTCTCAACTTGTTTGATTTGCTTGTGTACTGTATTTAAAAAAAATATTAAACCAGGGTTTTCAATATCGCAAACTTGTCAAAACATCTCCAAATTTTATCATTGGTACAAGGACATTATTCGTAAAAATAAGTCAATGTGTAGACATTTTATATGATCAGGTACTTCACATCCAATCTTTTTGGTAATATTCTATACAAAGCACAAAAATATTGTAAATCACCAAAAAAGCTAACCAAACCTTATAACAGACTTATTCAGAAGGGATATCTTTACGATACTTGTCATTAAAGGTGATTTTTTTTTAAATTGATATTGATTCTCTCATAGGGTCTTTGCATCTAAAACCGTTTGTTTGCATGATTTGTTCTTCATTTTGGTTCATCTATATATTTCAGAGTTAAGTGTAACTTCCTTTTTTCTCTGAACTGGTACACATTTTTATGTAGGGGCCAGCTGATGCCTGCCTTTTGGTTTGGGATTTTCCCCCTATGTTGAAGACCCATTGGTGGTCTTGTGCTGTGTCCTGATCTTTGGTCGGATTGTTATTTTTTCACACATTCCCTGTTATTAGACACTAATTGATAAGGGTGTTCACCTAATTTATTTTTGGGATTTACATTTATCCACAATAATAAGCAAAAATAATCACCTCCTGAGAAAAACCTACTATAGTGTATATGTGAGAATTTCAAGCGAATAATTTATTAAATTTTGATGCAATATAAATGTGTTGCATTATAATGTAAAGTTAGAATAATGTTATGTGGTTTGATAATTGTACAAAGAATAACTTCAGTTGTGTGATTTAAGATCATCACTAGGTAAAACATTAAAAGTTCTAAACTAGACATTTAAAGGTCACATGCTCTACTCTTTGAAACAAATTTTGACTGCCCAATTCAACAAGAATAAAATGGTGTATTTCTTGCTTTGATGTTTGTCACTGTACCTTCTAATAGCTGTCATATGTCAGATTAAAAATACAGTTAATTACATATTGTAGTGAACTCAGTAATAGACTTATTTATGGAAGGTTAAACCTGTTTATATGCATAACTACAATACATTCATTATAAAATCTAGACCATACCTCATAAAAGTAAAACAAAACATGAAAAAATTGTAAACATGATTTACAAGTTGATGAAGCAGTCAACTATCCTTCAAGGTGTAGAAATAAACAGTTGGATAGGTTCAGAAGAGATGATTTAGGACAATCTTAAGAACATTTTAAACAGTTTTTATCAAATATGTCATCCATGAACATTTATTTGTAGGGTTCATTTGAGAAGTTGATTGAGATTTACTGTGAACACACTGAGTCATTTGATGGAATAGTGCAAGAGATACTTACCAAAGTTGCTTTAAAAGTAAGTAAAAGTTTTAAATGACACAAATAGTCTATGAAGAATAGCCACCCCAACATTTGTTCTATGTAAGCTATTGATAACAGTTGGTACCTGGCGTTGTTAGTTCATGAAGTCTTTAAACTATCGGAATAATTTGAATTTACATTCAGTGTAAAATTCATGAACTAAACAATATGACCACTGTGGCTAAAACCCAAATATAAGTTTAATTTGTTTTTAGCTCACCTGGCCCAAAGAGCCAAGTGAGCTTTTCACATCACTTGGCATCCTGCTTCCGTCGTCGTCTATCGTCGTCCGTCGTCGTCCTGCAATAACTTTTACAAAAATCTTCTCCTCTGAAACTACTGGGCCAAATTTAACCAGCCAAATTTAACCAAACTCATCTCACCACGACTAAAAATAGAACATAGGGGTAAAATGCAGTTTTTGGCTTATAACTCAAAAACCAAAGCATTTAGAGCAAATCTGACATGGGGGTAAAATTGTTTATCAGGTCAAGATCTCTCTGCTCTGAAATTTTCAGATGAATCAGACATTTCGTTGTTAGGTTGCTGCCCCTGAATTGGTAATTTTAAGGAAATTTTGCTGTTTTTGGTTATAATCTTGAATATTATTATAGATAGAGATAAACTGTAAACAGGAATAATGTTCTGCAAAGTAAGATCTACATATAAGTTAACATGACCAAAATGGTCAGATGACCCCTTTAGAAGTTATTGCCCTTTATAGTAAATTTTTAACCATTTTTCGTTAATCTTAGTAATCTTTTAGAAAAAATTTCTCCTTTGAAATTACTGGGCCAAATTAAACCAAACTTGGCCATAATCATCATTGGGGTATCTAGTTTAAAAAATGTGTCTGGTAACTCGGCCAACAACCAAAGATGGCAGCCATGGCTAAAAATAGAACATGGGGTAAAATGCAGTTTTTGGCTTATAACTCAAAAACCAAAGCATTAAGAGCAAATCTGCCAGAAGGTAAAATTGGTGATAAGGTCAAGATCTATCTGCCCTAGAATTTTCAGATAAATCTGACAACCCATTGTTGGGTTGCTGTCCCTGAATTGGTAATTTTAAGGAAATTTTTGGTTATTATCTTGAATATTATTATAGATAGAGATAAACTGTTAACAGCAATACTGTTCAGCATAGTAAGACCTACAAATAAGTCAACATGACCAAAATGGTCAATTGACCCCTAAGGAGTTATTGCCCTTCGTAGTAAATTTTTAACAATTTTCATAAAATTTGTAGATTTTCACTAATATTTTCCACAGAAACTACTGTTTTAGATAGAGATAATTGTAAGCAGCAAGAATAAAGTAAGATCTACAAACACATCACCATCGACAAAACACATTTTTGTCATGAATCCATCTGTGTCCATTGTTTAATATTCACATAGACCAAGGTGAGCAACACAGGCTCTTTAGAGCCTCTAGTTTATTGATCACAAAACCATAATAGAAGAAAAAACCACTCCAGTATAGTATGATAATCCTGAGGGCCCTTCTTATAATCACATTAATGCCTCTGGGAATAATTGCTGATCACTTTTTACCTGTTTTTTTAACATATCAAATGTGTGCTTTATTTACTATGAAATATACACATGCATGAAATTGTCTTCACCAAATTAGACGCTATTGTAAAATGCAATGATTTCATGCTAAATTAAACAAGTGCAATTATTATCTGTTATATTAAACTCGTTTAAAAGTAATAATTTATTAAAAAAAACATGATTTCCTGTCAATTTGAAATACAAAAAGAATCATGGAAATAAATCCATCAGAATAGTTATTTTGACATTTATGCATGTTCCCTCAACTTAAGGCTATCTATTATCACGTTTCTCGTGTTTAAATTGCGTTTTGAGCTCAATTACGAATTTAAAAAAAATTGAAATCAGATAACACTGGGTTTTCTGGAGGGTTGGGCTTTCCTACGGTACCTCACACAGGAAGTTCAGAGGGGTATAGTGCAAACCTGCAGACGTGTAACTACTGATCCTGATTATTATTGAATTATACATAGGAAACAGCTATTTCCGGTTTCAGGTCCAGTTGATGTAAAAAATCAGAAAAATTCAGGAAATTCTGAATTTTTGGTCCAGATGACCTTCTTTAGACTGCTGAACCAAGATCAGATTCTCTCCCACTAAAAAACTGTTGTGATTAATTTGTTAACTGGGGTCCACTCTGCATGCAGACTACAGCTGGATACCTATATCAGCATTTCTTGTTCTTTGGGGTTCAGATTAAGGACGAAAAATCTTTAAAATTGATGCTTTTGACACCTGATGACCAACTTTAGGACTATGCAATTGGAGCAGGTCAAAATTTATGAACTTTACCCACAGTTCCAAATTAGAGTTATATCACTGTTCAGGTAACTCTCCAAATTATTTAGGATTTTAATTAAATGGACCATAATATAGTTATTTTTATTATTTGTTTTTAAAGACAGTGAACGAATGTGACAAATTTGAATGGAGAACTGATAAAGATGAACGCTGTATCATTCGTCTACGAGCACTTTTATCCAATGTTTTTGAAAGGAGTTGGGATGTAAGAAAGCTGGATGACCCTCATGCAGTTTTTGAACACGCTCTCTCATGGATGCCATTTCCTACTTATATGGAGATGTACCGTAAGTGATATTGCATTAATGTGTGTTAAAATGACATTTAATCTAAAGCCATATCTACCAGGGGAGATAATTACTAGTATATTTATTTATACCAGGTTTTTCTAAAGGATGACAGTCAAATAATTTCCCACAATTAATGTATATATGTATTTTGCATGAAACATCGTATTCTAAATTGGGTGTTATAATATTACTCTTTTTCATGCCTTTTCTTGAGCTATGCAGGAATTTGGTTTGATAAGTTTAAAATTAATTATTCCAGAATTTGGTACCGTGACAGATACATTTTCAATGTTTGTTTTTGTTTGGTGTTTTATTGTACCTTTTTAGCTCACCGGGCCCGAAGGGCTAAGTGAGCTTTTCTCATCACTTGGCATCTGTCGTCCGTCCTTAACTTTTACAAAAATCTTCTTCTCTGAAACTACTGGGCCAAATTTAACCAAACTTGACCACAATCATCATTGATGTATCTAGTTTAAAATTTGTGTTTTTTGACCCAGCCAACCATCCAAGATGGCCGCCATGGCTTAAAATAGAACATAGAGGTAAAATGCAGTTTTTGGCTTATAACTCAAAAACCAAAGCATTTAGAGCAAATCTGACATGGGGTACAATTGTTTATCAGGTCAAGATCTATCTGCCCTGAAATTTTCAGATGAATCAGACAACCCATTGTTGGGTTTTCTGCCCCTAAATTGGTAATTTTAAGGAAATTTTACTGTTTTTGGTTATTATCTTGAATATTATTATAGATGGAGATAAACTGTAGACAGCAATGATGTTCAGCAAAGTAAGATTTACAAATAAGTCAACATGACCAAAATGGTCAGTTGACCTCTTTAGGAGTTATTGCCCATTATAGTCAATTTTTAACCATTTTTCGTAAATCTCCAAGATCTTTTACAATAATCTTCTTCTCTGAAACTACCAGGCCAAATTAATCCAAACTTGGCCACAATCATCATTGATGTATCTAGTTTAAAAATTGTGTTTTTTTACCAGGCCAACCAACCAAGATGGCCGCCACGGCTAAAAATAGAACATGGAGGTAAAATGCAGTTTTTGCTTATTACTCAAAAACCAAAGCATTTAGAGAAAATCTGACAATGGGTAAAATTGTTTATCTGGTCAAGATCTATCTGCCCTGAAATTTTAAGATGAATGGGACAACCTGTTGTTGGGTTGTTGCCTCTGAATTGGTAATTTTAAGGAAATTTTGCTGTTTTTGGATATTATCTTGAATATTCTTATGGATAGAGATAAACTGTAAACAGCAAAAATGTTCAGCAAAGTAAGATTTACAAATAAGTCAACATGATCAAAATGGTCGGTTGACCTCTTTAGGAGTTATTGCCCTTTATAGTCAATTTTTATCCATTTTTCGTAAATCTTAGTTAACTTTTACAAAAATCTTCTCCTCTGAAACTACTGGGCCAAATTTTACCAAACATAGCCAGAATCATTATTAGGCTATCTAGTTTAAAAATTGTGTTTTGTGACCGGGCAAACCAACCAAGATGGCCCCTACGGCTAAAAATAGACCGTAGGGGTAAAATGCAGTTTTTGGCTTATAACTCAAAAACCAAAGCATTTAGAGCAAATCTAACAAGAGTAAAACTGTTTATTGGATCAAGATCTATCTGCCCTGAAATTTTTAGATGAATGGGACAACTTGTTATTAGGTTGCTGCCCCTAAACTGGTAATTTTAAGGAAATTTTGCTGTTTTGGGTTATTATCTTGAATATTATTAAAGATAGAGATAAACTGTAAACAGAATTAATGAACAGCAATTTTAAGACTAAAAAATAAGTCAAAATGACCAAAATGGTCAATTGACCCCCTAAGAAGTTATTGTCCTTTATAATCAATTTTTAACAATTTTCATAAAATTTGTAAATCTTTACTAACATTTTCCACTGAAACTCAGGGACAAGTTCATTATAGATAGAGATAATTGTAAGCAGCAAGAATGTTCAGTAGAGTAAGATTTTCAAAAACATCACAATCACCTAAACACAATTTTGTCATGAACTGTCTGCTTCCTTTGTTTAATTTGAATATACCAAGGTGAGCAACACTGGCTCTTTAGAGCCTCTAGTTTTCAAAAGACAACGTTGGAACCTTTCAATTCTTTAAAAAGCTTTTCACATGTCAGTTAACTGCTAGTAGTCTGTTGTTATTTATGTATTATTGTCATTTTGTTTATTTTCTTTGGTTACATCTTCTGACATCAGACTCGGACTTCTCTTGAACTGAATTTTAATGTGCATATTGTTATGCGTTTACTTTTCTACATTGGCTAGAGGTATAGGGGGAGGGTTGAGATCTCACAAACATGTTTAACCCCGCCGCATTTTTGCGCCTGTCCCAAGTCAGAAGCCTCTGGCCTTTGTTAGTCTTGTATTATTTAAATTTTAGTTTCTTGTGTACAATTTGGAAATTAGTATGGCGTTCATTATCACTGAACTTGTATATATTTGTTTAGGGGCCAGCTGAAGGACGCCTCCGGGTGCAGGAATTTCTTGCTACATTGAAGACCTGTTGGTGACCTTCTACTGTTGTTTTTTTATTTGGTCGCTTGTTGTCTCTTTGACACATTCCCCATTTCCATTCTCAATTTTTTCCTTAACATATCCTATTACAATTTTTTACTAAATGTCAACATAAAATCATGATTACATGAAAATGGCTCTTGTACATTCAGAGTAATTCCATATATACAATGTTATTTGATGCCACATAATTATGAATAAGATTTATAATTTTCACGTCACTAGGCCAAAAGGGTATTGTAAGATATTATCCTTATAATACATTCATTGAAGTATGTACTTTGATCTATAATGGTTTACTTTTACAAATCGTGACTTGAATGGAGAGTTGTCTCATGGACACTCATACCAAATCTACTCATATCTATCATCTACCCCCTACATATCCTTTTTGTTAAAAGTAGCTTGAATACAGTTGTTTAAATCGCCATCCTCTAACCATATATATTTTTAATCATGGTGGTGTATCAATTATATTTGTAAATTTTCAAAGCTTGATTTATGTTAGAGTGATTTCTAAAAATAAGGATATTCATTAGTTTTAGTCTTATAAAATGAATTGACACAGTTAATAGAATTTGAAATGGAAACCTGTAAGACAACTTCCTAACCAAAGAGCAGGTTTTTAAAGGCAGTGCTTTAAGGCCTGACTTTTAAGTCATGAGGTTCATCTTTTCATACGCAATCTATGCAGGGGGTCTTTTGGCCAGAAATAGATCCGGAAATGTTCGAAATTCTCCTCTTCTTTTTATGGTATAATATGGTTTTTGTTTCTTTCATTTACATTGGGTACTAAAGAAACGATCAGTGTGTATTGTTCGTTTTATAGAACTTGTTATTAGTGTGTATTTTGCATTATAAGCAGTCAACCTGACTACAAACTATCATTATGTGTATTCCGTGTGGAAAGAGGTCGGGTCAATTTCGAGTGTTATCTGACATCTAAAGATTCTTTAATTAGTTCAGACGTTGATATAACAATGAAAAGTTGACTGAACATGATTAATATTGCATCTTCTAAAATTCAAAGCGGAATTCGGTTTATGAACGAGAAACCGTAAAGCGTTTTCAATTTCGGTATTAGTTATGTATGTTGTCTACGAATTATCCTGGTTCCTGGTACTACGTTCCGGGTATTAGCTAATTGATATATGTGATGTGTAACATTACGATCGGGTACCAGCCAATCTACGTGTGTATGTGTACATGATTTCCCGCCAAAATGACCGATTTACAGCTATGGAAAATAGTCCATAAACGTTCCGTATAATGATATGCAAATTCATAATTAATCGTAACTTTTTTTTATCTTTGTATAATAAATATAACAAAATGGATTCCACAAAATTGAAAATAGCATTATATTACGAGGATTTCTCATATTTTTCTCACTTCTGGGCGCAGTAATACGTATGTTTTGAAGAAGCTCGAAGAATTTGACAAAGTGAATTGAGAAGGAAACGGATAGATATACGTCCTTGCTATCAGGTAAAACAATTTAAATGTACAGAACAAACACATTTACTTCACACAAATAGTACAGACTTAAGCTTTTTATTGTCTTACACCACTGTAGTCTAGTGTTTAAACGACGGCGGTGACCTACAAGGTACGGGTCATACTGGGTCAAGTCTAAATATGTAAACATATCCACGTGCTATTAGGTAGAAAGCATCGTAATGCAATATCTACAATTTTTCCTCATTTATACATCGTTTAACCAGTTATATTTCTCCTTTATACATCGTTTAACCAGATATATTTCTCTTTCAAATACACTTAAACACGGGTTGTATGTATGTATCTTTTCTAGTGTTTTCTTGTCCTTATTAAAGTTCATCTGTTGATGTTTAAATATTTTTGAACACTGAACACAGGAGTGAATGAATGCAACAATTATATATACTGAAGACTTGGGCTGTACAATGATAGTGTACGTATATCATACTGATAATTATTCTAGCAGTAATTATGTTAATTTAGGATGTAATGACAGGAATATATGAGTTATGCCTCAGGCTTTCTGAAAAAAATATCAACGACAATGTAAACAGGAACAAAACATTTACCCGAATGATGCTCTCTTCTATGTTATAGTTATTTAGGTATGTGTGTTGCACAAGTTTAAAAAAAACTTAAGTTATAAAACTTTTTTTCAGGGCACAAACCCACTTTAAAGAGACTTGTCTACTGCCATACCCATCCTATTTTCATGCACCATTTGCAAACAAGAGACTGAATGGTTTGCAAAATTAAAAATCAGGACGGTGTCCAATTAAAACAAAAGAACTAAACTGGATGAATATTGTAGGAGAAATCTGAGACTACTATAACACAATGTTATAGTAGTCTCTGGAGAAATCTAGAGGAAAGTTTTGATTTGTGAAATTGGTTTTCCTGAAAAGTCATTCATCCTAGCCTGCAGAAAGGAACTATAACTGTCCACCACCAACTGACGAGCTAATGTTGAGCTTCACATATGGAATTACTCAAATACCATCAATGTCTATGTTTTCAGCACAGATTTCACAAGTTATGACACAGCTGTGCTTTTTTTTATACCTGTTAAAGAGTTGTATACTACATTTTATTTTTTTATCAATAAATATATATTGTGTCATTTAAGAACTTGTATTTTGCCAAAAGATGCATACTAGTGAATGAAAGTGGTGCAGTTCATTTTGCTTTGGTATATAGAATTGAATTACAATTGTTCATGTTATTGGAATGCTTATAAAAATAAGGAGATGTGGTACAATGTATATGATATTTAGTGAGTTTATCAAGCAAAAGTGAATAAGAAATAGGTATAAGCAGTTACAGGTACTACTGTACAATCTCAAACAATGAGAAAAACTCATACCGTAAAGAGAATTTCATATTTACAAGTAAGTTTTGTTTTTGCGTTGAATAATTTGTTTTAATTGCAAATATGGGAAGTGGTTAAAATGCTAATGAGACAGCTGTTATTGCCACAGAGCCTTAATTGAAAACTTCTTTTTCATTCATACCTGTAGATTTTGCCTTGAGTTAGAAACATATCTGCCAACTTTTCAAAATGCACATGGGGGTTAACATGGGGCGGTTTTACGTGAAAGATGGTCCATATAGTCCTACAAAACCTTCAAGGGGGCCTTCAAATGGAAGCAGGACAAGTTGCCCCACTGACTAATCGCCCCACTTTTTAAAAAAACGCCACAAACTGATTTATCAAATCGCTCCACATGTGAAATTGGTTAAATCATGTTTAATATTACTCCTGCCAACTCGCCCTACTTATAAAAAAACCGGTATTAAATACTTAGATTAATATATATATATAATTAAAAATAAAAACTTGCACCACTTTAATGAAAACTAATCTACACAGAATACAAACAAACAGAAAATTAATTTAATTACATGTACTATTATTGATATATACTGAAATTATAATTCTAAAAAAAAAACTGATTGTTGAAGAATAACTGTAAGTTTTGAAGCTTAGTTATTTGCATAACAATTGAAAAGAAACCAGTTAAATGTATCAAAATGCAATATAAGGAATTTAACTTATATTCAATGGAATAACATCTTTTTCCATAAGTGGGGCGAGTTGGCATTACTAAATTCATCCTGGTTAATAATATATTTATCTAGATTTCACCCATTTCCATTAGGTGGGACCAGTTGGCAGGAGTAATATTAACGGGATTTAACACTGTTCACAAGTGGGGCGATTTGGTAATCCAGGTTGGGGCAGTTTTTTTGTCGAGCCTGTGACTTTTGTCACAGAAAGCTCGACATATGGATAGTGATCCGGCATCGGTAGCTACGGCGGCGGCGATGTTAGCTCAGTTCTTAAAAGCTTTATATTTTAGAAGGTGGGAGACCTGGATGCTTCATACTTTGTATATGGTTGTCTCATGTTACAAAGATTCCGTCAGTCACATGTCCAATGTCCTTGACCTCATTTTCATGGTTCAGTTACTACTTGTAAAAAAAGTTAAATTTTTTTGTAATGTTAAATTCTCTCTTATTATAAGTAATAGGATAACTATATTTGGTATGTGCGTACCTTGCAAGGTCCTCTTGCCCGTCAGACAGTTTTCACTTGACCTCGACCTCATTTCATGGATCAGCGAACAAGGTTAAGTTTTGGTGGTCAAGTCCATATCTGAGATACCGTATAGCGGGTTATTTTCACGGGTGTAAAATTTCGCGATTTTCATTGAACAAGTTATACGAAATATTTTGGCGGTTATTATTTTTGGGGATTAAAAACTTTTATTAATATCTTTGTATGTACACCTTTAATTTGACGGAATTTATTTTGGCGATTTAGTTCTGTCCGCGAAAATAAGTGAAAAATTTGCACCCCGCGAAAATAACCCGTTATACGGTACTATAAGCAATAGGTCTAGTATATTCGGTGTATGGAAGCACTGTAAAGTGTCCAACTGGCAGGTGTCATCTGACCTTGACCTCATTTTCATGGTTTAGTGGTTATAGTTAAGTTTTGTGTTTTGGTCTGTTTTTCTTATACTGTTTGCAATAGGTCTTCTATATTTTGTGTATGGAATGGTTGTAAGGTGTACAGGTCTACCTGGCAGGTGTCATATGACCTTGACCTCATTTTCATGGTTCAGTGGTCGAAGTTAAGTTTTTGAGTTTTGGCCTTTTTTTCGAATACTATATGCAATAGGTCAACTTTATTTGGTGTATGGAAATATTTCATGATCTACATGTCAGTCGCACAGGTTTTATTTGACATTGATCTCATTTTTTACGGTTCATTGTTCAGTGTTAAGCTTTGTGTTTTGGTCTGTTTTTCTTAAACTATCAGCAATAAGTCAATTTTATTTGTTGTATGGAAGAATTGTAAGCTGTACATGCCTACCTGGCATGGTTTATCTGACCTTGACCTCATTTTCATGGTTCAAAGGTCAATGTTTAGTTTTCTTGGTTTATGTTAAGATTATGTGACAGTTGTAATAACGCTTTATTATTAGGACTATCAACATGATATCAATGATAAGAAAAGAAGGCGAGACATTTCAGTGTGTGCACTCTTGTTTTTAGAGTGGGGCGAGTTAGTGAAAAAGTGGGGCGATTTGTCATGGATTCCCTTCAAATATATTCTAATGTGGTTTTTGGCTTCTTCGTGCATTAACAAGCTCATAGCCATTGTTGAATTAATTGTTTTCTTTAAAATAGTCGACAAAATTGCTCTTACAAAATTTCCATTTGGGAGCCTCGAGCTCGATGGGGGAAATACTCTGCAAATACTGACAGTTGACAGGTATGGTCATCAAAAAAGTTGACATGTTACTTTGTACATTTACCATTATGTTACTTGATGTCCTTGCTATACACACAGTACAGAGACTAGTCAATCTTTGTGAACTATTTTTTATAGGAGTCATAGAATATGTGTATACAATCAATAATTAAAAATAGTCTATTTATATTGAAAAGGAAAAGTTCTTATATGTCTAAAGAAGAGGGACGAAAGACACCAAAGGGACAGTCAAACTCATAAATTTAAAGCAAACTGACAAGGCCATGGCTAAAAATGCATTTCATCGGAGGCACATAAAATATACTGTAAACAGTAGACTAGATATAGGTGAACTAGGTACAAAAGAACTCTAAATCTTAAATTCTACAAACCACCTCTGTTCTATGGAAGATAATGATATAACTGGACTAGAAATACACACAACCTGTAATTAACTGCCTTTACAGCGCTTTCGCGCTTTGATTTTTTCTATGGTCGGGTTGTTGTCTCTTTGACACATTCCCCATTTCCATTCTTAATTTTATTTTTTACAGAGTTTGTCTTTAGTGCCATGTGGTGGCAGAAGATTGCCTCCCCGTGCTTCAGGTTTATGCTCTTATAATATACTAGATTATGGAGTGTGTGTTCGAGCGAGAACTGCTCTAGCTCATTACTTTAGGAATATTTATCAAAAAGTAGTATTTCAATATTCAGCCTCATTCTACTATTTAGTCGGGTAATTAATACTGATAGCATTTTACATTTTTGGCCGAACATATTTATCAATTTTACATAACTTAAATTATTGTATGCTGGTTCATATTCTGTATATATATTTTGACAATACTGAGCTACCTCTTATTTGTTATATTTACAAGAAATCTACCCAGAAATTTGTGTTTAATTATAGTCAATTGTGTAAAGATGTTAATATCAGTGAAAATACACCTACTTTATGTATTTGTAGTACCTCGAAATATATTTATGGACCCATTTCCCATGTTATAACTGGAGATCTTAACATCGTTCAAGACCGAGAGTTAAAATCATTCCTCAGTAAAGGACCTAAATATCGTCCCCCGTCAATTATTAATTGGAATGAGTGTCGTAATATCATCCACGAGTCACTCCTTACTGACTGTATGAAATGGATAAAACGGGAAAAAGCTGACAAAAAATCTTTGGACTCTTTTTTAAATTCAGTAATGAAGATAGTTGATATAGGTATTCAACATTTTAAAGAACATTTTACTATTAACAATAACCACAATAGACCTATTTCTTGTATCAAACATAAACTAAAAGAACTAGCCAAGGAATTTGTTTTTGTCCCGGCCGATAAAGCTGCTAATAATATTATTATTGTTTGACGTAAATTTTACATTGAGGTTCTGAAAAAAGAAATCACCAATTCACCAACATTCCAACTGACTCCATTTTCAGAAAACGACATCTGTAACAAACATAAACTCTTAGCTACCGCTTTACAAGCAGAGCCAAATACAATGAAAGTTCCAACTATGTATTGGCTCCCGAAGCTACACAAAACACCTTACAAATATAGATTTATTTCGTCTTCAAGCCATTGCTCCACTACTTAATTGTCTATTCTTCTTACCAGCACATTTGGTACAATTAAAAATCTGATAATAAATTGTTCAAATAAGACCTTTGAAAATAGTGGAATTAATTATTTTTGAAGTGTCAAGAACTCTTTGGAAGTACTTGATAAATTGCATGCTTATATTGGTGATTTTGAATCTGTTGAAAGTTTTGATTTTTCTACCCTGTATACCACATTGCCTCACATTCTCATAAAGAAAAAATTCACACACCTAATTAAATTGGCATTTAAAAAGTCAGAATGTGAATATATATGATTAAACTCTTTTAGGTCATTTTTAGCTCACCTGGCCCGAAGGGCCAATTGAGCTTTTCTCATCACTTGTCGTCCGTCGTCCGTCGTCGTCGTCGTCGTTAACATTTTAAATTTTGAACTTCTTTTAGAAAACCACTGAATGGAATGAAACCAAACATCGCATGAATGTTTCTTATGAGGTGCAGACCAAGTGTTGTTACTTTGTAGCCGATCCATCATTCAAAATGGCCGCCAGCGGGGGACTTAGTTTAACATAGGACCCTATGGGAAATGCATACAAATGACTTCTTTTAGAGAACCACTAAATGGAATGAATTCAAACATGGCATGCATGTTCCTTATGAGTTGCTGACTAAGTGTTGTTACTTTGTAGTCAATCCATCATTCAAGATGGCCGCCAGCGGGGGACTTAGTTTAACATAGGACCCTATGGGAAATGCATACAAATGACTTCTTTTAGAAAACCACTGAATGGAATGAAACCAAACATAGCATGAATGTTCCTTATGAGGTGCTGACAAAGTGTTGTTACTTTGTAGCCGATCCATCATTCAAGATGGCCGCCAGTGGGGGACTTAGTTTAACATAGGACCCTATGGGAAATGCATACAAATGACTTCTTTTAGAGAACAACTGAATGGAATGAAACCAAACATGGTATGAATGTTCCTTATAAGGTGCTGACCAAGTGTTATTACTTTGTAGCCGATCCATCATTCAAAATGGCCACCAGCGGGGGACTTAGTTTAACATAGGACCCTTTGGGAAATGCATACAAATGACTTCTTTTAGAGAACCACTAAATGAAATCAAACCAAACATGGCATGAATGTTCCCTATGAGGTTCTGACCAAGTGTTGTTACTTTGTAGCTGATCCATCATTCAAGATGGCCGCCAGCGGGGGACTTAGTTTAACATAGGACTCTACGGGAAATGCATACAAATGACTTCTTTTAGAGAACCACTGAATGGAATGAAACCAAACATAGCATAAATGTTCCTTTCTTAATGAGGTGCTGGCCAAGTGTTGTTACTTTGTAGCCAAATTTAAGAATCTTTTTTTTATATGATTTTAAAAACCCAGGTAGAATCAGGTGAGCGATACAGGCTCTTGAGAGCCTCTAGTTTAGGAGCTATAAACAAAAAAACTATATTAATTGGACATGCTTTGATGCTATATATGCCCTTGAATTATTACTAGATAACATTTTTGTTCGCTTTGGGGATTCCGTATATCGTCAGATTATCAGAATTCCAATGGGGACTTATTGTGCACCACTTATTGCGGACCTGTTTTTGTATTGCTATGAGTTACAATTTATGACAAAAATAAGCAAAGACCCATTGAAACAACATCTGATAAACAAATTTAATAATACTTTTAGATATTTGGATGATATTTTGGCTCTCAATAATGACGACTTCAGTATGTATATTACAGAAATTTATCCTGTTGAACTTACTTTAAATAAAGCTAATACTAACAATGACCACTGCCCTTTCCTCGATCTCGATATCTATATCACTAACGGAAAGCTGAATACTAAAATTTATGATAAAAGAGATGATTTTTCATTTCCTATCGTTAATTATCCATTTTTAGATATATAAACACCGTAAGATGGTGACAAGGGAACGTCACCATCTTACGGTGTTTATATATCTCAACTTGTACGATTCGCTTGTGTATGTAACAATGTTTTAGATTTTAACGAGAGAAATTTATGTATTACTGAAAAATTATTACAACAGGGTTTTCGATATCACAAACTAGTCTAAACATTTATTAAATTTTATCATCGGTATAAGGACATCATTCGTAAATATAGCTCAACATGCAGATTTCTTATACGTTCAGGTATTTCACATCCAATTTTTTATGGAATTATTCTTTATAAAGCACAAAGGTGTCAGTATTCACCTCAGAAACTAACAAAACCTTTGAATAGACTTATAAAGAAGGGATATAGTTACGATACTGTTGTCAGGTCATTAAAGATTGCATATTTTGGCATTAATATTGATTCACTAATAGGGTCTTTGCATCAGAACTAAACACATTTATTAAAAAAACAGTTGTTGGCATGTTCTTCTCAAATATGTTATGATGGTATGATACTAAACCCCTAACGGGAAGGATTGTGCCTGATGTACATATGATGAAATCATAATCTTTCAATCAGTTTAATTGAAGTCTGAAGCTGGCATGTCAGTTAACTGCTAGTAGTCTGTTGTTATTTATGTATTATTGTCTTTTTGTTTATTTTCTTTGGTTACATCTTTTGACATCAGACTCGGACTTCTCTTGAACTGAATTTTAATGTGCGTATTGTTATGCGTTTTACTTTTCTACATTGGCTAGAGGTATAGGGGGAGGGTTGAGATCTCACAAACATGTTTAACCCCGCCACATTTTTGCGCCTCTGGCCTTTGTTAGTCTTGTATTATTTTAATTTTAGTTTCTTGTGTACAATTTGGAAATTAGTATGGCGTTCATTATCACTGAACTTGTATATATTTGTTTAGGGGTCAGCTGAAGGACGCCTCCGGGTGCAGGAATTTCTTGCTACATTGAAGACCTGTTGGTGACCTTCTACTGTTGTTTTTTTATTTGGTCGCTTGTTGTCTCTTTGACACATTCCCCATTTCCATTCTCAATTTTTTCCTTAACATATCCTATTACAATTTTTTACTAAATGTCAACATAAAATCATGATTACATGAAAATGGCTCTTGTACATTCAGAGTAATTCCATATATACAATGTTATTTGATGCCACATAATTATGAATAAGATTTATAATTTTCACGTCACTAGGCCAAAAGGGTATTGTAAGATATTATCCTTATAATACATTCATTGAAGTATGTACTTTGATCTATAATGGTTTACTTTTACAAATCGTGACTTGAATGGAGAGTTGTCTCATGGACACTCATACCAAATCTACTCATATCTATCATCTACCCCCTACATATCCTTTTTGTTAAAAGTAGCTTGAATACAGTTGTTTAAATCGCCATCCTCTAACCATATATATTTTTAATCATGGTGGTGTATCAATTATATTTGTAAATTTTCAAAACTTGATTTATGTTAGAGTGATTTCTAAAAATAAGGATATTCATTAGTTTTAGTCTTATAAAATGAATTGACACAGTTAATAGAATTTGAAATGGAAACCTGTAAGACAACTTCCTAACCAAAGAGCAGAAAATGTCGAACTCTGAAACATACAAATAAACCAAAATTTTAAAAACAGACAAGACTGACCAAGTCAGAGGTTTCTGACTTGAATTTGCATCAAATACACAATTCAAGATCGCTTAAACACTAATCAAAAAGTTTATTTTAAAATATTTTTATTTCAGGTAATAAACCCAAGGCATTAGGTGAAGAATGTCAGAAGATATTGAAGAAGTTTGTAGCAATCATAAAAGATTTTGTTCAGAGATTATTAGAGGGGACTGTTTTAGTCAAAACATTGAGAAAACTAAAAGAAAAGCATGAAAACTTTCAAAAACTGATAATGGCAATGAAATTCAGCAATGTTGAAGTCATCATGAATACACTAACCATCAGATCCAAAGAATTACAGGCTTTTGATCAAACTTACCAAGTTGTAAAAGAATTTACTCATGTCAGTATTCACTGCAAAGGTAAGCTCAATTTCCTTCTTGCAATTGGCTATCAGAATAATTTCATCTGGCAGTGGAAATCGGGAATATCACAGACAATGTGTTCAAATATTTTGGTATTAATTTTTTTGATATTCATATACATATTTGCTTCTTTCATTCTTTTTGTTTTTCATGTTGACAATAAAATCACAATAGGGACCTTTGAAAATCTGACCTTCTGATAACTCAGTCCTCTGTCATGTTGTCCATAGAATTAATTTAGGTTGTATATGCTGTCAGACCTGACCTTGATATATTTCTTAGTTCATTGATTTAAGATTTTTGTATGCATATAGTTAAGACTTGTCATAAGTATTTTCCTTTTCCTTTATAGCTGATACTGCCAGTCTACTAACCAAGTTGCAAGTTTTTCAGGAACCAGATATGATTTCACTGAACAAACTTGTAACAACAAGACTACTAGAAAATTTAAAAGATCCAGAAAATTACGAACCGATGGTGACTGTGTTTGGTCTGCGTCAAGATGAATTGGATATCCTACCAAAGATAATTGAACATTGTAAAGGTCTACTTTTTATAAAGATTTGGGAAAAAAAAGGAACTGAATTACAAAAAAAACTGGAAAGAGATGTGAAGATAAATGAAGTATTTGACAAAGTTTGGCAACCAGCTTTAGAACAATGGAGGACTTTAAGTAAAAAGTTAAGATCAGGAGACATGCATTTCTCTGAATTTGATAAATGGTTCGAAACAAAAGACAGAAGTACTCTGAAGAAAGAGTTCTTGTTATTTGGTAATGATAGGGATAATAGTTGGATAGACGAAAGATTAGACCAGATAGAACGGCATGGAAATATCAGGAATTATTTGTATGGTGCAAGAGCTATAATGGAAGTCGTCAATGCTTTTGATTTGAAGGGGGATTTCAATCAAATTAAAGACATAATCAAATTGGTATGTATTAACTTAAAAAGTTTTAGGATGAAATTTATAGAAAGGAAAAATGTTTAGGAATTAGGGGACAAAAGGGGACCAAATTAGCATTTTTCTAGTTTCCAGAAAATAACTTGTAAAATGTTGTATGAATCTCTCTGAAAGTATACCACACATTTCCTTACCTCAAAGGGATGGATAGGATTGTCTTTTGATGGTTTTAGCTCAAACTGTTTGGAAATTAGGAGCCATAAAAGGGTAAAACAAGGGTTTCCTGGTATATGGACAATTACTTTAAATTGTACACTGTTGTTAGTAAATATAGGAAGATGAAGTATGAGTGCAAATGAGACAACTCTCCATCCAAGTCACAATTAATAAAAGTAAACCATTATAGGTCAAGCTACGGTCTGCAACACAAACTGTTGTGTTTGAATTACCTCCCTTACACTGCTTTTAGATTATGGATAAAGAAATGTTGTATTGTCTTGGGGTAATTAGTTGCCAATTTATTTTAGAACTTACTGTTTTAAAAATGCTGATTAAGGTTTATAAATTTAAGCCATGATAATGTATGTCCTTTTTATTTTTTAAGCCTTTTATGATGTATTTAAATGGGTAATTATGGTTGCAAACTCCATAAATATTTTAAATTTAAATGTAATGAGTAGATAAATATAGTAATATGCAATATTTGATTGTAGAATCTGTTTCTATAATGATTTTAAAACAATATGCAAACAAACTCGATCCTTCTTTTCGAATAATCTGTGAAAACATGTGTTCTTTGTGATGTCATTACGCATGGTCACCTTTTTTAGCTCACCTGGCCCGAAGGGAGCTTTTCCCGTTACTTTGCGTCCGGCATCCAGCGTCGTCAGGCGTCTGTTGTCGTCCATCGTCCTTAACTTTTACAAAAATCTTCTCCTCTGAAACTACTGGGCCAAATAAACCAAACTTGGCCATAATCATCATTGGGGTATCTAGTTTAAAAAATGTGTCAGATGACCTGGCCAACCAACCAAGATGGCCGCCATGGCAGTTTTTGGCTTTTAACTAAAAAATCATAGCATTTACAGCAAATCTGACGGGGTAAAATTGATTATCAGGTCAAGATCTATGTGCCCTGAAATTTTCAGATGAATCAGACAACCCGTTGTTAGGTTGCTGCCCCTGAATTTGTAATTTTAAGGAAATTTTGCTGTTTTTGGTTATTATCTTGAATATTATTATTATAGAGATAAAGTGTAAACAGCAATAATGTTCAGCAAAGTAAGATCTGCAAATAAGTCAACATGACCGAAGTGGTCAAATGACCCTTTAATGAGTCATTGCCCTTTATAGTCAATTTTTAACCTTTTTTTTGTAAATCTTAGTAATTTTTTTACAAAATCTCCTCCTCTGAAACTACTAGGCAAAATTAAACCAAACTTGGCCACAATCATCATTGGGGTATCTAGTTTAAAAAATGTGTGGTGTGACCCGGCCAACTAACCAAGATGGCTGCAACAGCTAAATATAGAACATAGAGGTAAAATTCAGTTTTTGGCTTATAACTCAAAAACCAAAGCATTTAAAGCAAATCTGACATGAAGTAAAATTATTTATCAGGTTAAGACCTATCTGCCCTGAAATTTTCAGATGAATCGGACAACCCTTTGTTGGGTTGCTGCCCCTGAATTGGGAATTTTAAATCTTAGTTATCTTTTACAAAAATCTTCTCCTCTGAAAATACTGGGCCAAGTTCATTATAGATAAAGATAATTGTAAGCAGCAAGAATGTTCAGTAAAGTAAGATGTACAAACTCATCACCATCACTTAAACACAAATTTGTCATGAATCCATCTGCGTCCCTCATTTAATAATCACATAGACCAAGGTGAGCAACACAGGCTCTTTAGAGCCTCTAGTTTTATGACATCACAATAGAAAATTAAGAGGAAAGCCAAAAAATTTACATCATAATTGAATTTATACCAATGAAGAACTTAGATCAAATTGAATCATACATTGATCAGATAAAAATAATCAGCAGGTCAGGAAAAGGACAAATCATGTAAGAATTAGAGAAAAAAAAAAACCATATCATACATATTCAGTTTGTGTTCATTTTTTGTACAGACTAGAGGTCAGGACACAGTGATGAAAAAATTGGACCAAAATCTGCTGAATACTTGCTCTATACTTGGAGAAGTAACTCCAGAAAGATCTAAATGTTTGAAAGATTTCATAAAATGTAAACCACTTGTTGATTGGTTAAAAGAATCAATGCCAGGTATATGTATTTACATTTTTCTTTACATTATTCTAGAATGTAAGTCAAATAAAGAAATCATTAATATTGTCATTAAGTATCTCAAGACTCAACGGAAGATTATGTAACAGTTCTTCTCTCACTTGTGAAAAGTTGCTTAGGAAAGACCTTTGTAGGCTAATTAAATGCCTTAAAACAGATTAATATAATCTGTTCAAGGCATTATATTTCAGAATGCCAAAGAGTTGGTTAAAATGTTCTTTGCAACTAAATTCCTTATGTATATGAAATGTCTAAAAGTCATATTTCTATTGTCCTTGACCTCAAAGGTCAGCTATCACAATCTCAACAGCTGGGTGAATGTACACAAGGCCTAATACTGATATGTAGCTTTAAATACAGATGCTACATTAGTTTTTGATTTGACCTAAATTCATTCATCATTTTTTTTTTATGTTTCATTGAATTATCTTTGAAATGTACAATTCAGTAGAAGGAACCAGTAGAAAACCAAGATAACAAAGGGAAAATAAAATATCGAAATTTGAGCAAGAGAAAAACTATCAAAAGCAGTGGGGATCATATATTCTCTGGAAGGGGTGACATTCAGCTCCACTTGTGCACCCATCATGTTTAGATTTGGTTAAGTAATATAATACTCAAAGATATTTGCTCACTGTAATAAAGTGTCTTCTGTCTTAATCAAATTACATAAAATGCAACAGTTCTCTGTTCAAAATATTGCAAGTTATTTGTCTTCCATCTTATTATTGAACAGGTGGATTAAAGGAGTTAAAAGTATTTGTAGACTTGGCCAGTATATCAGCCGGTGAAGGTGACATGGAGATTGCCAAGGTCAACTGTTTACATTCTGCTACCACTGGATACGCTCCACTCATCTTTAATTTAGAAAAACACTGTAATACAAAGATTTTCCTTGAAAGATGCCAGGAAGTTTGGAAAGAACTAGATTCAAATAATCAACTGCCACAGAAGTTGGTAGGTGATTTATGTACTGGTAAAATGTTTTTTTTGGGAAAAAGTCTTACTCAACTCCTTATTGGAGTTATTACACTTAAGTGAAAAGTTTTACCAATTTTTGGCTTTTGTTTCTAATTATCTTGAAAACTCAAATTGAAGATTTACGTACTTCCTGTTGCGTTTTGGCATTTTGAATTATATACTAGTCTTCACTTGTACTTATACTTGTTTAAGATACACATAGATCAAGGTGATGGACATCTTAGAGCTTCTATTTGGTATTTTCATGTATACCTTAATTAATTGTTTAATTTTGATCACAATCAAAAATGAACATTTTGCAATCAAAGTATTGAGAATAACACATCAGTCACAAATTATTATGTTTTTTTCAATTTGTGTTAACATATTATTTATTGCTTATCTAGAAGAATCGACAGATGTAAGTAATGAATGAAAGAAAATTTTAAGCATGCTTTTATATTGAGTTTAATATTTATATACATATTATGTGTGGTTGTCAAATTGCATGACTTATTTCATTGTTATTGTTTGATGGATTAATGAACAGATATATTATGTTATGTAGGGGTATTTGCTAAAATTACCAGTCAAGGGACTGTAAAATTCAGTCCCAAGACTGGTATTTTTTCGAAATACTCCTCCATAACATGATACATGTATATCTGTTTAATTACACTGAAAAGATTTTATTTGAAACTCTCTGTACAAGTGAAGATATTTTATTTTACTTAACATATTAATGCATAATTTTGAGGATAAGAGTATATTATCATAGAACCCCAGGAATAATACATGTACTAATATGCTTTAGGGTTGGTTTTTTTATGTAAAGTCATACCGAAAATTTTTGGTGGGAATATGCTCGAAAGGTAATAAGGGAATATCTAAAATGGTAAATACCATGGTATTTGAGGCAAATTCACTGGCAGTGGTAAAAAACAAGTAAATTCGTTTGAAAGGAGGAAAAAATATTGGAATATACGAAAAATACACTGGCTATAAACCAATCAAAATCTGGCTTTCTTATATAAGGTGTAATTATTATAAAAAATATCTTTATCATATTCTTTAAACTTTCAGCTTGATACAACTAGACAGCTTGATTGGCTGCAATCAGTGAAGAAATCTCATGGTTCTGTAGAAGTTACCTCCCTTGCCCAAGCTGAAGCTATCAACGGAAAAGGCATATATCAAGTTGGAAACATACAGAAGAAAACATTTCTGAAGATTCCAGTAAGTTCTAATGAAATGGAATGGTTGCTAAGTTTTTAAGAATTATCATGGACATGCATTAAGAATTTTGAAGTTTTAGATTTTTTACTTTATTAGTTTATGTCTCTCAACAATTTTAATAAAAGCAAAAACTACATATGAAATTTTGCACAGTTGTCATGAATATTTTTTAAATGCATGTAAGAGTAGATTTATTAGCCTTTTAATTTTTTTTCAGTTTCAAATTTTGATTTAAGGTGAAATTTTTCATTTTACAGAAAAGTAATATCTCGCTCTGTAAAATTCACTTTTTTGACAAATGGTTGATTCTAGTTCTAGATTAAGTCGAGTAAATTTCCCTTAATTTTTTTATAAATTTATAGATTGTAGGGTTTCAAGTTATGGGGTTTTATTCTTATAAGGAGGAGGATTTTCTAGTTTTCAGAGAATAACTCCAAATTGCTTAGAACAGTTTTTATGAAACTTTGGTGAATTGTATATATCTATTGACATAAGCTTCTTTACATTTTTATAAATTTTAGATTTGACTTTTTTGAGTTGTTTTTTTTCTATTCTTTGAAAAAATAGTTTTTTTTCAGTTTTATGACAATAAATCAAAAGTTCTTAGAGGAGTTTCTATGACTTATTGACTTATGCTCCCTTTTTAATCTTTATAAGTTTTAGATTGTAAGTTTCTGAGTTATTGAACTTTATTTTTTTAAAAAGGGGGATTTTCCAGTTTTCAGACAATTTTTTAAAAATGCTTTCAGCAGTTCTCATGAAACTTTGGTGAATAGTTTATGTCTGTTGACTTAAGCATCATTTCGATTTTTATCAATTTTATATTTTACGTTTCCAAGTTATGGGGCTTTATTCATTGAAAAAGTGTTTTGAGCAGTTTTGTTTTTATTATATTGTGTCGCATTTTACTGATTTATGGACAAAGTTTTAGCAGTCAATGTATATTAGGTCACTGACCTATGTTTTATATTTCATTGTCTTATCTAAGTTTAAATATTAAATTAAATGCAATAAGAAATTACCTATTTTTTTGATACAGGAGTTAACAGATGTGTTAGAGTTACGTGTACCTGAAGAGGAGGGGAATATGGCTCAGAGAAACCATTACAGATATGATCAACTTCATGACCTCCAGTCACGTCTGATGTTAGTGGCAGGGAAAGCTGAGAAAGGCAAAGATGATGTCGATAGGTTTATGTTGGTAAGGTTATGAAGGACTAATAGAAATTGACATGACCTTAGTTAAACTTGGCTAAAGTGAAAAATATCTTGTGAAGTAAAAACAATAAACGTATTTACACTTTTGGTATTTAGCTGTATCTTGCCTCCGAATGACCTTTGATCCACTCCAAATCACCTTTTGACGTCAAGCAACAATCACTTTTAAATTATGATGTCAAAGTTTACGGGAACCTGTGTGATTTTTTGGTAATGGCGGACAAATTTGACCTGCCATCTATTTCTTGCATGAATAATTATTTCTCATATCACACTGCACAGAGTGTAATACCAAAACAAGTGATATGAAAATCTACATTAATTTGATTTGCTTATCAAGCATCACAATCATTAATGTGTATTTAAAGTTAATCTTGTTGGAATATGACTGTTGAATCTTCTGTACTGTATCTGTATCAAGTGACATGTATATGTATTTTTATTTCAGATCTTAGATTCAGTTGTTAGACTTGGAAATATTTACAAAAAGTTGGTTACTGAGGGATGTGTGTTATTTTCACATTGGCATGTGAAATTTCTGTGTGACAAAAAGACAAAGGCATGTGCTTTTATAAACTTTGGATTTGGAGAGGACAGGCATACGTTAAAAGGTAGAATTGACGAGGAAAACCATGATGTCAGTTTCATCATTCCAAAACTAGCCAGATTCCTGGAGCAATGCCATGAGAAATGGCTGGACTATATTGACCAAAAACGGGAAAAGTATTACTGTCTGAATTTCTTCACAATAGATCAGATGGTGATTTTGCAACAGGAACTTGTCAAGTTAGGGTCTGCCCAAGAACCAGCTGCTTTGATTTATCCATTGCTGTCTGCAGTAAAACATGGATGTACAAAGGACGATCTTGTTAAAGCTATGTCTGCTGCCAAACTTGATGTTGATAGAGCTGACACTGAGAGGGAAACAGAGAAAGAAATGGAGGAGAAAGATAGCAAAGAAGAGAAAGTAGAAATATCAGATGATTTGAAAACACAGACTTTTTTCAATGAAATGACAAAATCTGGATATCCCTTAGGGTTAGCAAGGGAAGCATTGAAACATGTAGAGGCTGATGATATAGATGGAGGTAAGGTTTGACAACATGCCTGAAAAATAAAACAGTGATATACAAAGAGAAGCAGCTTATTAAAAAAAATAAAAAAAAATATTACAAGGTAAACATAACCTTTTATTAAAAGCAGGTGACAATAAGTTTAAGGTAATAAAGGAGTAGGTCCGGTAAGGGCCGATTTTGGCCTCAAATTTCAGGTTCATCTAACAAAAGATTTTGGAATCTTTTTAAACACTCAAGGGTCTATTTCAATTGATTTAATTAGTTTATGTGAAAGATTATTCATTAAAAACGCACAGATTCAAGCTTAAATATTAAAAATCTATCAAATATGCCAAAAAACGTCACTGTTTAGATGGTTTTTCTCAAAAATGAAAATGGCCGCCTCCGTGTTCATTCTTAACCTTTATATATGTTATGTATTATCATCAAATACAACTTACATTTCAATATTATGAATGAACATGAATGCGGCCACTTTTATTTAAGATGGAAACCATCTGAAAGTTTACTAAAATGCTTAAATTGTAAAGATTTCAGTAATTTAGCAGGACTTAATGATGCTTGTACACGATATATGTGCATTGTATTGTCAAAAACAGACCATATTTATGTTACTTTTAGCAGAAGCATTCTACTTTCCAATAAATAGCTAAAAGATGACTTTTCTCAATTTTGTAAAAGTGACATATATTGGGGCCAAAAAGGGGTCTTACTGAACCTACTCCTTTATTTTCAGAAGTTTAAAACAATTTTACCACCCTTTAAAGTGAATCTCATGTGACACGTGAAAGTCCAAGTATTGTGCCATGAAAACAGGAAATGAAGTCCAGCTGGACACAGGAATTTACAAAAAAAATGAGAATGCTTACGCACATAGTGTTAGCGGGAAACGGGAATCTTACAAGACAGTAAGCAGGATGCGGGATCAGAACCCCAATGAGACTCCCTTTAAAACTTATTTTTTATGAATCAATTCATTTTTTCTTAAAACAGATGTCTAAATTTTCTTTCTTCATAATTTTTGAAACAAGTGCAAATAACTGGTATATTTTTTTTAATTTTTTTTGTAACTGAATATTTATAAACAGGGATTGTTTGGTGTATGGATAATGAAGATGAATATGGAACAGAAGAACAGAGCATGAGTGAGATGGCACCTGACGAGATTCCAGATTTCCATGGATGGACACAAACAGACCAGTCTCTAGCCTCTATTACTGAGGGCCTTGTTAATCAACTCGTTGGAATCGGATCCAGGTAAAAAATTGTCTTTATGCCCCACCTACGATAATAGAGGGTCATTATGTTTTCTTGTATATATCTTGAAAATAGGAAATGATAGTATGATGAATGTGGCATCTGTGTACTATGAACACATTCTTGTTTATATTTATTTTTTGATAAGTCTTTATAATAAAATAAAATCACTTTTAAAATAATAATTAACCTTTATTCCACTCTTTGAAATTTTTTCTTGACAACAAATTCTGTCACTCTTTATGTTTTTCAATTTCAAAAGAATAGAAAAAAATGGAAAACCTAAAACTAAATATTATTTTGAATCAGGTTTCATTTTCAAAGAGAAAAAAATGTAAAATTCCCTTACATGACTTGATGGTGTATTGATTGAAAGTAAAGAACTCTTTAATCATTATTATTTCACAGGTTAAAGTCATTATACTGAAGATTAATCATTATTTTAACATTTTTGTAGAGAGAATTCTGTTGACAAATTGATAAAGACCTTAGAAGATTTGTGGAAGACATTCCTAGTGTCCATTTCATCCAGTGTGTCTGATTACCTTAGTGTAGAACATCTAGGCATCATTCTTAAAAGGCTTAATGAGCAAGGTATATATATAGAGGAGTAAGTTAGGTAAGGGCCTGATTCCTAGTGTCCATTTCATCTAGAGTGTCTGATTATCTTAGTGTAGAACATCTTGGCATCATTCTTAATAGGCTTAATGAGCAAGGTATATATATAAAGGAGTAAGTTAGGTAAGGGCCTGATTCCTAGTGTCCATTTCATCTAGAGTGTCTGATTATCTTAGTGTAGAACATCTTGGCATCATTCTTAATAGGCTTAATGAGCAAGGTATATATATAAAGGAGTAAGTTAGGTAAGGGCCTTATTCCTAGTGTCCATTTCATCTAGAGTGTCTGATTACCTTAGTGTAGAACATCTTGGCATCATTCTTAATAGGCTTAATGAGCAAGGTATATATATAAAGGAGTAAGTTAGGTAAGGGCCTGATTCCTAGTGTCCATTTCATCTAGAGTGTCTGATTATCTTAGTGTAGAACATCTTGGCATCATTCTTAATAAGCTTAATGAGCAAGGTATATATATAAAGGAGTAAGTTAGGTAAGGGCCTTATTCCTAGTGTCCATTTCATCTAGAGTGTCTGATTATCTTAGTGTAGAACATCTAGGCACAATTATTAATAAGCTTAATGAGCATGGTATATATATATAGAGGAGTAAGTTAGTTAAGGGCCTGATTCCTAGTGTCCATTTCATCCAGTGTACAGTCTTATTATCTTAGTGTAGAAAATCTTGGCATCATTCTTAATAAGCTTAATGAGCATGGTATATATATAAAGGAGTAAGTTATGTAAGGGCCTGATTCCTAGTGTCCATTTCATCTAGTGTGTCTGATTATCTCAGTGTAGAACATCTTGGCATCATTCTTAATAGGCTTAATGAGCAAGGTATATATATAAAGGAGTAAGTTAGGTAAGGGCCTGATTCCTAGTGTCCATTTCATCTAGTGTGTCTGATTATCTTAGTGTAGAATATCTTGGCATCATTCTTAATAGGCTTAATGACTCACACCACATCTTCCTATATCTATTTAATGAGCAAGGTATATATATAAAGGAGTAAGTTAGGTAAGGGCCTGATTCCTAGTGTCCATTTCATCTAGTGTGTCTGATTATCTTAGTGTAGAACATCTTGGCATCATTCTTAATAAGCTTAATGAGCATGGTATATATATAAAGGAGTAAGTTAGGTAAGGGCCTGATTCCTAGTGTCCATTTCATCTAGTGTGTCTGATTATCTTAGTGTAGAACATCTTGGCATCATTCTTAATAAGCTTAATGAGCATGGTATATATATAAAGGAGTAAGTTAGGTAAGGGCCTGATTCCTAGTGTCCATTTCATCCAGTGTGTCTGATTATCTTAGTGTTGAACATCTTGGCATCATTCTTAATAGGCTTAATGAGCAAGGTATATATATAAAGGAGTAAGTTAGGTAAGGGCCTGATTCCTATTGTCCATTTCATCTAGTGTGTCTGATTATCTTAGTATAGAATATCTGGGCATCATTCTTAATAGGCTTAATGAGCAAGGTATATATTTAAAGGAGTAAGTTAGGTAAGGGCCTGATTCCTAGTGTCCATTTCATCTAGTGTGTCTTATTATCTTAGTGTAGAAAATCTAGGCACAATTCTTAATAGGCTTAATGAGCAAGGTGTATATTTATTGTCACGCCTTGACAGAGTCAAAAAGCGAGACATAGGTATGCTGTTTCCGGAGTCAACAGCGGTGACAGCGTCAACAATGTATTAGTTTGTGATTAGGTCTAGTTTATAGTGAACCACAAGTGGTAGGTCAATTATATTTGGTATACAGTTGTATGAGCATTGGCACATCTCATTTACATGGAGATTATTTGGCCCTGCCCCTTCAGTCATGGTATTTTGACTTTGAAACTTTTGCTTATTTTACATCTACTAGTTTGTGATTATGGGGAACCACAAGTGGTAGGTCAATAATATTTGGTATGCAGTTGTATAAACATTGGCATATCTCATTTCCACAGAGATAATTTGGCTCTGCCCCCTTAGTCATGGTCTATTGACTTTGAAAATTTCTGTAAGTTATCATGTATTAGTTTGTGATTAGGTCAGTTCAAGAGGAATAATTAATGGTAGGCCAATGTTAATTGGTATTCAGTCGTATAAGCATTGGCACATCTCATTTCCATGAAGAACATTTGCCCTCAGTCATGGTCTATTGACTATGAAACTTATCTTAGTTTACAGGTATTAGTTTGTCATTAGATCAGTTTAAGATGAACTGCTAATGTTAAATCAATGATATTGTTTCCATGGAGATTATATAGCCCAATCCCCTCTTCATGCTTCATTGGCTTTGAAATTTTTACATAGTTTACAAATTAATTAAACGAGATTGATTTTCTCACTTAAGCCAGTATGGTGAAAGCAAGAAAAGTAATCAAGTTGAGATGACTAATGATAATCTGTTTATGGCTATTTTACCTAGTACGACGTAGTCAATTTCATTGACAAAAATTGATTAGAGGAAAAATGCACAAAAAAGCCTTAAAGCTTCATATTTCAGAAGCTAGAAAACCTGGATGCTTCATACCTTGTATGCAGATACATTCTGGTATATTTGTTATAAGTCAGCTTTTCTATAATAGCTCCATAGATGCATATGGATAATAATAATCTCAAATAAAGACTAAAGTTATTTGATATTTGTTTCAGATGACTTTATCATTAACAGGACATTGCTACCATGCTTTACTGCAGGAGAACCAAACTTGTTAATTTGTCCTCAAAGTAAGTCTCTTATGTATTTAAAAGAAACAAAATAAAAACACAAAAATACTGAACTCCCAGGAAAATTCAAAAAGGAAAGTCAAAAATCAAAAGGCAAAATCAAAAGTCCAAACACATCAAACCAATGAATACCAACTGTCATATTTTTATTATAATTTAAATATGTTTAAGCATCTAACTTCAAAACCAGCCAGAGATACAAACACTCTTTTATAGCCTTTTTCTAATGAGGAGAGGGCATACTGTTTTAACTCTTTTCTTTGAATTGATCTGTGAATTAAACACTTGTGTTTACATTTTCTCACACAAACTACAAGTGATTGCTATTTAAAATGTGGAGCTGTGATCTTATGCTTAGCCATATGTTGTGACAGAGTTTTAGTTACTTCAATAGTCTTCTTTCTGTTTGTTGAAAACATAAAATTTTAGTCATTAGCCCCCATGTGAGCTTATGCCATCACTAGGCGTCTGTCATCTGTTGTTGTCATTTTTCTGCATCTGTCCTCGTCTGTCATCGTAAACTTTTTCAAAAATTTTCTTCTCTAAAACTACTGGACCAAATACCTTCAATTTTTATCTAAATGTACCTTTGGGTATCTAGTTTATAATTTGATCCATTGACAAACATGGCCGCCATGGCTAAAAATAGAACATAGGGGTCAAATGCAGTTTTTGGCTTATATCTCAAAAACTAAACCTGCAAGAACAAATCTGACATGGGGGTTTAATTGTTCAATAGGCAAAGATCTATGAGCCCTGAAATTTTCAGACGTATCAAACAACCCATTGTTGGGTTGCTGCCACTGAATTTAGTTTTTTTTATGAAATTTTGCAGTTTTTTGTTATTATTTGGAATATCATGATAGGTAGATACAAACTGTAAACAGCAATAATGTTCAGCAAAGTAAGCTCTCCACAAAAAAAGTTAATATGACTAAAATTGTCAATTGACCACTTAAGGAGTAATGGCCCTTGAAAGACAATTTTACACAATTTGTTCATCAAGTTTGATAACATTTAAAAATCTTCTCCTCTGAAATACAGGTGACCGATTCGGGCTCTTTAGAGCCTCATGTTTTTTAATGAGCATGAATATAATAATTGAGCAATAAATCACAGTACTTCTTGATATTCTGCCATTATTTACAATGCTTGGAATTTACTTCAAATTTAAAAGACACAAATATCAAATTTATTTCAATTGAGATTAATCATAAAGGACGGTAAGACCCCTTTTTGGCCCCAAAGTATAGCAGTTTTACAAAATTGTTAAAATGTAAATTTTTAGTTATTTATTAGACAGTTGAATGCTTCTGCTTCATAAATATGGGCTGTTGTTGACAATACAATGCACATATATCGGGTTGTAGTAATGTAGTACCATTAAGTCATGCTAAATTACTGAAATCTTCAAAATTCTATCATTTTAGCTACATTTTAGACAGTTTCCGTGTAAAACGAAAGTGGCCTCATTCGTGTTCATCCTTAATATTGAAATGTAACTTGTATTTTATGATAAAACATAACATATATAAAGATTATGGATGAACATGGATGGTCACAAAACCATCTGAAAAGTGATGTTTTTTTTGGCATATTTGAGAGATTTTTCATATTTGAGCTTGAATCGGATCGTTTTTAATGACTAAATCAGTTAAAATCTTTCACATAAACTAATTGAATCAAGTGAAATAGACACTTAAGTGTTTAAAAAGTGGTCAAAATCTTTCGTCAGATGAAACTGAAATTTGAGGCCAAAATGAGTCCTTATCGGACCTACTCCTTTCAATGTGTATCCTTATCTGTGTATTCCAGGTGATATCTACAACACAGTATTATCAGTATACAGTCATGAAGTGGACAGACCTTTACCACAGTCTGATGAAGTTTTACTTTGTACACCTACTACAACTCTGGATATGGTAATTAAACCTTGAAAACATAGAATATTTTAGAATGTACACTAAAAAAAAATAATACTCAATTGAACAAACTTGTGCCATTCCAAATAAATTCATAATTCTTTGGATTGACACTTTAATTAACCTTGAACAAAAATTTACTGTTATTATCTGAAAACTTACTGAATTATCACTCCATTAATATAAAATTGAATATTTAAATGTCATTGTGACTCCACAGTTTAAATTTTTTTTATCAATCTTGTGTTCCTAAAATTTATTTCATGATTCTAAAAACTGAAGTTTTGTAGAATTAAATTGAAATAGCTCTTCTTACCAAGATCAGTTATTCAACACAGCTTGTTTAATAATTCATTCCTGAAAAAAATATGTTATTTACTATTGACTATTTGTTTTATTTTGTCATAAATAGACAAGATGAACAAAACTCTATAATTTGAACCTCTATTGTTAATACAATATCTTACCTAGGGTTATTTTTTTCTCATTTTAAAACTTCACCAAAAATAATAATTTTTTTTCTTATGAATGTTTCCTTCAGATTGAAATTTTCTGGAGACGAGCCTTGTTTGCCAACAATGACAGAGTGTATTGTCTTGTGAATGCTGATCTGTTGAATTACGATGTGAGTGACAAGGGAGAGAACTCACTAGAGAGACATCTCAGGAAAGCTGACAGTAAAGGTAAGATCTGTTGAATTATGATGTGAGTGACAAGGGAGAGAACTCACTAGAGAGACACCTCAGGAAAGCTGACAGTAAAGGTAAGATCTGTTGAATTATGATGTGAGTGACAAGGGAGAGAACTCACTAGAGAGACATCTCAGGAAAGCTGACAGTAAAGGTAAGATCTGTTGAATTACGATGAGAGTGACAAGGGAGATAACTCACTAGAGAGACATCTCAGGAAAGCTGACAGTACAGGTAAGATCTGCTGAATTATGATGTGAGTGACAAGGGAGAGAACTCACTAGAGAGACATCTCAGGAAAGCTGACAGTACAGGTAATATATGTTGAATTATGATGTGAGTGACAAGGGAAAGAACTCACTAGAGAGACATCTCAGGAAAGCTGACAGTAAAGGTAAGATCTGTTGAATTATGATGTGAGTGACAAGGGAGAGAACTCACTAGAGAGACATCTCAGGAAAGCTGACAGTAAAGGTAAGATCTGTTGAATTACGATGAGAGTGACAAGGGAGATAACTCACTAGAGAGACATCTCAGGAAAGCTGACAGTAAAGGTAAGATCTGTTGAATTATGATGTGAGTGACAAGGGAGAGAACTCACTAGAGAGACATCTCAGGAAAGCTGACAGTAAAGGTAAGATCTGTTGAATTATGATGTGAGTGACAAGGGAGAGAACTCACTAGAGAGACATCTCAGGAAAGCTGATAGTAAAGGTAAGATCTGTTGAATTGTGATGTCAGTGACAAGGGAGAGAACTCACTAGAGAGACATCTCAGGAAAGCTGACAGTAAAGGTAAGATCTGTTGAATTATGATGTGAGTGACAAGGGAGAGAACTCACTAGAGAGACATCTCAGGAAAGCTGACAGTAAAGGTAAGATCTGTTGAATTACGATGAGAGTGACAAGGGAGAGAACTCACTAGAGAGACATCTCAGGAAAGCTGACCTGTTGAATTATGATGTGAGTGACAAGGGAGAGAACTCACTAGAGAGACATATCAGGAAAGCTGACAGTAAAGGTAAGATCTGTTGAATTATGATGTCAGTGACAAGGGAGAGAACTCACTAGAGAGACGTCTCAGGAAAGCTGACAGTACAGGTAAGATCTGGTGAATTATGATGTGAGTGACAAGGGAGAGAACTCACTAGAGAGACGTCTCAGGAAAGCTGACAGTAAAGGTAAGATCTGTTGAATTACGATGTGAGTGACAAGGGAGATAACTCACTAGAGAGACATTTCAGGAAGGCTGACAGTAAAGGTAATATATGTTGAATTACGATGTCAGTGACAAGGGAGAGAACTCACTAGAGAGACATTTCAGGAAGGCTGACAGTAAAGGTAATATATGTTGAATTACGATGTCAGTGACAAGGGAGAGAACTCACTAGAGAGACATTTCAGGAAGGCTGACAGTAAAGGTAATATATGTTGAATTACGATGTCAGTGACAAGGGAGAGAACTCACTAGAGAGACATCTCAGGAAAGCTGACAGTAAAGGTAAGATCTGTTGAATTATGATGTGAGTGACAAGGGAGAGAACTCACTAGAGAGACATCTCAGGAAAGCTGACAGTAAAGGTAAGATCTGTTGAATTATGATGTGAGTGACAATGGAGAGAACTCACTAGAGAGACATCTCAGGAAAGCTGGCAGTAAAGGTAAGATCTGTTGAATTATGATGTGAGTGACAAGGGAGAGAACTAACTGGAGAGACATCTCAGGAAAGCTGACAGTAAAGGTAAGATCTGTTGAATTATGATGTGAGTGACAAGGGAGAGAACTCACTAGAGAGACACCTCAGGAAAGCTGACAGTAAAGGTAAGATCTGTTGAATTATGATGTGAGTGACAAGGGAAAGAACTCACTAGAGAGACATCTCAGGAAGGCTGACAGTAAAGGTAAGATCTGTTGAATTATGATGTGAGTGACAAGGGAGAGAACTCCCTAGAGAGACATCTCAGGAAAGCTGACAGTAAAGGTAAGATCTGTTGAATTACGATGTGAGTGACAAGGGAGAGAACTCACTAGAGAGACATCTCAGCAAAGCTGACAGTAAAGGTAAGATCTGTTGAATTATGATGTGAGTGACAAGGGAGAGAACTCACTAGAGAGACATCTCAGGAAAGCTGACAGTAAAGGTAAGATCTGTTGAATTATGATGTGAGTGACAAGGGAGAGAACTCACTAGAGAGACACCTCAGGAAAGCTGACAGTAAAGGTTAGATCTGCTGAATTATGATGTGAGTGACAAGGGAGAGAACTCACTAGAGAGACATCTCAGGAAAGCTGACAGTAAAGGTAGCACTCCACAGTTAGGTGTGTAGTTTCGCATTTTGGCCCCTGTGGATTTTTTAAATATGAGAGCTAGTGTGCAATAAAATTCATTTTTGGATAGCTGAGTATTTAAATAGCCTTTGTATTGGGTTTATATGAACATCAAGGTTATGTAATGTATGTAATATAGGCTGTTTTCTGTATGACAGTCCGTATTTGCATGTCCATACCATACATTGGTCCGGCAATTATTGTAATGTTTTTTTCCAACTTTTTATCGCCCGAACTTTGTGATTGGATTTTACGAAAAAATGAGGCGAAAGACACCCATTTTTTATTTGATCATTAGGAAGATTTAAGAAAACAGTTTCTAAAAAGGTATCACTCAAAGGCATTGAAATTCTAGTTTGATCCTAATTTTGGGGGGATATATGACATGTTCACCCCCCTTTTTGCAATATTTTATGGTAAATAAATGCTGAATGTTGCCATGGATACACATACAAGGAATTAATTTTCACCCTTTTAACTTTGGAAAATTGAATCTATGGAAGATACTGATTACATACATATGCACATGTACAACACAAACAGTTAGGTTAATGTATTAAAAATCCAGGAATAAGAGATGATAAAACATTTTGGGGCTCATTTTTAATTTTATTTTCTAACTGTGGAGTGCTACCAAAGGTAAGATCTGTTGAATTATGATGTGAGTGACAAGGGAGAGAACTCACTAGAGAGACATCTCAGGCAAGCTGACAGTAAAGGTAAGATCTGCTGAATTATGATGTCAGTGACAAGGGAGAGAACTCACTAGAGAGACATCTCAGGAGAGCTGACAGTAAAGGTAAGATCTGTTGAATTATGATGTGAGTGACAAGGGAGAGAACTCACTAGAGAGACATCTCAGCAAAGCTGACAGTAAAGGTAAGATCTGTTGAATTATGATGTGAGTGACAAGGGAGAGAACTCACTAGAGAGACATTTCAGGAAAGCTGACAGTAAAGGTAAGATCTGTTGAATTATGATGTGAGTGACAAGGGAGAGAACTCACTAGAGAGACACCTCAGGAAAGCTGACAGTAAAGGTAAGATCTGTTGAATTATGATGTGAGTGACAAGGGAGAGAACTCACTAGAGAGACATCTCAGGAAAGCTGACAGTAAAGGTAAGATCTGTTGAATTATGATGTGAGTGACAAGGGAGAGAACTCACTAGAGAGACATCTCAGGCAAGCTGACAGTAAAGGTAAGATCTGCTGAATTATGATGTCAGTGACAAGGGAGAGAACTCACTTAGAGAGACATCTCAGGAGAGCTGACAGTAAAGGTAAGATCTGTTGAATTATGATGTGAGTGACAAGGGAGAGAACTCACTAGAGAGACATCTCAGCAAAGCTGACAGTAAAGGTAAGATCTGTTGAATTATGATGTGAGTGACAAGGGAGAGAACTCACTAGAGAGACATTTCAGGAAAGCTGACAGTAAAGGTAAGATCTGTTGAATTATGATGTGAGTGACAAGGGAGAGAACTCACTAGAGAGACATCTCAGGAAAGCTGACAGTAAAGGTAAGATCTGTTGAATTATGATGTGAGTGACAAGGGAGATAACTCACTAGAGAGACATCTCAGGAAAGCTGACAGTAAAGGTAAGATCTGTTGAATTATGATGTGAGTGACAAGGGAGAGAACTCACTAGAGAGACATTTCAGGAAAGCTGACAGTAAAGGTAAGATCTGTTGAATTATGATGTGAGTGACAAGGGAGAGAACTCACTAGAGAGACATCTCAGGAAAGCCGACAGTAAAGGTAAGATCTGTTGAATTATGATGTGAGTGACAAGGGAGAGAACTCACTAGAGAGACATCTCAGGAAAGCTGACAGTAAAGGTAAGATCTGTTGAATTATGATGTGAGTGACAAGGGAGATAACTCACTAGAGAGACATCTCAGGAAAGCTGACAGTAAAGGTAAGATCTTTTGAATTACGATGTGAGTGACAAGGGAGAGAACTCACTAGAGAGACATCTCAGGAAAGCTGACAGTAAAGGTAAGATCTGCTGAATTATGATGTAAGTGACAAGGGAGAGAACTCACTAGAGAGACATCTCAGCAAAGCTGACAGTAAAGGTAAGATCTGTTGAATTATGATGTGAGTGACAAGGGAGAGAACTCACTAGAGAGACATTTCAGGAAAGCTGACAGTAAAGGTAAGATCTGTTGAATTATGATGTGAGTGACAAGGGAGAGAACTCACTAGAGAGACATCTCAGGAAAGCTGGCAGTAAAGGTAAGATCTGTTGAATTATGATGTGAGTGACAAGGGAGAGAACTAACTGGAGAGACATCTCAGGAAAGCTGACAGTGAAGGTAAGATCTGCTGAATTATGATGTGAGTGACAAGGGAGAGAACTCACTAGAGAGACATCTCAGGAAAGCTGACAGTAAGGGTAAGATCTGTTGAATTACAATGTGAGTGACAAGGGAGAGAACTCACTAGAGAGACATCTCAGGAAAGCTGACAGTAAAGGTAAGATCTGTTGAATTATGATGTGAGTGACAAGGGAGAGAACTCACTAGAGAGACATCTCAGGAAAGCTGACAGTAAAGGTAAGATCTGTTGAATTATGATGTGAGTGACAAGGGAGAGAACTAACTGGAGAGACATCTCAGGAAAGCTGACAGTAAAGGTAAGATCTGCTGAATTATGATGTGAGTGACAAGGGAGAGAACTCACTAGAGAGACATCTCAGGAAAGCTGACAGTAAAGGTAAGATCTGTTGAATTACGATGAGAGTGACAAGGGAGAGAACTCACTAGAGAGACATCTCAGGAAAGCTGACAGTAAAGGTAAGATCTGTTGAATTATGATGTCAGTGACAAGGGAGAGAACTCACTAGAGAGACGTCTCAGGAAAGCTGACAGTACAGGTAAGATCTGGTGAATTATGATGTGAGTGACAAGGGAGAGAACTCACTAGAGAGACGTCTCAGGAAAGCTGACAGTAAAGGTAAGATCTGTTGAATTATGATGTGAGTGACAAGGGAGAGAACTCACTAGAGAGACATTTCAGGAAGGCTGACAGTAAAGGTAATATATGTTGAATTACGATGTCAGTGACAAGGGAGAGAACTCACTAGAGAGACATCTCAGGAAAGCTGACAGTAAATGTAAGATCTGTTGAATTACGATGTCAGTGACAAGGGAGAGAACTCACTAGAGAGACATTTCAGGAAGGCTGACAGTAAAGGTAATATATGTTGAATTACGATGTCAGTGACAAGGGAGAGAACTCACTAGAGAGACATCTCAGGAAAGCTGACAGTAAAGGTAAGATCTGTTGAATTATGATGTGAGTGACAAGGGAGAGAACTCACTAGAGAGACATTTCAGGAAGGCTGACAGTAAAGGTAATATATGTTGAATTACGATGTCAGTGACAAGGGAGAGAACTCACTAGAGAGACATCTCAGGAAAGCTGACAGTAAATGTAAGATCTGTTGAATTATGATGTCAGTGACAAGGGAGGGAACTCACTAGAGAGACATCTCAGGAAAGCTGACAGTAAAGGTAAGATCTGTTGAATTATGATGTGAGTGACAAGGGAGAGAACTCACTAGAGAGACATCTCAGGAAAGCTGACAGTAAAGGTAAGATCTGTTGAATTATGATGTGAGTGACAAGGGAGAGAACTCACTAGAGAGACATCTCAGGAAAGCTGACAGTAAAGGTAAGATCTGTTGAATTATGATGTCAGTGACAAGGGAGGGAACTCACTAGAGAGACATCTCAGGAAAGTTGAGAGTACAGGTAAGATCTGGTGAATTATGATGTCAGTGACAAGGGAGAGAACTCACTAGAGAGACATCTCAGGAAAGCTGACAGTAAAGGTAAGATCTGTTGAATTATGATGTGAGTGACAAGGGAGATAACTCACTAGAGAGACATCTCAGGAAAGCTGACAGTAAAGGTAAGATCTGTTGAATTATGATGTGAGTGACAAGGGAGAGAACTCACTAGAGAGACATCTCAGGAAAGCTGACAGTAAAGGTAAGATCTGCTGAATTATGATGTGAGTGACAAGGGAGGGAACTCACTAGAGAGACATCTCAGGAAAGCTGACAGTACAGGTAAGATCTGTTGAATTATGATGTCAGTGACAAGGGAGAGAACTCACTAGAGAGACATCTCAGGAAAGCTGACAGTAAAGGTAAGATCTGTTGAATTATGATGTGAGTGACAAGGGAAAGAACTCACTAGAGAGACATCTCAGGAAAGCTGACAGTAAAGGTAAGATCTGTTGAATTACGATGTGAGTGACAAGGGAGAGAACTCACTAGAGAGACATCTCAGGAAAGCTGGCAGTAAAGGTAAGATCTGTTGAATTATGATGTGAGTGACAAGGGAGAGAACTCACTAGAGAGACATCTCAGGAAAGCTGACAGTAAAGGTAAGATCTGTTGAATTATGATGTGAGTGACAAGGGAGAGAACTCACTGGAGAGACATATCAGGAAAGCTGACAGTAAAGGTAAGATCTGTTGAATTATGATGTGAGTGACAAGGGAGAGAACTCATTAGAGAGACACCTCAGGAAAGCTGACAGTGAAGGTAAGATCTGTTGAATTATGATGTGAGTGACAAGGGAGAGAACTCACTAGAGAGACATCACAGGAAAGCTGACAGTAAAGGTAAGATCTGTTGAATTATGATGTGAGTGACAAGGGAGAGAACTCACTAGAGAGACATCTCAGGAAAGCTGACAGTAAAGGTAAGATCTGTTGAATTACGATGTGAGTGACAAGGGAGGGAACTCACTAGAGAGACATCTCAGGAAAGCTGACAGTAAAGGTAAGATCTGTTGAATTATGATGTCAGTGACAAGGGAGAGAACTCCCTAGAGAGACATCTCAGGAAAGCTGACAGTAAAGTTAATATTTACATACAATTTTGTGACTTTAAGAAACATAAATTACATTATGAGTGAAAATGTCATATCAACTGTTAATAAAGGCTTATCTTGTAAATGAAAATAAGAAAAAGCCAAAACTATTGCAAGAGGAAAATAAGGAATGGCAAATTGCCGCAATGCATAATTCCACAAAGTGCCACACAGAAACCAAAGATTGGACATCAGAAACTGAACTCAAAATAATAAGCACATTTTGCTCATTTAGCTTAGCTCATAATGTTGCTCACAATAAGTATAAAAACCATTATGAGATAACTATTAGAAGTCCTTCCATATGTATATTGCAGGTCTAAAGTATAGATTGGTAGTAATATGTAGTAGTGAGAATGAGTACAGATCCAGAATAGTAGCTGCTCTAGACAAATACCACAAACCTCCCTTACATACAGATGTCAACATGGTCAGGAAATATCTATTGACAAAGTTTAAAGTGGACAAATCAGACAAAGAATTGATACCTGCATCAACTGTAGATTATGAAAGGTATGACATTACAAATTAAATAGTAAGATTTGATAAGTAACAGTAGTATATACTGCTGATGGTCACAAACTAATAGGGCCATTTATGAATGTTAGGAAAAATAAAATTTTTGTGAAAGTAAATATTTGGTATGTATTCAATTACTCAAACTTATTTATATTAGGTTCTTTAAAACTTTTCATTGGCATTTATGTTATTGTACCTTCTTTCAGATGCAGTGTTCGTGTTGTAAAGTCATGGAGAGCTGGCGTGGGGAAGTCCCTTTACAAGAAAAGAATGGTAGAGAGTTTAGTGAAACAAGTCTCCTCTACACAGAACAGTATTACTATTCCACTTCATGAGAAGACATTAAACAATGATGAAATAATGGATGTTTTCAAGGAAGAAATTTTATCTCCACAAAAATACAGACCAAGAATATTCCACATTGACATATCTCATGAGGTTAGTACCTACACACCATTCCACATTGATATATCTCATATATCTCATGAGGTGAGTACTTAACAGGGATGGGCACGATTACTGACAAATGTAATCGATTAATAATCGATTACATGAAGGATTTTTGTGCAATCGATTAATAATCGATTACTCAAATTTTAGTATGTAATCGATTACAATCGATTACTTTATCAAAAGTAATTACATTACTTTTCGATTACTGTCGATTACACGCTCAACATTTCACCAAAAAAATAACATGAATAAACACAATTACACATGTATATTGCTCAACAATTGTATAGTGGAAATTAAGAACTTTACCAAATGCATCATTTAAAGCATTGATTCTAAATTATAAGTTAATAGCTGTTTTTTTTAAATCAAATCTCTTAATGAAGATTAGAAATATTTTAAAAAATCTTGAAATTTTTACTTTCAACATAAATGAAAGATGTCATCGCATTGCAACAATTACTTGTTCATAACTAATTGTTTTTCAAAAATTTTGCTTTCTTACAGACTTCAGTTAGCTTTTTTTTTACTCTTTAAAAAAATTTATTTTAGCATAGTTAATTATAATGTTTAAGGAAATATAAAAAAAAAAGTAAAATAATTAATTAGTTCAGCTAATTTTTAAGATCAAAATTTATTTTCATAATGACATGCATAATTTAAACCTTTTGTTTGGATAACAACCCTAATTACAGAATTACCTGCCACTGGATTACAATTTATAACCTGGGGCTAAATACTGTAAATTTCCTTCTTAATTAGACGCAAGTTAATTGAAATAAAAACAAGCTATGTTTGTTATTGATTAGAAGACTTTGATCATCTAATTAGGATATATTTATAGTGTCAAAGGGATACATCTATCTATTTCTAAAAAGAATTGCAATGCATTGCCATTGGTTCATTAATGTTAAAAGGATTTTTTATTCTTTTTTTAATTCAATTTATATATATGTATATCATAGCATTTAAGAAATCAACTGAATATATATTCTAAGCTCAAATTTCAACTATGATTAAAAATTATGTTTTCAGGAAATTTAATACAAATAAGCATACTACATTGTACTACTTTTAAAAATGTAGTACAGAACTTAACGAAAGACAGACACATTTCGTATCTAAGATCTATTTTGTTATTTTAAATCTAATTTATTATTTTAATATTAAAGCTCTTGAATTATTGACAAGCACATACACCATTTGTTTTAAAGAGCTAGATACAAACTAAATTTAGGCAGGGGATCTGGTTACTCATAATGCAGCTTGAGACAATCATAAGATAGAAATAAGGCAGTTGCTTAACTCTCAAGTATTGTTGATGCATACCATTTTATCTGTACTTCAAAGTGATAACATACATATTTACCTCTGAAATAGATTGTTTATCATCAAACTATTTTACTAAAGTAATCAAAATGTAATCGAAAAGTAATCGATGATTACATCCAAATTCTTGCTGTAATCGATTAAATTACGATTACATGTAATCGAAAATGTCTTCGATTACAGATTACTGTCGATTACTTGAAAAAATGTAATCAATTACAATCGATTACGATTACAGATTACGATTACCCCATCCCTGGTACTTAAACAACATTCCACATTGATATATCTCATGAGGTTAGTACTTACACACCATTCCACATTGATATATCTCATGAGGTGAGTACTTACACACCATTCCACATTGACATATCTCATGAGGTGAGTACTTACACACCATTCCTCATTGATATATCTCATGAGGTGAGTACTTACACACCATTCCACATTGACATATCTCATGAGGTTAGTACTTACACACCCATTCCACATTGATATATCTCATGAGGTTAGTACTTACACACCATTCCATATTGACATATCTCATGAGGTTAGTACTTACACACCATTCCACATTGACAGATCTCATGAGGTTAGTACTTACACACCATTCCACATTGACATATCTCATGAGGTTAGTACTTACACACCATTCCACATTGACATATCTCATGAGGTTTGAACACATTACACACCGATACATTTCATGTGTTTAGCACAATTAGAATTGCTCAGGCATCTTACTGGGAGGGAATGATGACGGAAAATTTTTGATTTTAGTATTTTAAAAATCATAATTTTTCTATTTGTATATTATTTATATGAATTAGGTCCAAGAAGGAGTAGATGTGTTCCTTTTCCAGTTGTTGATACTAGGATGTATAGACCATAGTTCTGGATATGTATGGAGGAGATCTGAGTTGGACTACTACATTATCGAGTCCATGCCTCTACTAGCCAGAGATACTGATATACATGTTAAAGAGGTAAGTTGTTCTAATAACTTCTAAAAAACTGATCATAGTTTAATGAAACTTTCTTGTACTGAATATGCATGACATATTTGCCACTGGACATTAAGCAAGAAATAATCAATCAATCAGTGAAAGTTTCTTACAATCTTAACCATGTCATGCAATAATGCACCTCTTATTTTTAGCTCACCTGGCCCAAAGGGTCAATAATACTATTAATTATAATGTTAACCTTATTTTACAACACTTCCAAAGCATCAGTAAGTACAGGTGAGCAACACAGGGTCTTGAGAACTTCTAGTTTAATGAACCTCAAACTTGAATATGAAAGATTGCTTTCTTTAAATAAATGATCCTTTTTATGATTGCAGGGAAGGAAGCTGAAATGTTTACACCACTGCCTAGACATTTTACCCCACATAATCTGCAGATCTCCCCAAGAAAGTCTAGACATCCTAAGACAGCCTGATGATAATACAATTCATGATAGGTTGTTTGATAATACAGAGTTCAGGAGTAAAACATTCCAGAGACCATACCAATACCTTAAGAGGCTTGACACTAACAGTAAACTTGACAGTGTTAATCCTAGCCAGGCAGAAGGAGATAAAAAGGATTGTTTAGTTGTCTTACTCAGGTTTGTTTGAATTTTATTATTGATAAAGGCAATAGGAATCTGATAGATTACTAAATCAAATATGCTGATAAGGTTTATGTTGTATTGATCTATTTCAAAAATTAAAAAAGTCATATTCTTGAGCAACCTGACTTCTCCTATCCAGCAATAAAACCCTTGTTAAAAATGTGTGTTCTTTTGATTGTGGGGAATGCATATAAACACAGAACATTTCTTTGGAAATTTTTTTTTATTGATAGATAAAATACTATAGACAGCCTGTTTTGCCCATTTATTGTTTATTGATGGAATTTAAGATATGTAAATTTAATTATAATTGACAGAAAAAATGAGATAGAATTTTAGATATGAGGAGCATTATATTTTCTAACACTGTGGTTTATTGGATTCATCTTAGTAAGTATTATATTATTTTGAGGACATTTTCTATTTTTAGACACTGCGGTATTAGAGATCCATCTTGGTCAGAGTTGTATCATTTTGTTAGTTTCTTGAACAAACAGTTACGAGAGTTTGAGGTGTCATCTTTTGTTGGTTTAGCTGCCTCTGAGGATTTACCAGGATTCTCTAAGTTTGTACTGAGATTTCTTATACAGATGTCCAGAGTGAGTGTGATTATAAACATAAGCTTTTGAATATTTTTAAAGGCCATGCTAAAAAATGTATTCCTATTAGTTATAATAAAAAATTATAAAGAATAATGACACAAAAAAAAATATAGAATGTATTTCTAGTATTGTTATTGGGTGTTATTGGCAATAGAAGTATTGTGATTTTGAAAAGACTCATTCCAATTATAATTTATTAGTGTGTAATAAAATATTGTATTCACTATTATTCTAAAAAGTGTAGATTAAGTAATTTTAACATAAAAATAGATAAAAACAATAGATTTAAGTGAAAATCTATTCAGAAATTTTAACAGGGAAAATTTTCATCAATTAGAACATGTGCATGCTAAGAAAAAGTGATTTGATGGGAATATTTACTTGCAGGATTTTTCTACGAGGTCTTTGGAAGTGAGTGAAGAATCTCCAATACAGCTGTTAACAAGACAGATAAGTCAGGGGGAGGAAGAGGAGGAGGATGATGTGGTACAACAGTACAAAATGAGGAGAACCTGGGAAACTAGGTAATGTTTTATCATAATAAATGAACCAAATTGTGCAATATGAAATCATAATAAATTATGGATATAGAATAAGGATAAGAATAGAGAGAAAGATCAAAGGTAATGGACTTAAGATATATTATAGCAACTTTCCCTTACTTTAATTGCAATTTTTGTACAGTATGTTGCATCACCACCACAGGCGTGTATCTCCAGTCAGCACATTGACCGCTTATAGAACCAAGTCATATCAAGGTGTATATATATTAAATATATACTTCTAAAAAGGGGTTCAATCTGCTGATATAAATCTAACTGTTTAGGCTTCACAGAGACATAAAACTGATAAAAGTCCACACCCTGTTTATTTCAGAAGGAAGGCACAACATGAATTTATGCAGTTTGACAATAGTAAATAATTATACTATAGACTTATATGATATCTATATACAAACAGAAGGAGTCCCAGGAGGATACATAAAACTTAAAATGGTATGAGATTTATCACTCTCATACTCCTAGCTAACTTGCTATATTTCCGCTGAGGTGCATAAACATCTGAGGTTCACTTGCACCTAAGGTTTAGGTTACGGTATTTAAATGAGGTGCGGTTGCACCAAGGTTCAATTAAGGTATATAAATGAGGTGCGATTGCACCAAGGTGCAGATACACCCAAAGTTCATGTGCACCCGAGGTTCAAGTGACAGTATAAAAACGAGGTGCTGTTGCACCAAGGTTTACAATTTAGTAATAAAGGGTCATCTCTAATCAAGGTGCATTGCCATAGCAATGTATATAAATTTTGCCTTATAGTACGGTGCAGAGACACCGAAAATAGATGTGGTGCGCCAAATCCAAACTTGGAAGCACCACTAAATTTGAATACCGTTATAAACGGATTAAATGCAGTAACAGAATCAGTTGATTGGTAAAATCATCTAAATATAAAATGTAATTCAATTCATAACTTTTCTATGAAGGATCAATAATCCATGGAAGCTTTTAAATAAATATTGATGCACCCAGTGCAACTTCGATTGACTCTCGGTGCCAATAAAATAAAAGACTGGTTTCTTTCAATAGAAACACTCAAATAAAGATACCTAAAAAGGCATGATTATATTAAACTATCACGCAAACATACCATCGCTACATCAGAAGAAATATTCTGCTGCGACATTATAAGAAATACTTTAAAAGTTAAACTTTAAGCGACTAAAATTAACGTGTCTCAAGAAAGTGAACTGAGTAGAATGACGTCACGAGTACGCTGACGTCGCTTTATATATAGAATAATATTGACCAATCAAATAATTCGGTTTGCGATCTCCGGGCAAACTTGCTCATTTGCGCAAAGATGGTGGTTCTAAGTATCCTCCGGGCACTTATGCACAATATTACAAATAATTCAGACTTCACAAAGGATTCACACCTAACTAGATGGATACTTAAATGTATTACAAAGTTAGAAATGCAGGATAAAAGCTGTGACATAATATAATGTAAGTGAAATTCCATACTGAAGTGGTTGTGTCCAGACAAAAATGGACATTCTGAATGACAAGTTAAAAGTGAAAGTAGACTAAAAATTACAGAATAAGACCTAATACATGTATAAATAAGTATGCAAACAATATAGAAGGACACAATTCTACGATTCCTACAACATCAAGTGATAATTATTACATAACAAGCGTAAACTACTAATTTTGGGGTCCCTTCAACATATATAAACGACATGTAAACACATCAATTTCCGGTGACATTCCAGAAATGTACTTTAACATCAGATGTAAACAAACAGATAACTTACAATGGAACCAGATGGGATTTAACAGGGATGTGAATAACGAAATATTTTAACAACAATAAGTAATAACAATATAACATTCGACACCATTTTAACTCATTTTATATGGATCATAAAAAGGAAATATTTGTACAAATGATGTACATGTAATTAAGGAACCAATTTCTTGCCGGCACAACAAGTATATATTATATTTTTTCAGCCCTCATCCTTATTTATTCTTCAACCCAGACCAACACAGCATGACATTCCTTGGGTTCAACATTGAAAGAGGAAGTGGTAACTTAGTAGATTTGCAAACCGGGAAAGTCCTAGAGACGGCTATCATTCAACCAAACTTGTTCGATGCTTTAGTTAGAAATGGGGTCAATCTGTCAGAAAACTTTGATGCTTTGCCTAGGTATGTGACTTTACATTATGCTTTATTTATGGAATTTGAAGGGGATTACCTTGAATATGTTTTTTTAATGTCAGTTAGAGATATACTGCATTTTCTACAATATAGATTTCTATCTGTCTTAAAAATATTAACTGGAAACTTTATTTAGAGGTGCCATTTAATTTTTTCTAGTAGAAGTTTTTGTTGTCTACTTTGTTTTACTTGATGGTATGGATAGGACTAAATGTAAAAATTTGGAATTGCCTCTAGTCGTCAAAAAGATACCTTAACCATTGAAAAATTCAAAACTCTCTTTACTTTCAGATTTTGTTCTACATGGTATCAATGTATATCCATCATGTCAACATTTTGCCTTTGTTGCCTTAATGCAAAGTAATCTAAACAATTAGTTGATTTAACCTATTATGGAAGAAAAGAGCAGCATTAATAAAGGAAATTTGACTTTTTCAGACATGAGAAAATAAATAAACTGTGTAACGTGATGGGACTAGAGTATACGCATGACCCTGACGAGTCATATGAATTGACAACAGACAATGTGAAGAAAATTCTGGCTATATATATGAGATTCAGGTAATAAAACATTTTCTCCAGGTAAAAGATCTTGTAACAAACATTGAATATTTTAATTTTGTTTGATATATATATCATCAGATCCACACTATGAAACAATCTATAAGGATGCTGATAATTTGAAATAATTCAGTCAAAACAAGCTCTCTAAATAATAACATTTCAACTATCACATCATCTCTTGTATTATTCCATTTATTCCATTTAGTAGTAAATTTTCTCCGAGCTATTAATCAATATCAAATGTTTCATTTTTCAGCCCCTCAGGAAAGTTATCACATTCTTGTTATTAAGCAATATATAATATTTTTTCAGATGTGACATACCAGTTATCATTATGGGAGAGACTGGATGTGGTAAAACTCGCCTTATCAAATTTATGTGTGCGCTTCAGCAACCTCCAGGGGTTAAAGTAGAAAATATGATTCTTTTGAAGGTAAGAGTAAGGTCTGTTTTTATTAGTTTAAACATATTTATTTATAGTGGATTGGGAAACAAGTTTTGCAACTTATATTAATCCCTCTCCACTTTGCGGGTGCGAGTGCTGCCTTGTAGCGGCATTAGCCTACTCCTTTTTGAAATCTACAAGGGTGTCTTTAACGTGCAAGAGATATGGCTCTCTCTTAACACGGGTCAGCCATTTATCGTCCCCGTCCGACGGACTATCATCGTTTCCTCAAGACCATACTCGCAAATGGTGTCAAGGGAGAGCCGAAAATTGAGTTCCTGAAATTTTCATCCCAAACGGGAATCCAACCAGGAACCTTTGTGTTAGTAGTCCGATGCACTAACCACTACACCACGGCTGTTTTTATTATACCCCCGCCCCGGTTTGAAAAAGAGGGGTATACTGTTTTACCTCTGTCTGTTTGTCAGTTCGTCCGTCCATCTGTCCGTCCTTCAGTCCATCAATCCATTTGCCCCAGGAATATTTTTTTTCACATTTTTCTCAGAACTACAATACAAGGATTTCTAAAATTTTGTTTCAGGGTTTAAATAAGTCAACTATACCGTGTGATGCGTTTTCACATTCATTACTCAACAACTTCCTGTTTACTGAACACTTGCATATTTTTTACTATTAAAATTATCCACTTGCGGCGGGGGTATCATCAGTGAGCAGTATAGCTCTTCATCATTGAGTAGTAGCTCACAGATTCACTTGTTAAAAGTGTGCGATTTAAATGTAGGAAAAAACAACATTTTATGTGTGTATTACGTTGATAACCTTCTATGTTTTTTCTTTGCACAGGTTCATGGCGGAACAAAGCCGTCTGATATAATAAGAAAAGTGAAAAAAGCAGAAGAAATTGCCAGTATAAATTCTGCCAATTATAAAAATATGGACACTGTATTATTCTTTGATGAAGCGAATACAACCGAAGCCATTGGTGTTATCAAGGAAATCATGTGTGACAAATCTCTTGGAGGGAAACAAATTAATCTTCATGAGAGGCTGAAAATAGTGGCAGCTTGTAATCCATACAGAAAGTAAGTTTTATACTGAAGATATCATGTGTGATAAATCTCTTGGAGGGAAACCAATCAATCTTTATTCATGTACATGAAAAAACAAAAGTAGCAGAAAATTGCTTTTATTATTTATCTTTTTTCAAAGACAATTTCATTTAGGTTTTATAAATTAATATTTGCAAGTTATGTACCTATCATAGATGAATTTATGGAATTAAACATTTTTATGCCCAATTTATGGGCATTATGTTTTCTGGTCTGTGCGTCTGTCCATTTGTCCGTCTCATTTCAGGTAAAAGTTATTGGTAAAGGTAGTTCTTGATAAAGTTGAAGTCTAATCAACATTATACCTATTATATGATCTTTCTAATTTTAATGTCAAATTAGAGATTAAATCCCATTTTCATGGTCCACTGAACATAGAAAATGATAGTGTGGATTGGACATTGGTGTACTATGGGCACATTCTTGTTATAAACAAATATATATAGATATAGGAAGATGTGGTATGAGGGACAATGAGACAATTCTCCATCGAAGTAACAATAGTATATTTAAACATACATGGAAAGAAATATAAAAGATGAATAAAATCAAAGGTGTATGGCATTTGAAATAACTACAGCTGTTTTGTTTTTTATATCCAAAATTTAGACATTCTGAGAAGTTGATAAAGAGATTGGAACAGGCCGGACTTGGATATTATGTTAGTTCTGACAAAACTACAGACAAACTTGGTATGTAAGCACTTAATTTTTAGCTATCTTATATTTTGAAAGATTACACAAAATTTAATTGTCTTCCTTTATCAACTGACTGGCTAACTATATTACAATGTCTCCTTTATACACCAAAGCATGATTATCAGAAAACTTTTATGGTCAATATTTTAGGAAATATAAGAAACTAATTATTTTATCAACTGTTTACTATTCAGGTTCAATTTTATATGTTCAGCTTTATATACATGTATAATTCTAAGGAAAATTAATAGCTATAAGATGTAGCTTTCAATTGGCTTTCAAATTCCGATTTCCATTTTATGTTTTATATAGGAAAATGGTTGATTATTGATTTGTTTTACAAATATATCAATCAATCAGCAATGTATTTTCCATGACATATTTTACAGGGAGAATTCCAATGAGACACTTAGTATACCGTGTCCAACCACTCCCTCAAAGTATGCTGCCCCTAGTCTGGGACTTTGGACAATTAAACACAGATGTAGAGGAAATGTATATCAAACAGATGGTTCTCAGATATGTATGTACTTCACAATGTTATAATAATTTCTGTTTTAAGGCTAAAAATCAGGCCTGTATTGTGTTGCTCTGTACACAAAATCATTATCTTAATGTTTGTGGTGTACACAAAGTCATGTGAATTTAACACTTCACTTACAAAGAAGACAAACACTTTCTGAACATAGAAATCCACAAATGAAATTGAAACATCTGCTTCTGCCATTGAACTAAACTTAGTAAAAGCCTATATTATCCATTTCATATTAAGAACTTGTTCTGGAGTTTTCATAATTTTATTGAACAAAAATGCAAGAAATACTTAAAAATCATTTAATGAATTAGTGCCTGTTAACAGGAATTATCTTTTTAATGATTACTTAATTTCATACAAATGATATAATTTCATTCATTATTAATTTTTCAGATAAAAAATGGAGAACTACCTTCTGGAATAGAGACAACTTTGAGCAAGATACTCACTGTATCTCAAGATTTTATGAGAGATCAAAAGGTACAGTTTTGATTAGAATGAAAACAGCAACAAACACAACCATAGAATTTCAGGCTCCTGATTTTGGACAGGCACTGACTTATTGTTACTTGGTTGAACATGTTAGCAGGGCATTGGAGAAACAGCACAACATATTCATTATCAAGTGTTGAATGTTTTTGCTGAATAATGGTTTTCTTTGATCACCAGTTCAATGAACATGGAAATATGATAGTGATGGTGGTATATGGTGTCCTATCTGGTCATATGCTTATATAGGTGTAACACTAACTGGAAACAATGTATTGGTAAAATAAAAGTTGATTTAAATAGAATATACTTGTATTTCAGGATGAGTGCAGTTTTGTCAGCTTGAGGGATGTAGAGAGAGTTTTACAAATGATGAGTTGGTTCTATAGACAAAGTAGGGAAGACCAGTTATTGTTCAAGAGACTTCACAATATGAATGATGCAGAAGACTCAGATGAAGATTCGGAGGATGAAGCAATGGATGTAGAAGCACCTTGTCAGGTAAATGTATAATACCCAATCAGGTAAATGTGAAACAGCTCATCAGGTAAATGTGAAACAACCCATATTGTAAATGTGAAACAGCTCATTAGGTAAATGTGAAACAACCCATATTGTAAATGTGAAATGGTTCTTTAGGTAAATGTTAAACTTCCCATCAGGAAAATGTGAAACACCCCATCAGGTAAATGTGAAACGGCTCATTAGGTAAATGTGAAACACCTCAACAGGTAAATGTGCAACTTCCCCTCAGGAAAATGTGAAACACCCCATCAGGTAAATGTGAAACGGCTCATTAGGTAAATGTGAAATGGCTCATTAGGTAAATGTGAAACGGCTCATTAGGTAAATGTGAAACAACCCATATTGTAAATTAGAAACAGCTCATCAGGTAAATGTGAAACATCCAACCAGGTAAATGTGAAACATCCCATCAGGGAAATGTGAAACACCTCATATTGTAAATGTGAGTATGTCTTTTGAAATTTATTTAGAAAAATTGACCCAACTTGCCGTTGTGGAAAAGGAAAAACTACAACCAATCCTTACTTAAGGGCATATCCAACAGTTTATTTCTGACGGTGAGAATTTTTTCCCTTTAAGATATTTTATTCTTCAATTGACAGAGAATCGAATTTTGCCCCAAAAAATATATGTTGTCGATTTCGTTTTTGCAAAAAATGCTGCTGAAAATTGAACATTTTTGGAATTTTGGAGTAAAAAACGTTTTTTATTTAAAAAATTTAAATATGATTTTTTAATCAAAATATACTTATATAATTGGGCTCAAATTTAAGGAAAATAATTCAAGATGGTTAGAAAAATCTAACTTGACCATTTAAAGAATTAATTCTTACTCAAATAAAGCCAAAAACGTCAGGATTACCCCCAAAAACGGTAAGAAATGAACATTTGAAATGCACATTTTAGATTTTTTTAAATATTTCTAACGGTGTCGATTTGACTAAAGTAAGATATGTTATTCTTTGAAAAAAATGGAACGTCATAACGTTTTGAAAAATATTTGTCACCGTACTCGTTTTTGAGAAAAATCGAGTAATATCATACTGTTTACTCAATCCCTTCCGTAAGCCTCACAAATAGCGCCAAAAATAAGACGTTTCGGAACGTAACGTTATAGTTCCCGCTAATTTTTCATAGGCAGTGCGACGGTGTTGCAGACAAATGTATTTTTACACTGTGACTTTGTTGGATAGTTGTCTCGACAGCAGTCATGTCGCCTCTTCTTCTTTATAATGGACCAGTATATGAACGAGATAATAATTCAGTTAGTTCTTCTATAGTGTTCGTCAAAATTGTGAAACCCGGGTGTGAAACATGCAAACCATTAACCCGAATAATTCAGTCGTTATATTCCGCTGATCTACGATTACTACCTAGCAAGTAGGAGAGATCGATTACGGGGAGGTACTGAATTATTCGGTTTAGCAAACCATGGAATAACAAACTATTAAAATAGTCCCCGGCTATCGTATACGGTATTTCATCCCTCTTCCTCTGAGTTCAGTATTTTTGTGATTTTACTTTTTACAACAAACGAACTACACGTTAGAAGTCCGTTTCTGTGTGTCGGTCTATAGTACAAAGCAGGGTTAATTTTCATATTATATTTACATTTGATGTTTTTCATTTAATATGCCACTTGACGTCCGTCGTCATTATTTATTTTACCGTTACTTTACAAAGAAGTGTTTGTCTTACACTGATTTACATTACACTGTCTATATAATTTCACATATCGAAATCAATAAAGAGCACGTGAAATTTTGCAACCAAACACTTGTCTAAAATCTCACCCACTCCGTATTATATATTCCTGTTGCAGTTTTGGCTTTTTCTCTTTACAGGCTTCTAGCTATAACACAAATCTGTATGTTAACTCTTAGTGTTTTGAATTACGTGTGTCGTTGGTTTGCTGACGTATTAATGTATACCTTTAAAATCTTTATCATTAAAAATGGATTGATTGGGTATAGAACTATTCCGTCTCAGTACTGCTCCTGTCCAACAGTTACTTGTATATATTTGCTAAAATTGGGTGCGGCCGTTTAGCTGCTCGGATGTATAAATTTGCAGCCTCATTTAGTCGAAATAAAAATGTCGTAATATCAGATGCATAGAGTAAGGAGAGTTTCGCGCTATCTATACGCTAAAATGCCATCTAAATAAATGATTGAAGGGATAAAGGAACTTCGAATAAAATCTATAAACAACAACAAAGATCACATGAAAATTGAAGTTGCGCCTTTTGCAGTTGTAGATGAAAACATACTTTGTTGAACAAAACAGATCAGTTTGACATTAACTTGAGCATAAACAAAACGACCGAAAAATGTTGAATGTTAAAATAAATTGTGGACATTTTTTCGTGTGTTTTTGCTTTTATGACATATTTACTATAATTTATATAAGTATATGAAATTGAAACTGTGACAGTATTTTTTCACCTAAACGAGCCTGACTGCCGTGGTTTTACGCTTCAATATATGAGTTATTGCATTTATACACAATGGAAATTGTTTTCTGTTCTACTGCTTTCTACATAGTTTGGCTGTATACAATGTAACCACTGATGTAGACTACTAGAGTGGGGCGCTCATATTCGCCGTGGACCACAATTTCGCCGTTTTATAATTTTAAGGTGTAAAAACTTCAAAGGATGGTTGAAATGGAAGAAATATGCCGATAAATTATATTTTTAAAACAAATATGGTTATTTTTGAAAATGAGACATAATTTCGGAACCAACCGCAAAGGACCGAAAAACGGACATCGGTTTACAGCCAATTTCCTGAATGAAAAAAAAAATCAAAAAAATATTTCTTAGTTATTTTCTTGACTGATTGCCCAAAAGATCAGTTTTTTACACCTTTCAAATGTCTGCTATTCATCTATAATGAAATTTATTTGATAAATATTGTGTAAAGCTGCAGTTATTTGGTTTAAAATAGATATGCAAAAACGGCGAATATGTGTCCCCCGTTGACAAAAAATCAGGAAATTTCAAACACCCTTTAATCACACTTTTCAGATGATTTTTCTCAAAACTAACACGTTTTCAAGCTAGGAATAATTTGCATTTGAAGTTATCTTCATATAGAAATATCAGTATACTTCAAAAACATAAAGACCTGAACATAAATTGAAGAAAACATGGAAAGATATGGCGAAATTGACCACCCCACTCTATATTATTATTGATTATTCAAAAAAGTGAATTCTAAGAGAAAGATGCGGAAAGAAATTCTAAAATTATCGTTTTGAAATAAGATATAAAATAAAAATAAAAAACCAAAACTGGAACACTGTTTGAGACAATTATCAGTTGAGAACTAATGATTATGCATCACTATATGAAACTGATGAATTGATTGTTGCCGTGCTCCAGTGGCAAATATATCACGCATATCTACGACGAGGCGAGAGTGGATCGATTGATACATTATCAAGATATAAAGAGTGTACTAGCGGTAAAACGTATGCCGTACTAGATAAAGTTGAATGATGATCAAAATCGTGAGTAAAGCTATTAGCCCCCCCCCCCCTCCCCATTTTGAATTATGGTATTTTGTCAAAGGCTGTTTTTTTTCCCATCATGTTATGGACCTACTGACTGAAAAGGGCGTGTCTAATTAGTAAAGACACCTACACTGGTTTTTTTTGTGTTTTATTTTTAAATTATATTTGTTTCCTCATACATAAGTAAACACCAACATCGTCGTATATTTTCTACTTGTATGTTAGTGTATATATTACAATGTTTTCCTATTTCAATATTTTTTTATTACTGTGTCATCTTTTGTTTTACTTTGTTTACCGGTTAAAGTTCATATTCATTTAAAGAGCTACTGTATATCTATTAGCACTTCAACGCAAAGCTAGATGCATGATAAATGCTATATTACGCCGTATTTATTTTTTCTCAAGAAACCTTTTTTTTCATCTTTCTCACGTAAAACCAAACTTTAAGTTTTCTATCCTGGATGACAAAATCTCGGAAAAAGTTGATAAAGAACTAATTACAATTTGTGCTACTTTCTTATGCAATAATAAATCATTATGCATTTGCTCTCGTTGTTTTTTACTGTATTGAAGATAATTTAATAAAACGGAAACTTAAGTGAGTATGGTCTAGTAATGATTAAGATAATTGCAGTTCTTTTATGATAGACCAAATGGACAAAGATATCTTTTAGTTTTGAATTCTAGTTCTGCTAATATTCTGTATGATTTTTTTGCCGATTCCCGCCGTGCCATTTCCAATGAGGAAAGAAACCGCTCTTTCCAAACGGCCATTATGACGTCGTTGAAACACCGTGAAATTACGGGAAACAATAAACGACGTTTACGTTTGTTATTACCTCCCCTGAAACTGTTGGATATGCCCTTAAGGATTCTTTATTTGCTACATCAGTAGTGGGAGACGTCCTTACATTGGTAGCATTTAACAAGCACATGTCTTGTTATATGTTTTTCTATGCCCCATTTATGGGCATTATGTTTTCTGGTCTATGCGTCTATTTGTTGTTCATTTGTCTGTTTATCCATCGTGTGTCCCACTTCAGGTTAAAATTTTTGGTCAAGTTTGTTTTTGATGAAGTTGAAGTCCAATCAAATTGAAACTTAGTAAACACTTTCCCTATAATACGATCTTTCTAATTTTAATGCCAAATTAGAGATTTGATCTCATTTTCATGGTCCACTGAACATAAAAATGCTAGTGAGGAAGTGGCATCCATGTACTGGGGACACATTCTTGTTTTTATACCCCACCTACGATAGTAGAGGGGCATTATGTTTTCTGGTCTGTGCGTCCGTTCGTCCGTCTGTCCGGCCTCAGGTTAAAGTTTTTGGTCAAGGTAGTTTTTGATGAAGTTGAAGTCCAATCTACTTCAAACTTAGTACCCATGTTGCCTATGATATGATCTTTCTAATTTTAATGCCAAACTAGAGATTTTACCCCAATTTCACGGTCCACTGAACATAGAAAATGATAATGCGAGTGGGGCATTCGTGTACTGAGGACACATTCTTGTTATAAGTATATCACAGACGACACAAAGGTGAACAACCAGACAAAATTTCTAAACAATTTTATGATATCTATCAATTCATTATGTACATTTCATTAGGAACTATCATTTGTTTTGTTTTTTTCATTTTCATGTACCTTCTGTTATCTGTGGGTTTTTTCCCTGTCTAAATATAAATACTTCTTAGTAACTCAGTCAACCATGTTTGTCAAAGTTTCATATGATTACTCAGCAAAAAGTTATACTAAAAATAAATTAAAGACTGAAAGTATATATAAATAATATTTATGCTTATATGAATTTAAATTACTACATATATATAAGTAAGCTGCCTACCAAAAACAATAATAACAGCAATGTTGTGAAGGAATTTTTACTTCAAGTTAAATATATCCTAGAACCATATATACTCCTAGATATAAAAATGTTGCATCTGTAATATGTGAGTAATGAAATAAGCATAGTTATTTTAGATACGATTATAATCTTCTTAGAAATCTTGCATTTCATAATTATTTATAAAACTTTTATTATAGCAAATAGATGATGTGACCAGATCACTGGTGCTTGCCCTTGGAGTCTGTTACCATGCCTGTTTAAAGAACAGAAAAGAATACAGGGATACAGTTGCTATGTATTTCACACAACCATTGGTGTTACCAGGAGGTGCTGATCAGATCGATGACGAAATTACAAAGTAATCATTTAAAATAAACAGACTTTTACATAATGGCAGAGATTTGTATAGTCCAAATGATTAAAAAGTATAGCATAAAGAAGCAAGATAGAAATGAACAAAAATTGTTATAATAATTATTATGAGAAACTATTGCTTGATTCAATGAAAGAGAAACAGAAAAGAATCTCAGATATTCACCCATTTTCAGCAAAAGTAACGAAAAAAAATACATAAATTTTAAGAGTAATAGAATAGAAAAAGTGAAAAAATAAGCATTTGATCAAGCATTCCTCTATATATAATTACAGATGTCAGTCTGTGTTCTTGGATAGTGTTAGCTTAGCACCAAACATAGCGAAGAACCAGGCTTTAATGGAGAATGTATTTATGATGATAGTGTGTATAGAGTTGAGAATTCCTATGTTCTTGGTTGGTAAACCTGGAAGTTCTAAATCTCTAGCTAAGACCATAGTAGCTGATGCCATGCAAGGAAATGCTGCTCAGAATGAACTCTTCAAGAACTACAAACAGGTGATATATCATATATGTCTTTAGAGATCTTTAATAGGTCTTAGACTGACTTGTTGGGAAAGCATTTTCTGTATATCCATTATCTTAATTTAATGCTAGAGGTCTTATTGAGAATAAGTTAACAAATAGCTGATTATGAGGACCTATGTTGCTGATTAATAGTTATATTATTACAACTGTCTGCGAACTATCATTTCTCTTTAAAAGTTTGGGTACATTTTTGTCCAGCCTGCGACTTTTGCGACATGTAAATATTACTCAAACCACGAAAATTGATATCCACGAATTAAAGTACTTTCACAGTAGTTAAGTTTTTGTGTTTTGGTCTTTTTTCTTATACTATATGTAATAGGTCATCTATATTTGGTGTTTGGAATTTTTTTATAATGTTCATATCAGTCTCACAGATTTAATTTAACCTTGACCTCATTTTCACGGTTCATTGTTTTTGTGTTTTAGTCTGTTTTACTTGGGCCTTAATAAGGAATAGGTCGACTATATTTGTTGTATGGAAGGATTGTAAGCTATACATGTCTGCCTGACATGGTTCATCTGACCTTGACCTCTTTTTCATGGTTCATTTGTTAATGTTTAGTTTTCTTGGTTTAGTCTATTTCTTTGAAACTATAAGCAATAGGTCAACTATATTTCGTGTATTGCATATTTGTAAGGTGTACATTTATGTTTGTGTCTGGTTTATATGAAGTTGACATTATTTTCATGGATCATGTTACGTTTATGTGATAGTAGTAGTAACTCTTTATATTAAGGACTAACAACATAATATCAATGTTGAGTAAAGAAGTGTGCACTTTTGTTTATAATGTTTCAAAATTGATGGGAGTGGAAGAATGGGATGTTCTCAAACTTATTAATTGTTGGTGGTTGTAGCTTCTTGACAATCTTGTTTAAAAAATACTCAAAATCTTTTATTATGAATGGTTGGGTTCCAAAAAATAGTGTGTCTATGCTCCAGTTGGTTTTAATTCTGGAACAGTCCCTGAAAACTACTGTTACCACAGTATATGTATAAAGTCTAAATCTATGCTCTGACTACTTTTGCAGGTACAAATGGTATCTTTTCAATGCAGTCATCTGTCAGTACCAGAAGGTATTGTGGGTACATTCAGACAATGTGCTAACTTCCAGAAAGGTAAACCATTAGATAGATTTGTATCTATTGTTGTATTGGATGAGATTGGTCTGGCTGAAGATTCTCCCAGAATGCCTTTGAAGGTAATTATAGTACTTTTTAATTTTTTTCCGTTTTTTTGTTTTAAATTAAACCAGGGCAGTTACCTTAACCTTTAGATACAAGCAGAATTCAGTCTACTTTTTAGCTCACCTTTCCTAAAAGGAAATGTGAGCTTTTCTCATCACTTGGCGTCCGTCGTCATTGTCTGTCGTCGTTAACAATTTTTCAAACATCTTCTCCTCTGAAACTACTGAATGGATTTGGATGAAACTTAGCATGATTGTTCCCTAGATTATCCTGCACTAAGTTTGTGCTTCGATTTTTGATCCTTAAAAAAACATGGCCGCCATTACTTAAAATAGAACATAGGGTCAAATGCAGTTTTTGGCTTATATCTCAAAAACTAAAGCATTTAGAGCAAATCTGACATGGGATAAAAAAATGTTTATTAGGTCAAATTCTATCAGCCCTGAAATTTTCAGATGAATCAAACAACCCATTGTTGGGTTGCTGCCACTTAATTGGTAATTTTAAGGAAATTTGGCAGTTTTTGGTCATTATCTTGAATATTATTATAGATAAAGATAAACTGTAAACAGCAAAAATGATCAGCAAAGTAAGATCTACAAATAAGTTAATATTACCAAACATGTCAATTGACCCCTTAAGGTGTTATTGTCCTTTAATGACAATTTTTCACAATTTGTTCACCATATTTGCTAACTTTAAAAAATCTTCTCCTCTAAAACTACTCAACCAAATTTAACCAAACTTCATTTGAATGATCAGTAGGGTGTATAAAATAAAGTTTGTGTTTTATTTTCTATTTTGTCTAAATACATGGCTGTCATGGCTAAAACTAGAACACAGGGTAAAATGCAGTTTTTGGCTTATATCTCAAAAACTCCAGCATTTAGAGCAAATAAGACAAGAAGTTAAAGTATTTATTAGGTCAAGGTCTACCTGTCCTGAAATTTTCAGCCGAATTGGGTAACTGTTTTTTCAGGTATAATGCCCCTGAATTGATTATTTTAAAGAAATTTTGTTTTTTTTGGTTATTATCTTGAATATTATTATAGATACAGAAAAACTGTTAATAGCAAAAATGTTAAGCAAAGTAAGATCTACAAATAAGTCAATTTGACCAAAATTGTCAATTGACCCCTTAAGGAGTTATTGCCCTTTAAAGACTTTTTTCACAATTTGTTCATCATGTTGACTTACTTTAAAAAATCTTCTCCTTTGAAACTGCTGTATCAATTTCAGTCAAACTTAGGCTAAATGAGTTTCAGAGTATCTAAAATAAATTTTATATTTTATTTCCTTGTATGTCAAGAAACATAGCTCCTATGAATAAAGTAGAACATAGGAGAAAATGTTTTTTTTTTGGCTTTTGAAGAAAATAGGACGATTCAAAGAACATTTAAATAAATTGAAAAGCCAAAATAATCATTGATGAGAGATTTAACCAAAAAAAATTAAGGTGAGTGATTCAGGCTCTTGAGAGCCTCTTGTTCATACTGAGCAGTTATTATCTGATCATAAAAAGCTAAAAAAAAACATTATTACCATGATCTTATTAATGTACAATTCAGGTTTTTTTTGGTATTTTTTTTAGACCTTACATCCTCTCCTTGAAGACGGTTGCCCTGACGATGAAGAACCAGCACCCTATAAAAAGGTAAAAATTTTTGTTTACTGCTTAGATATGAATAGACAAAATTAAAACTGTGTACTTAACTTACATAATTGCTTCATAATCTAAAAGCTATGTTCACTACTTTAAATAAAATAAATTTCAAAAAGCGAACCAACGCCTAGTGAATTTGTAGTATGGTAGAGTTCATGAAGTGGATACCTGAGACCGGTATGCAGGGTCGTTATGATAAAAAACATAAAATGTAGAGAGTCTTATAACAACAACACTTTAGGGACTGCTGCTGAAATTTATTGATAAATTTTAACGACTCAATTTTAAAATGGTAAGTAACGTTATAAATAGCAACTGAAAGTGAAAGAGAAAGTTCATTGTAAGTATGTAAGTAAACTATAAAAAGAAATAAAATAAAATATTCTAAATCTTATATGAATATTATTTTGACAGTCAAAGAATGGAAGCCTCGCAGGTTAAATTGCTAATACCATGCTGAGTTAGTTTTGGTGCATATCTATTAAGTGTTGATACTTTCCTAGCACATTATATGTTTTCTTTAATACTTGCAGGTTGCTTTCATTGGTATATCAAACTGGGCCCTGGATCCAGCTAAAATGAATCGAGGAATACTTGTACAGAGAGAAGTTCCTGATATCACGGAACTTATTGAAAGTGCTAGGTGTGTATATAGATCATTTCGTAATGTAAACACCTGATTACTATATGACTGTTTCTTTCCTTTTTATGCCCCCATTGCAGCAGAGGGGGCATTAAGTGTTACCCTCTTTCATCTATATGTCTTAAAATATTTTTGTTTGTTTTGCCTCAACCAAGTGTTTTCATACCACAAAATTCTGATCAAGTTCGAATATGGGTTCATCACTTTTTCTGTTCTTGAGTTATGTCCCTTTAAAATGTTATATGCAATTGGAGATATCATCTTTATCTCCATTTATTATAGCTAAAGACACAGTATTTGTTTTGTGTATAACAAGTTTCTGAATGTAACTTCTTCATGTATACAAAGTTCAAGGTCATCAAGCATAGGAATTTTTAGTAAAATTGATTGGGAATACATTTTATTACTTATTCTATAAAAAAAAAACAAGAATGTGTCCTGAGTACACAGATGCCCCATCCACACTTTCATTTTCTATGTTCAGTGGACTGTAAAAATGGGGTAAAATCTTTTATTTTGCATTATAAGGAACATGTTAACTAAGTTTCAAGTTGATTGGACTTCATCAAAAACTGCCTGAACCAAAAACTTTAACCTGAAGCAGGACAGAGGGAGGAACGGACTGATGACACACAGACCAGAAAACATAATGCTCATAAATGGGGCAATACAGTCAAATAGAGCTCTTGAGTATATGTAAATGCAATACATGACTGTGTACAAAACAACTTATAGATTTACAAATAAAAGTTGAATTGTGTCATGATCATGTATTCCTCTTTTAAGGATAAATGTAAATGATTTATGTGAAATTGTTTGTATTATTAGAGGGATATGTACAACAAAGAAACAGAAAGTATTGAAACACATAGAACAAATGATACACCCAATGGCAGACTCTTATTTGGAATTATTTAAAGAAGCTTCTACAGAAATGAGGGAATTCTTTGGTCTTCGAGACTTTTACAGGTAAATATGACAAGTTATTTTGTCTTTTAGTAGTACTTTTACAGGTAAATATGACAAGTTATCTTGTCTTTTAGTAGTACTTTTACAGGTAAATATGACAAGTTATCTTGTCTTTTAGTAGTACTTTTACAGGTAAATATGACAAGTTATTTTGTCTTTTAGTAGTACTTTTACAGGTAAATATGACAAGTTATTTTGTCTTTTAGTAGTACTTTTACAGGTAAATATGACAAGTTATCTTGTCTTTTAGTAGTACTTTTACAGGTAAATATGACAAGTTATTTTGTCTTTTAGTAGTACTTTTACAGGTAAATATGACAAGTTATTTTGTCTTTTAGTAGTACTTTTACAGGTAAATATGACAAGTTATTTTGTCTTTTAGTAGTACTTTTACAGGTAAATATGACAAGTTATCTTGTCTTTTAGTAGTACTTTTACAGGTAAATATGACAAGTTATTTTGTCTTTTAGTAGTACTTTTACAGGTAAATATGACAAGTTATCTTGTCTTTTAGTAGTACTTTTACAGGTAAATATGACAAGTTATTTTGTCTTTTAGTAGTACTTTTACAGGTAAATATGACAAGTTATCTTGTCTATTAGTAGTACTTTTACAGGTAAATATGACAAGTTATCTTGTCTTTTAGTAGTTCTTTTACAGATAAATATGACAAGTTATCTTGTCTTTTAGTGGTACTTTTACAGGTAAATATGACAAGTTATTTTGTCTTTTAGTAGTACTTTTACAGGTAAATATGACAAGTTATCTTGTCTTTTAGTAGTACTTTTACAGGTAAATATGACAAGTTATTTTGTCTTTTAGTAGTACTTTTACAGGTAAATATGACAAGTTATCTTGTCTTTTAGTAGTACTTTTACAGGTAAATATGACAAGTTATTTTGTCTTTTAGCACAGAAGATGTACAATTCAATAGTCCATTTGCCAATTTGATTTTATTATCACACACCTTTAAACAAATTACTTCCCTTTGTCAATGGAAGACTGATTGTATACTGGTCAAAATTGGTTTCTACCAATCCAACGCATGGTAGGAGGGATCCTGATCCCAAAATCCTGGGCTTAAAAACATGAAATCCTGAGATCCTGAATTTAAAGAAATATACATCCCCACATCCTGAAATTCAAGAAAAGAATCCCCCGATCCTAAAAGGATCAATCCTGAAAAACACCCTATCCCTATCCCGGAGTCCCTATAAAGGTCCTAACCCCCCCCCCCCCCCCCCCCCCCATCATGATAAGTTAAAAGTGATGTATCAACAGTTTATATAAATTTTCATGAAAAATAACTTCTAATAATATTCAACTATAAACAACAAACTAATGTAATTTAAAGATTTGAAAAACTTAAAGGTTGCTCACATTACCCACAGGTAAATTTCCTTTTCCCCTAGCTCTCCATGGTCAATAAAAATGTATGTCCCTCATAAGGAAACAAAAACACACTATATGTATAAAAATTATAGGGAAAAAATCTATAGTCTTGTCTATTATACATTGGTTTTTAAAATCTTGGGTATGCTTATCACAACGTCTAATGCCTTCTTGTTATTTTAGTTTACTGAAGATGTTATATGGCTTTGTGTCAGAATCAAAGAAGAAACCAACATGGTTCCAACTAAAACATTCTATACTGAGAAATTTTGGAGGACTAGAGAATGTTCAACCAGTTGATATTTTCTATAAAAAGTTGGCACATCTAGTGGACAAATATGATAAGGTATTTTAACAACAAAATGTAATTTTAACATATATAACACAGAAATTAACAACTTTAGGTCACTGTACGGTCTTCAACAGTGAGCAAAGCCCATAACGCATCTAGTCACCTATAAAAGGCCCTGAATTGATAATGTAAAATAATTCAAACGAGATAACTAATGGCCTAATTTATGTACAAGAAATGAACAAAAACATATATGCAACACATAAACAAACAACAACCACTAAATTACAGACTCTTGACTTGGGACAGGCACATACATAAATAATGTAGCGGGGTTAAACGTGTTAGCAGGATCTCAACCTCCCCTAACCTGACACAGTGGTATAACAGTACAACATAAGAAGGAACAATAAAAATCGGTTGAAAAAGGCTTAACTCACAAAATTTGTTTTTGTGGATATATAGACAATAGTTTAGTGTCTTTAAATATCAGCTGTATTTGTACGAGGCTAGGAAACAAGGTGTATGTGAGCTTTTAGTGAGCTACTACACCTGTTTCGAGCCGAGTACAAATACAGCTGATATTTAAAGACACTAAACTGTTCTTGTCTTTATCCTACAATTAATTCGTATATTATTTGTGTTTTGAAAGACACAAAAAACACATGTTTGCATTTATTTTCAATTTGAAAGCCCTTGAGGCCCGTGTAGTAATACGATACAGTAATCACACATTCAGCTGAAGACGGGTTTCGCAAAGAAAGAATCTCGAATGGTCAACAATAATATATCGCTCAAGGTGAATACTCATTTATTTTAACATAACAACTAATTTCAACAGTAAAAACAAATAACAAAACACTGTCCAATTTGAAACAGAATTGTACGAGTTGTCCTACGCTTCAGATTCGACATTCATGCTGAAATTGACATGGTTCTTTTTGTTCCACAATCGTACACATTCAAGTTTTGAAATCGATATAAAAGACCGCTGTTCATATGTGTATGTTATCAGAAAATTTGTGTGATTCTTATTGCTCAAAAGAAATGTTTGAAAACAAACAGAACGATAAAAGTAATCGTTAATTCGCAATTGATACGTCATTGGAATTCTGAGGTCACGTAGGTTTATACAATACTCAGTCCGGCAGTGGGCAGAGCTTTAAAGCGATATCTGTATAGTATACAGATACAGCATAGCGATATCTGTAGGGCAGTATCTGTATAGTAGAACACCTAATTGCAGGATAAATTAGTATGTAGGAGCTGAATTACGGTAAACAATAAAATAATGTCAATATCTGTGATACCATTATATGATATAACTTTGATGGAATATTTCCAGCGAAGAGAAAATGATCCAGATTGTACCCCAGCAGGAATGATCCAGGCCTGTCTGACAGGTAAAGACACATCTATCAGGTATGTCAGATTTAATCAAATGAAATGTGGGGTATGAAGCAATACACCTTACTGCTATTTGGAAATCTGTCCTGCTTGAACTATTGATGTCATACAACAATCCCTTTTCCATTATGGCGTCAGATATTTTGTAATATGACGTTAAAAATTAATGGGAACCTTTGTAATTTCCAGTAATAGCAGACAAATAGTGATAAGGTGTATGTGACAGCAACCTAACAGAAAACCTAAAAGAATTTCAGAGGCCACCTAAATTATATTAATCATCAGTATTTACTTGCAAAGGAAAGGACATTTCTTTCACAATATTTATGCAAGGTTTCATGGCTATATAATTTGCTGAAACCTTACATTTTTGTGGATATGTGATTTTGTGGTTCTGCCGAATTCCGGGTATAATTTTAAAGGAATTTTGTTTTTGAATATTTAAATTCGTGGTTCACCTGTACCCTTGAAACCCATGAATATTGGTATCCAATGAATAATAATGAATCCACAGTATATGTTAAAATCAGTGTCTGGAAACAGCTATTATATGTAGTTATTGGCAGCCTTCATATTTGTCCTTTATTTTTCCAGCGAGACCAGATACCTGTTACTGCTGACCGAGAACTATGGAGCCTTGACAATATTACAACAGAAAATCTTTACCATGGAGAATGCTGTTGTTATATTTGGAAGTAGTTTCCCTAGTGACCAAGAATATACCCAGGTATGTCTGTATCATAAGTCTGCTAGGAATGTAATGGGGTACTGTCACTCTTTTTGCTCAATTTGTAGACAATATAGTGGGGAACATGATTATGAAAATGAAAAAAACAACCTCACCACAAGTATATTTTTTTATTTTAAAGAATAAATTTTGCTTTACCATTAGTTGTGGTTTAGACAACTATTATTTTTTTTTATTGAGTTATATAATATTTGCAAAGAACTAACTTTACAATGAAATGAAGAATATCATAGATTCAGGTAAATCTGCTTGATTATTCTTATTTTGCCTAGTTTTGTGTAAGAAACTTGATATGTTTATAATACAGAAAAAAATGTTTTAGGTGTGTAGAAATATAAACCGTATCAAAGTTTGTATGGAGACTGGCAGCACTGTTATTCTGTTGAACTTGGAGAATTTGTATGAAAGTCTTTACGATGCACTAAACCAGGTAGGGAATTGTTACATCAGAGTATTTTTTTCTATGTAATTTCGAGAAGACATGGTTTTCGTTAAAACATTAAGTCTCTTTCTATTTAGATAAGGTTTTTCTTTTCATTTTGACCTGGATACTGAACACACATTGTATGTTTTGTCATAATATTATTTTGTTTGTTAAAAATATGACCTTGACCATTTTTCAAAGTTGAGGAAAATATCAATTTTGCTTAAAAATTATGTGAATGCTGAAAAGAGTTATTTAATATGGAGAAAAACATTTGGAGGGTCCATAATAGGCAAGGTTGACTGTAGTAAGTGTGTGGAATAAACTAAGAAAGTTGTATGTGTACTTTGCGTTGTGTTTACTTTGCGTTTAATAATTACAATGGCGAAGCCCATAAAGGTACAAAGTCACGTCATAAACATAAGACGTAAATACGGGAAACATAACGTTAACGTTTGCATTATATTCTCAACATACTGGGGGCCGCAAAAGTATATCTTTGTATAAAATTCAAATATTTCTTTAAATGTCCATAATTGAAACGAACAAATGTGATTTAAAATATGATGGGCAATTACAGTCTCTATAACGATTTGAAAATCGGACACAAAAATTAATGTCCTCTAAGAATTTGTCCAAAATTTAATGTTCTCCTTTGCACGCATTGCTGCCTTTCGCATAGGCAGTGTTTTTCTGGTATCGACTTCTTTCGTCTCATTTGCTGTATTTGGTAGTTCATCTTCGTTGATCTCTAGCGGATAAAGTTTGACGATCCGACGTGAAGTTTGGCCACTGTTCGTTCTGATTATGGCCGAACGCACTAAACCATCGTTACCAGTACTTCCTCCACTACTGCTGTTTTCCATTTAATTCGCAGTTTATCGTCATGCACTTGAACTACATCTCCTACTTTAATGTTAATCTTATTGTCTCCAGTTTTTTTATGAAATTCTCGAAGTGAGGTTAAGTACTCAAATTTCCAACGGTTCCAAAAATGTTCAATAAGAGTAGATAATCTTTGAGCACGTTTTGAAATATCTGAAGCAGTCAATGCATATGTATCGTTAATGTTGTCCATTTCGGTACGTGGATACGGTAATGTTGTAACTCGGCGTCCATACAACAGGTGCGCGGGTGTTAACGGTTCACTATCGATAATGTCTGTAGAAACATATGTTAGTGGTCGATCGTTCAGAATTTTCTCTATTTCTGTGACAAATGTATGTAACATATCCAAATTGATTCACGTAGTCCTAGTGTCTTTTTCAAATTTGTTTTTGTAAGTGCAATTAATCTCTCCCACCACCCTCCGAACCAGGGTGCACGTTTCGGAATGAATCTCCATTCGACTGCAAAAGAAGATAAAGCTTCTTCAATTTTCTTTGGCTTACATAGCTGTTTTATCTCCTGTGACGCTGAAATAAAAGAAAGCGCATTGTCCGACATAACGATCTGCGGTAATGATTTCCTACTTGTGAATCGTCTAAATTCAAGTAAAAAAAATTCTTCGTTCATAGTTGGTATTATCTCCAAATGCACGGCTCTTGTCAACCCACACGTTAATAAACATATGTAAACTTTTTTCAATGTACCATCATTTTCCTTGACTTGAAGCGCTGCTGTATAGTCTATACCTGTAACTGTGAAAGGCGGTGCTTCTTGAAGTCTTATTTTCTGTAATGGTGGAGGGTCTGGTGCCCTGTACGGTTTTCTGTTGACCTTTTTGCAAGTTGTACATCTGTGAAGTAATTTTCGGGTGAATTGGCGCAAAGACGGTATCAATAAAATTGAGAATGGAAATGGGGAATGTGTCAAAGAGACAACAACCCGACCAAAATAAAAAAACACAACAGCAGAAGGTCACCAACAGGTCTTCAATGTAGCGAGAAATTCCCGCACCTGGAGGCGTCCTTCAGCTGGCCCCTAAACAAATATATACTAGTTCAGTGATAATGAACGCCATACTAATTTCCAAATTGTACACAAGAAACTAAAATTTAAATAATACAAGACTAACAAAGGCCAGAGGCTCCTGACTTGGGACAGGCGCAAAAATGCGGCGGGGTTAAACATGTTTGTGAGATCTCAACCCTCCCCCTATACCTCTAACCAGTGTAGAAAAGTAAAAGCATAACAATACGCACATTAAAAGTCAGTTCAAGAATGTTTGACGGATTTGTGTAACGGTGGCATTAACTCCAGAATGCATTACTAGTTCGTGTGAGTTCAACACTATAAGCTCTGATAATCGGTGATTTGCTGGTAAAAGATAAGGATGTTTAGCTGATTCTGATAATGGCGCATTATGAATTCTACCTTTACATCTTATTAAATTGTTTTCATCTAAATATAATTGAAGTTGTCAAAGTCGTGGAAGTTTAGTTTTCTGCGCAATTTTAAATGTGAGTGCGCATACTTCACCAGGGTATGCCGTCGCTTGGCAACATCGTATCCATAATATAGTTGATTGCTGTAATTCATCTTGTTGTATTTCCCCAGTGTTTCTCATAGACTTATTTGTCTTACAATTTTGAATAAAACGTTGGACATAAGTTGTCACTCGCAAAAGCTTCTTGTAAGATCCATACCTGTAAGCATTTATAATTTTGTCAATTCCAAAATGAAGATTATCAATTTTGTCAGTGTTGCTTTCTTCATCTAATGTCTCCTCATTGTCGTCTGCTAATAAGGATAAAGCTTTTTTTTTTGTTTTTTTTTTTTTCAGTAGTCAGGCTTTTACAATCCATTTACATCACCACCTGACTATGGTGTTAAGAGGTTTGATATATATATATACAACAAAAAATTGACTACATTTTTTTCTTCTAATGTGAATATATATTATTTAAATATTAACATTATAATAAAAAGTGGAAAAGAAACAATCACACACACATACACACACACATACACACACTCTCGCACTTGCATTAACATAACATAAATCAACTTGTGTATTGCAAAGAAAAATGTTATCTTTGTAAAGATCTGCTCTTTATGAACTGTAAGTTTCATTTTTTATTTTATATGATTTGAATCAAAAGTAATGGTGACTAATCAGTAAAAATGTAATCTAATGGGGCCCAGAATTTTTGAAAATAAGGTGTGGTACCATTTTTCTTTGCTATATAATGTTCATTTTCCTGATATTTTCTTATTTTTGCTAATAACCCTATAATACTTGGTTTCTTTTCATACAATTTACATTTGTATATATAGTTCTTTGCAATAATAATAATCAAATTCAACAGTAAACTCTCATTTTGAAGACCAAGAAAAATGTGCTTCTTAGATAATGTAAAGTTCACAAAATATCTTTTCAGTTTTTGTGAAAAAGTTTGCCATATAAAATGTGTTATTGGACATTCATAGAATAAATGCTCCATGGTTTCATCAGAAACCTTACAAAAAGTACAAAGCTTTGAATCTTTAAGTTTAACTTTATATAAGAAAGTGTTAGTTGCAATTATTCTATGTAAAAATTTATATTGAAAAGTTCTTAAATAAGTGTCTTTACATGATTTTCTTAAAATAACATAATATTCTGACCAATCTGCAATTTCAATACCTAGTGATTCCTCCCATTGTAAGAACTTTTCTGTTGGCAGTTGCACATTTCTGTCAACAAGATCTTTGTATACAAACTTTGCCTTTTTGTTACACAATAATCTTTCCAAAAAAATATCAATACAGTTAAAAGTTTCAAAATTTACATGAGCAATCTTTTCTTTAATATATTCTCTCATATACTTTGGAATGTTAGCAATGAGACCATAATACTTTAAAAAATTATTTGTTTGAAGTCTTGGTCCTATCTGATCAAAATTACAAAAGTCCTTAGTCTCTAAGTTAATAAGGTCAAACAAAGACTGCACTCCCCTTCTATGCCACTGAATAAAATACGGAAAATCTACTAGAGGTGCAAAATTTAAAATATCTAATGACAAAATATCTTGAACAGAAATATTGGTAGCAGGCCTTGCTACATGAAAGCTAAAAAATGCATCCTTCCAAAAAGGATTGCTAAGACTATCAGAGATTTCTCTGAGTTTCTCCTTTTGAAAATGCAATACCCTTTCTCCACCATACTGTTCAAGGTTTTTTAATAACAATGATTGCCAACTACCATATAAATTGGATGAAAACCTCTTTATCCAGCCAATCTTAAGGTATATATTAAAATAATGTATATTAATCATATTTAAACCTCCTTGTGGAATATCTCCGATGAAAGTACTTCGTCTAATTCGATCAGGTTTTCCATTCCATATGAATTGAAAGAATAAAGTATTCAACTCATTTAATTTTGATTCTGGCAAGTTGGGTAGTGCAGTCAACAGGTGAATTAATTTTGGAAGTGCCAAAGTCTTGATAACAGTAATCTTTCCCATTAGGGTTAATTTTCTATGTTGCCAACTCTTAAGGATGCCTGACACTTCCTTTATCTTTTTGGAGAAATTAATTTCTGGCATACTATCAAGATCTAAAGAGAATTCAATTCCCAAAAGTTTAAAATTTGAATAGCACCACTGAAGTTTTAAATCAGGACAGAGAATCAGATCTGAATACTTTTTATTCCCAACCCACACAGCTTTAGTTTTAGAAGAATTAATTTTTAACCCAGATACTTTTTGGAATGAGTCGAAACAATTTAAAGTCTCCCTCAAAGATGTTTCAGTTCCATCCAAAACAAGGAAAGTGTCATCAGCATATTGACTCAAAAGGGATTCATTTTCATGAACAAAAGTTTTCTTTATTTTGGGGTTTGACCTTATTTTCATAGAAAGTAACTCAACACCTATAATAAAAAGATAAGGGGAGAGGGGGTCACCTTGTCTACAGCTTCTCTCCAAATTAAAGAAGCTTGAAAGATGGCCATTATTTATAACACAACTTGATGCTTTCAAATAAAATACTTCAAACCATCTGCATATAGATGGCCCAAAATTGAAACTCTTCAATGCTTTTTTCAAAAAAGACCATTCAATAGAGTCAAAAGCCTTTTCAAAATCTACTAGTAGTAAAAGACCAGTTTTGTTATGCTTTTCCAAATAGTGCATCAAATCATACAATAGACGTGTATTCTCACCCATAAATCTATCTTTAATAAAGCCTTTCTGACAGTCACTGATAATAGATGGTAAAACAGGTTTTATTCTATTAGCAATAACGGCAGAAGCAATCTTGGTGTCAGTATTTATAAGGCTAATTGGGCGCCAATTAGCTAGATAACGTCTATCTTTATCTTCTTTTGGAATACACGTAATGACACTTTGATACTGAAATTTAGAAAATTCCCCATTTTCATAGCCAAAATATAATGATCCTAAAAAGAAAAGGTCCAATATCTCGCCAAAAGACTTTGTAAAATTCTACAGTATACCCATCTGAGCCTGGACTCTTTCCATTTGACATAGATTCTAGAGATTCTGCATATTCTTTAAAAGAAATATTACCCTCACACAAATCCTTCTCTTCTTCTGTGAGTTTAACATTGTGCTTGAAAAAGGAATCATCATCACATTCCAGATTTTTACTTGAGTATAATGTTTTATAAAAATTCATTTCTTCTTGTAAAACTCTAGATTGATCTGATATATGTTTTCCATTTTCATCTATGAGCTCAGTTATTGTTTTTTTAATAAAAATTTTCTTTTCCAATTTACAAAAAAACTCTGAACACTTTTCCCCATTCTCTTGCCAGTTAGCGTGGGATCTTAAAAAAACTCCTTCAATTTTTCTTTCTCTTATATTTTCTAATTCTAACTTTTTCTGGTTTAAAGCTGCATGAATTTGACCATCAGGAGATATGTTCATATGATTTTCCAAACTTTGAATGTCATTTTCCAGTAAAAGTGTTGCAGCTTTTTCCTCTCTAGCTTTTTGAATACTGTAACCAATAGACAAAGATCTAATTTTCATTTTTATCAACTCAAAAAATACTTGATCATTGCATGAGAGTTTAACATTTAACAGATCATCTATGTTGCCTGATTCATAATATTCTAAAATACTCTCATTTATACATGTTTTAACTTTTTTGATATAGTCTAAATCTCGCAACAGTTGGGAGTTAAATTTCCAATATCCCTTTCCCCGCTTTGCTAAACTGGCAGAAAAGGTGAAAGTTATAGCAGAATGATCTGTCTTATACCCAGGAATAATGTTAGTATTTTTCATGAGTGAAAACAGATCCTCTGTGACTAGAAAAAAATCAAGCCGACTTTGTTTTATGGGTGAGCATTGACGCCATGTATATTTTCTATCGTTTGGATAACAGGTCCGCCAAGGATCTAATAACTCAAGACTTTCTACTATTTCTTCAATCTTTTTTCGTGAGTTTGGGTTTCTATTATGAATAATATTGTAAGTGTCTATGTTTGTATCTTGTACAACATTCCAGTCCCCACATAATAAAAAGCTAGTATTTGAAAATGATGCCATTTTCTTATAAATGTCATTAAAAAATGAAGGTTCATCAGTATTAAATCCATACAAACAAACAAAAGTAATGCGTTGACTTGACAAGGATAAATCTAAGATAATATAACGACCATCTATATCAATAATAGAATTATGCACTTCAAAATCAAGACCTAATTTGAACATAATACTGACACCTGCACTTTTGTTACTATGATGACTGAAAAAACATGTATTTCCCCATTCCTCTTCCCATTTTTTTTCAATATCTTTATTACTATGGGTTTCTTGAAAGCAAATTACTGAAGCATTTTTGCCCTTCGCCCAATCAAAATCATCTGTTCTCTTTTTTGAATTAGAAATAAGACCCCTTACATTCATAGACAACACTGTTACAATATTATCCATTATCATATAAAACAAAACAATATTTCAAACTTGAGCAGATAAATTCTAACTTAAAAACCAATACACAATCATAGTTTATACAATCATACACACATTCAACAATAAGATGACACTTTGGCATAGATACCTGTAAAGTCATTTTTGTACAACAAAATTTCATTTACAGTATGGCATTTAATTATTTACAATATAAAGATAGTTGTTTTCTAAAGACAATGTATTAATTAGTATATATATTTAGTTGAGAGATTCATGATAAGTAAAAATAATAAAAGATTTTCGTTATCTCCCTTTGATTTGTAATTTTTTTTTTGAGTTATCTCCCTTCAATAAATATACAGTTATCTTCAACTTAAGAAGGGTTCACACAAACAAAAATAAATAGAATTATATATATAAAAAAAAGTACTTTGAATCAAATATGAATTCAAATTATTTAAATCAAATTCAGAGAGATGCATTATAAGTAAATAAATTGATAATATGCACAGCCCAGATTGTTTTAATCTTATTACATGTACTATCTTTCATTTTTTACAGTGATGAAACATTAAGCAATGTATCAAATAAGGAAATGAATTTCAATGACCTTTTTTGTTTTTGTTTTTCAGTTTTTGTTCAATATTGTCAAATAAGTCAAATCTTATTCTACTCCCATCCTGCTGCTTGGCATAGACATTGCAATTATAAAACCAGACGTTTTCAAAATGTTCACCGTTTTTTAATCTTGTCATCAGTCCTAGGTTACGCTGTGTAATATCATCATGGAACTTGATGTAATTTTTTAGCCCTCTCTTCTGTCTCATAATTTTAATTTTCAGTTCAGTATTGCGTACTTTAACAATGATAGGTTTTATGTGTCCCTCTTTCCCAGGAATTCTGTGTATTGCCTGTACATCATCAGGTTTAATGTCTACCTTTAACTCTTTGTTTACCATATTAACAAACTCATCTCTCAATACCTCATGAGGCCTTTCTGGGTAGTTGAGCATTCTGATGTTATGCTTTCTACTATACTGTTCATTATAATTTCCAAGCTTAATTGCATCAATAGCTCTATTGTTGTTATCACTTACTTGTTCTTCTAATTTCTCTATAGATTTATCTTTAATAAGGATAAAGCTGTGTTAATAGGTAAATGTGTGTCCAAGTTGGCTGAATTTTGAATTAGGCAAGTCGGTCCTGTTTTCCATAATACGCTCTCCATAAACTGTTTTGCAGTTATACCACGAGTGAGCAAATCAGCAGGGTTACAATTTGTCGGGCAGTATTTCCATTTGCATTCTTCCGTTAATTCATCAATCTCTTTCATTCGATTCGATACGAAGCGTTTCAACGGTTTTGACGTATTTAACCATTGAAGTACAATTTGGCTGTCAGACCAAAGTGTCACATCTGTACATTCCAAAGTACATTTAAGATATTGTGTCAGGCGAGCTCCTATTACGGCAGCCATTAATTCCAATTGTGGCAATGTCAGCTTTTTAACGGGTGCAATGCATGTTTTTGCCATCACTAATGCGGCACTATGTCCTTTCGATAGATACATGTATGCTACCGCTCCATACGCTTTCATGCTTGTGTCGACAAATACATGTAGTGATCTTGAGTTTGTATTTCCGGTAAAGTATTGTCTAGGCAATTTCATACTTGTAACGATTCCTATGTCTTTTGCCAGATCCTTCCATTGTAACTGTAGATTTTTGGGTAGGGGTTCGTCCCAATCATAGCGTTCTTTCCACAAATCTTGCATCAAAATCTTTGCTCAGATACTTACTGGGCTTAAAAATCCTAGCGGGTCAAATATCTTTGAAGATTCTTTCAGAATTTCCCGTTTTGTAATATTTGACGAAACACACGGTAAAACTCATTTTGCGTAAGATAATTCCTCCGTTTCGACATTCCAACGCATTCCCAATATTTTTGCTTCTTTGTCGGTATCTAACACGTCCTCCTTGATAGCTAAATTTCTCACATTTTTGTTGTTTGAGGTCCATGAGCGAAGATTAAATCCTGCATTTAACATCAGTTGTCGCGCTTCCTTGAAATAAGTTACGGCTTGAGTTTCATTGCAAATGCTAGATAAAATGTTGTCAACATATAAATACCTTGTCAGTATTTTAGTAGTTTCATTTTCTGTTTGCTGTAAGTGTTTCAGCAGGACAGCGTTTAAGATAAACGGCAACACGTCGCTCCAAATAGTACAGACTTGAACCTATATGTCGCTAAATCGCTTTGTGGGTGAACAGGGTTATCTCACCTTAAAAATCTTGTGACATCACGGTCCTGTTCATGCAGTCCGACATGTAAAAATGCCTTCTCAATGTCAGTTACTATGGCAACCGGGTTCAATCGAAATCAGATTAAAATCTTTGTAAGGTCGTTTAAAATCTGAGGTGTGTTCATTAAGCAATCATTAAGACTCTGTAACTGTGATGACTGTCGGCAGCTACAATCGTAAACGATCCTGATTGGTGTAGTTGTTGAATCCTTTTTAACGGGATGGTGTGGGATATAATGTACAATACCTTTACTAATATTGGGATCCTTAACCTTCTCAATAAATCCTACCTTAAGCATTTTGGGATATTGACTTAATTTTTCGAATGACGTTTTCAGTTCTTCGTTTTGTAACGAAGAAGTTGGTAGGCAAGGGTTAATGATCTGGTTTCCATGGCAACTTTGCTATGTACTTGTTTTCTCGAAATTCGATTGCTCACTTTTGATATGTTTCCATTTAATCTTCCGTTTCAACATCTGTCGTGTTGCTATCTATTCCTAACGACTCTAATTCCCAAAATCTTTCTTAATTGAACTCCTCTGGTTTGTGTGATGTCAATATGTTGTACATACCTACATTACTCTGTTGTCGATTAGACGTTGGAATTGGACCAGACAACAAATAGCCAAGTTTGGAATTTACGGCGGTTGGACCATTTCCTCTTAATATTGTATCCTCTATGAAATCCCAATAGAAATCAGCTCCGATGAGCAAGGAAATTTCAAAAGAAGAGTTGTCTTCTGTAAACGGATGAGCTAAACGTAATCCTCTCAGGTACTTGAATTCTCGTATACCATTACCGATGTAAGTGGTTAACGGGCTGGCGATGTTCGGTACTACTAGAACCTCAACTGGAATTTTCGTTCTATTCATCGACTCTACGTATACGCGTGCTCTTGACAAATGACGGACTTTGCTGTCTTCCAAATGCCGATAAATGTATGGTTTCTGTTTCTAGTATTTCTAAATCTATTTTCGACGCTAACTCCTCGGTAACAAAAGAGCGCTGTGCTCCTTCATCAAACAAAATGTGAGTATCAACATATCGATTTCCCCCAACTGGTGCAACGGCAGTTTTTAGAAGCACGTTTGAACGGGATTTTTCTTCAGACGAATGAAAACTTGTGGCGATCAATGTATCTTCGCTATCATCAACTACGGCATGAACTGACGTTTGCCTATCATTAGTACATGTATTTTCTTGGCAGAGACTTGTGTGGTGCTTTTTATGGCACTGTCGGCAGCGAAATTTCGATTTACAATCTATGGAACGGTGTGATCCTAAGCAGTTAAAACATAACTTCTTTTCTTTGACGATTGATAGGCGTGTATCGTGATCTGTAACATTTGGGCATTTTGCAGGGTCATGTAAATTCTGGCAGAATATGCAAGGCTTTTGTCGAATATTTTGTGTTTGTCTCTCTCGGTTATCGAATGTAACTACTTTACTCGGTGTACCTTTTCTATTAGCGCTTGTCAAAAACGATGCGGTCATTGCAGTAGGCTGCATTGAATCCATAAATGACGAAGAGCGTTGTCCAGCTTCAATTATAGTGATTTCTTTCAAAATTCCACGTCTCAAATCAATCAATTTCCAATTATCAGAACCGTTTTCACGAGCTAAGTGTTGTCGTATTTCTGGCGGAATCTTGTTCAGTATTATCGGAATAAGTAATGCACCATATGATTCTCCGGAACGGCCTAACGATTCAAGACCTCTTATATAAGCCTCTAACTTGTCGTACTAAACACGTAGACTGAGTAGGTTATTTTGTGGTGCTCTAAGTTCTAGCATAGCTTGCATATAAGCATTTGTTATCTTATGCGATTGTCCGAAGCACTCCTTTAAAAGTTAAATAGCTTCCATGTAATTTGAGTTTGTGAGGGGTAACCCGTCAATAGTTCTTGCAGCATGATTAAAAAGCTGGGATTTTAAATAACTAAATTTCTGTACGTCTGTGAGTGTTACATTGTAATGGACGGAAGATTCAAAAGAGTCCCAAAATGTTTGCCAAGTCAGAATTTCTCTGTTAAACATGGGTAGTGTAAGTTTCGGCAAATGGTGATTTTGGTTGGTAGGTTGCTGAACGGGATACATTTGTGTTGTGTACGGAACAGAACTGTGTTGATTAATGTTTTCAAAAGTGTGAGAAGATATTGCGTGATCATGCTGTGGGATATCATTATCAGTACATACTTTGTTTGCGAATGTTTTCCGTAAATGTCGTATTTTGGTGTTCAAAAAGAATTTGTACTCATCTAAATTAAGAATTTCTTCCTCGATGTCCTCCTCCTTTAAAGAATTCATAATATCTTCGTCCAATGCACTAATAGTTTTCTGTTTTTGAATTAATGTTTCTAAAAGTTCAGCACTTTCTTCATTGTCTAAGTTTGAATCATCTTCCGTTTTCGGTAAAAGTCTCTTTACTGCACTTTTGTGACCGGCTCTTACTGCTTTCAGCTTGCTGTCCATCTTTTCCAATGGTCACGGCACCATAAATGTGTGGAATAAACTAAGAAAGTCGTATGTGTACTTTGCGTTGTGTTTACTTTGCGTATAATAATTACAATGGCGAAGCCCATAAAGGTACAAAGTCACGTCATAAACATAAGACGTAAATACGGGAAACATAACGTTAACGTTTGCATTATATTCTCAACAGTAAGAACTGATTTGATTATTTTGTTGATAGAAGCCCAAATATAGATTTTATTTTTCCTTGTCCCAAAGGTTCTGCTAAAAGTATTTCGAGCATATTACAAGGTTGTAACAAAAAGATCAATGGAGTGGCAAGTTTAATTCTGGATGTCGGTGTACTTATTTGACAAAATATATAGTAAATGACATTTAAACTTTAAAAGAAGACATCTTTTAAAAAAGAGAAGCAAAAGATACCAAAGGTACATTCAAACTCATAAGTTGAGAATGAACCGACAATGTCATGGCAAAAAATGAAAACTGATCAGAAGACAAACAACAGTATACAAAACACAACATAGAAACATTACAACTGAGCAACACGTATCCTACCAAAGAGATCTCATGTGTTCCTGGAGGGAAAGCAGATCCTGCTCCACATTTGGCATGGGTCATGTTACTTATGTAAGTAATTAAAAGATATTTATTGAAGGTTCAAGTGTATATTTTAAAGAATTATTGCATGAATATTGGGGAATATTGTACTGAGTAAAATTTTATATTGCATGAATTTGCGAGTGCAATATATGTTCTACAAGGGACATTATTCCAAAATATTCATGCAATAACTCTTTTATTGTTTAGCAATATAATATTTGAAAGTAAAAAATGGTTTAAACTAAGATTTTGTTGTTGATGATGTCATGAATTTTGAAGATTGATTGCAGTAGTGCAATATTAGAAATTATTGCACGCTAACTTTTGGTTGCTTTCTGTTGGAAATATTATATTGCTATGCAATAATAACAATTGTTGTACATTACAGTATTATGTAGAGTTTGGAGGAGAGAGATATGTAGACTTAGGTCTTGGATCACATCGTGTGAAATGTAGAGTACACAGGAAGTTCAGGTAAATATCTAATTTTATCGCTATTTAAAAAAAATTTCCTTTAATCTTGCTGACTGATAATTTCCTTTCTCAATTGAGTCCAGTGATATGAAAAATTAATGCTAGAAATTAAAAGGGTACAAGATGTTTCTACTGAAAATGGCATGAATTTGATAATGTTGTCGTAGATAAAAAAAATAAAAAAATATAGGAGTTGTTTATGAATAAGTAACTGGTAATTATTTAACTTTTTACATTATGACTGTTTTTGAAAATATGGATAATGCTGAAATACGAGAAGATGTAAAAATTTGTAGTGGAAATTTATATTTTTTTATTTATTATAAAAAAAAATAAAAAATTGATAGACTTAATAATCATATTAAATGGAGAAACACAAGTTACCACTTATGACCATATTTCAATGTCTCAAGCAATTGTTAGGGCTGATCTAGCCAGTTTAAAAAGGGGAGATTCCCAACCCAGGATAAAGGGAGGTGTTCCAACCATCTGTCCCCATTCAAATGCATGACCCCACTTGTTCTGAATCAACCACTGTTGTCCCTGCACCTGACTTGAGACAGATAAGCAGTAGTTGCCCAAGTGTAGAGTCAACTTAATGGGTTGAAAATATCAATTGCAATTTTCTCTTTTTCAGACTGATTGTAGTAGCCGAGAAACAGATTGTATATGACAAGTTTCCAATACCACTGATCAATCGTTTAGAGAAACATTTCTTGTCGTTGAAGACCATGCTGACACCTTTTCATCTACAACTTACGGTCAAGTTACAGGAATGGGCACAACAGTTCTGTGAAGTCAAAGTTCCTATGCATATGAGAGATTTTAGGCAAAAGTAAGTTCATTACTGTTTTACTCTGTTGCACTATATAACAAGGTCTAATCAGTATTATCTGAATGCTAAATGTTTAAATGAATGTTAAAAATTAGAATTAACAAGGTTCATTTATGGCAAAAAATGGCTTAAAATATCAATATCACAAAACACCAAAACAGTCACAATTTGGTTCGTAAATGGGTTTATTTCAAAAGTCTTCATGCAAAATAAATCAGGGTTTTTTTTCGTAAGAGGAAATAATATTATCGTATCCAAAGTTACCCAATTTTTGACATTTTGTCAAAATATGATGATTTTGTGCAATTTTCAGAAGTAAGTGTTTTAGAAACACCTTGGTCGCCACCTACAATCCAAATTGTGTTTTTACTAAGATTCCAATTCTGATATAGAAGTCATCAATATCTATATAAAAACTTTTTGGATGGTAAGGTTAGTTTTGCCAATAACAATTAAAATTATGATTTTTTTTATACCAAAATTTACTTTATAATACAAAAATAATGTTTATTTAAGGGGCCATAGCTTCATAAACTTTAAAAGATGGTGTCATCCAAATACATTTTTGTATTAATAGTATTATCACAAGTATTTCTATGTAAAATTTGTAATTGTTTGGCTTTATTTAAAAAAATATCAATATTAACCCTTCATGAACCTTCTCTTTTGATATGCACTGAGGAAAAAGCAATCCAACAATTAAAACATTCAAAAGTGTATTGGGATTTCACAGATATTTGATTATTTCAATTCAAAGTTCGCAAATAAGGGGAGACAATTAATTCCAAATTCTTGCATACTAAAATGATATGTAGGATACACATCAATGAGATAAAAAAAAAACCAGTAAAACATGAAACATGCTTGTTTGTCATCATGGTTGCATTTCTGCCACAATTTAAGGATAAAGTTTGAAAAATGAATGTCTTTGTTCTTTTTAAACTGGTAGGAATAGAAATATATAATGTGTAAAGATATTTTCTTCATAATAGGAAAGAAAGCAGACAAATTGGGGATGCTTTTATGGGTTACCATGATGACACATGTGCTGCTATTATACTGTATGCCTGTCTGGAAAGAAAGTGTAATGACCAAGCTATACCAGAAATGGAAAACGAGGTATCAATTCACATCTATTCAGAAAAATAGTTTTTAGATTCAAGGTTCAATTGATAGAACTATCAGTCTAACTAAATTTTATTCAATTTATTTAAATATATTTAGTAATAAATTTTTAAGGTTTCTATATTTTTTCCTGGCTGATTTGCATCAGAGCCCAGCTGCTCAATATATTTCTCTTTATTACTATTGAATGGACATTTGCAATTTTATAAAGATTTTCTATTGTACTGATAAAGGATGTACTCCTCTGAGAAGCCAAAATTTTTAGAATTAAACTTTTTTTCTTAACCTTTTTTTATACGACCGCAAAATTTGAAAAAATTTTCGTCATATATTGCTATCACATTGGCTGCGTCGTTGTCGTCGTCGTCCGAATACTTTTAGTTTTCGCACTCTAACTTTAGTAAAAGTGAATAGAAATCTTTGAAATTTTAACACAAGGTTTATGACCACAAAATGAAGGTTGGCAATGATTTTGGGAGTTTTGGTCCCAACATTTTAGGAATTAGGGGCCAAAAAGGGCCCAAATAAATAACTTTAGTTTAAGTTAATAGAAATCTATGAAATTTGGCACAAGGTTTATGACCACAAAAGAAAGGTTGGGATTGATTTTGGGAGTTTTGGTTTCATCAGTTTAGGAATTAGGGGCCAAAAAAGGGCCCAAATAAGCATTATTCTTGGTTTTTGCCCAATAACTTTAGTTTAAGTAAATAGAAATCAATGAAATTTAAACACAAGGTTTATGACCATAAAAGGAAGGTTGGTATTGATTTTGGGAGTTTTGGTCCCAACAGAATAAGGGGCCCAAAGGGACCCAAATTAAACTTTGTTTGATTTTGACAAAAAATGAATGGGTTGGGTTCTTTGATATGCTGAATCTAAAAATGTACTTAGATTCTTGATTATTGGCCCAGTTTTCAAGTTGGTCCAAATCGGGGTCCAAAATTAAACTTTGTTTGATTTCATCAAAAATTGAATAAATGGGGTTCTTTGATATGCCAAATCTAACTGTGTATGTAGATTAGTCATTTTTGGTCCTGTTTTCAAATTGGTCTACATTAAAGTCCAAAGGGTCCAAAATTAAACTTAGTTTGATTTTAACAAAAATTGAAATCTTAGGGTTCTTTGATATGCTGAATCCAAACATGTACTTAGATTTTTGATTATGGGCCCAGTTTTCAAGTTGGTCCAAATCAGGATCTAAAATTATTATATTAAGTATTGTGCAATAGCAAGTCTTTTCAATTGCACAGTATTGCGCAATGTCAAGAAATATCTAATTGCACAATATTGTGAAATAGCATTTTTTTTTAATTAGAGTTATCTTTCTTTGTCCAGAATAGTAAGCAAGAAATATCTAATTGCACAATATTGTGCAATAGCAAGAATTTTTTTTAATTGGAGTTATCTTTCTTTGTCAAAAATCAACTTAAATCTTTGTTATATACAATATACAATGTATATTCACTTTTTACTACCAACTGATAAATTAAAATAATCTTTACCATTCAGTGATAACAAGCAGTTTTTACATCTTAATATTTTATGATGTATTTAAATGAGTAGTTATTGTTGCAAACTCCATTAGAAATTTTAATTGAGATTAGTTTTAAAATAAGGAAAAGGGGGATGTGATTAAAAAAATTGGGTTCAATTTTTCTCATTTGAAATTTCATAAATAAAAAGAAAATGTCTTCAAACATTTTTTTGAGAGGATTAATATTCAACAGCATAGTGAATTGCTCTAAGAGAAACTAAAAATTTTAAGTTCATTAGAACACATTCATTCTGTGTCAGAAACCTATGCTGTGTCAACTATTTAATCACAATCCAAATTAAGAGCTGAATCCAGCTTGAATGTTGTGTCCATACTTGCCCCAACCGTTCAGGGTTCAACCTCTGCGGTCGTATAAAGCTACGACCTGCGGAGCATCTGGTTTGGGTTTATAAGACTGTTGAAAACAAATTTGTGAAGAAAAAATCATATGGTGGTGCACTTCTTTTTTTTGCTTTGTCCCTTAGAAGGTACCCAATTTTGATGTTTTTCCCATTTTTTCATCAATTTTTAGCCATTTTTGGGCCATTATCATGGAAAAAAATCACAGTTCCACAATTAAACTTTTGTTCATACTTTCAATAATGATGCAGTCAACCAATCTGAATAAATTTAACTTAAAAAACTATAGGTAGGTGTTAATATAAGAAAGTTTTATCATATGGTGATGCTTTATTGGGTCAAATTTACCATGCTGACATTTTTGTAAATTTGTGATTTTTCTCCTTTTTAGGAACAAATTGCATATTATATTTCAATTTTTTTGTTATAAATGATTGAAAATAAAACATATTTAAGAAATTTGAAAAGACAAAAGTGATATGGGATGTACAAATTTCTGGTAAAATCTTTTCTTGTACTCCTCTCCCATTTTCTTAAAATATTCGCTAAAATGACTGACTTGATTGGCAATAAAATTTGAAAAATATATTTCTCAAAAACTACTTATTGTAAATACACAATGTTTTTTTCAATTTTTAAAGTAATCTGGGGTCAAACCAAATAATTTTTTTGGGTTGTTTTTTGTACCATATCATAAAGTAACAACTAATAGTGTAAAAATAAAAATTTGTTATGAAAAAATAAAGGTTTAATTTTTTGCTAAAATTTTGGTACCCACGAGCCACCTTAAGTTACGTTTCAGCTATATATATAGAAATGTTTTTTCTTTAGATTCTAAAAGATGCTAAAGGTATCCTATTATGGTGTGCTACCCCTGCAGCAGTGCTAGAACTTGAAGATGACCAGATATTTAACACATACTTCTTAGAACAGCACCATGAAAGTCTGGCAGATTATCTACGTTATAAAGTAGCAAACCAACAACTGAAAAACATACATGCTCAGGTTAGTTTTAACTGATTGTGTTTGGTTTGATTTGCAAGAAAAAACTGAAAGTGTTTAACAAATTGGGATTAGAAATTGGTGTGTTGTAAACTTCTTTGAAATGGCAAACCAAAACTAATTATAGAAATTAGGTGAAACAACATTCCATCAGAGACCAAATGGCATTCAAGTTTTAGACATCTATAGAACACTGTACAGCCTTCAACAATAAGCATAACCTGTCCTGCATAGTTAGCTATATAAAAAAAACCTCTGAAATGACAAATTTGAAGTAATTCAGATGCCTAATTTATGAACAAAATAATGAACAAAAACATATATGATATACAGCAACAAATGAAAACCACTGAATTACAGCTCCTTACTTGGGACAGGCACTCAGGGAATCTTTCCGAATTGAACTAGATTGCTAGCGACAAACCCTCCCCTAGTCTTGGACAATGGTTTAATAGTACAACATAAGTTGATAAATACTTAACTCATTAGATTGGTACAAAGCAGAAAAACAACTCAAATAAAAACAGACTAGATGTGGGAGGGTATTAATATGTCCCCAAAACAAAAAGGCACTTAAGTACAGATCTGAGAGTACTGGCAGTTAACGACAGCTAGTTCATAGATTATATAAAAATGAAATCAACACTTTTATAAATTTGCTTTTCTGGATTTACTTTCACTTGAATGATTTATACAACAAAAAATAATTTGTTCCCCACTCCCATTTATATCAAACTTTTTATCAAGCTATAATTTCAGTGGCAATAACATACTATTTTTTTGAAACCATATGACAGGATTTGAATTTTGAGCAAGGGCAATTAATAGTAAAAAAATTAAAGATTATTTTACAATATTTTGTCCATTCTGAACACTTGTAATTCTACTTACAAGTAATTTAATTTCTTTATCCTGCTTAGTATTTTATATTCATATTCAGTTCCACGTGTATTGTGTACTTTTCGGGAAAAATCTGTGAGATCACCCATTTACTCTCTAGTTACCTGTTACCTTAATGTATAAGTTTTATATTTTCAGATTACAACCAATTCTAAGTTGCTGTCCATAGCAGATCTAGATATATTGTGTAGATTTCTACCTATTCTGAGGAAGAATATAGTTTTACTGAATCTTCAATCCTTTGACACAGAACAACAATTCAGCAGACAAATCAAGTATGAGTTCTATATATACTAGTACTGTTATTTTTACTGGTCTAAAATTTACCCAGTAGGTCAATTTGAACCAAACTTATATAGCTAGCTGTTATGTGTGAGCCATGACTCCGTGTAGAAGACCATACTTTGACCTATAATGGATTACTTTTATAAATTTTGACTTGGATGCAGAGTTGTCTCATTGGCACTCATACCACATCTTCTTATATCTATTAATAGGAATATCATATTGTAGTTTCTATATACAGTTAAGTTAACCTGACCTAATTTCCAGGATTCTTTAAGCAGTAGATAAACTATATATTTTGTTTGAGATGGTTGTAAGGTGAACATGTCTGTCTGTCTGACCTATACATCATTTCATGGTTCATTGGTCAATATTGGTTTTGTGGTAAGGTCAATTTCTCAGTAGAATTTATTTGGTAAAGACATTAATTGTAAGGTGTACACAACTGTATATCAGGGTTGGTTGAACTGACCTTGACCTCATTTTTATTAAATGGATTGAGGATAATGTTAAGTTTAATGTAGTAAAACATTGATATTACAGGCTTTTAACAAGAAATTCTGTTCTGATGAGGTTGTCTGTATTAGAATTATCTGTTGATTTTAATACTATGGAAACTTCATGATATTTTAATAGGTCATTCTTGGACCAGACTACTTCAGATGATATGTTATTGATTATACAATGTGACAGTGGTGACCAGAATGGAGACTTGATAGCCTGTGCTAGGAACACTTTACAGGATGAATTACAACAGATCCACGACAGAGTGGCTCATATCCATGTTGTCCTCCTTATACAACTCCCAGGTATAGCTGGAGGATGCTTTACTGGATTTCAGGTAAGTTACACGACAAATGAAGAATTACAACATATTAATTAAGGAATGTATAAATCTCAAAGTATAGCTAAGACTGCCTCACTGGTGTTCATATTCATACACTCGTGAAATCAAGGAGACTTAAACACTTGATATAATTTGCTTTCTTTTTGAATTTTTATTTATATAAATCCCCAGTTTTGTTTATTTCAGTGGAGTTTTTATACCCCACTTTATACCACCTCATAAAAAAAATTGGGAGTGTACTGTTTTACCTTTGTCTGTCTGTCAGTCTGTCAATCCCTCCCATGAATATTTTTCATAGCATTTTTCTCAGGAACTTACAATCATACAGATTTCTGAAATTTGGTTTCATGGTTTATATAGGTCAGCTATACCTTGTGATGCATTTTCAGATTCATCACTCAACAACTTCATATTTACTGAACACTTTCATATTTTTACACCATTAAAATTCAGTTGGGGCGGGGATATTATCAGTGAATAATAGCTCACAGTTTCACTTTTTGTCCCAGATTTGTTTTTATTTCAGTGTGGTTTGTTTGTTTCAATGTTCCAATCAGGGTTTATTTAATTCATTTAATTTTATTTCTTCTATTTCATTGCTTTAATCAATAGGGTGTGGTTTATTAATTGCAGTGTTGTTTATTTATTACATTGTGGTTTATTAATTACAGTGTTGTTTATTTACTACATTGTGATTTATTTACTTCAGTGTGGATAACTTATTACAGTGTTGTTTATTTATTTCAGTGTGGTTTATGGCACTCTGTTCACATTGATGATATTCATACTGCTCCTAAAGATATTCCATCAGTTGCAGAAATGTCTGGTAAATCTGTCAGTGCCTTGTTAGATGTAACCAAGGACAGACCTGAGGTTGATATGGAAATAGAGAGTGATCATGAGGACAGAGACATAGAAACAATGGAAACAAATGAAGAAATAGATTTAATGGACATACATATAGAAGAAAAAACAGCAACAAAGAAGCAATTTAAAATTGGTTATTTGATTAAGAAATGTATACAACCTGCCTTGGGAAATGTAAAAGATCCAAAGTCTGATGAAACAAGAGCTGTAGACAGACTTAAGATAATACTTAACTGGATGCAGGTTGAAGAAGGTATATATAATCTTAATTTAAAATAGCATTTGGAATTCATTTAAAAATATAAATTTGAAATAGTAGGCTATTTCCAAATGTTATCCTGGCCTGGTCTTAATCGTCTGTTCTTGTAATTGATGCAAGTTTGCTGTTCTGTATAACTTGTGTTGTGTTTTTTATGCCCCACCTACGATAGTAGAGGGGCATTATGTTTTCTGGTCTGTGCCTCCGTTCGTTTGTTTGTTCGTCCGTCTGTGCGTCCGTCTGCTCGTCCGTCTGCTCGTCCGTCTGTGCGTCCGTTCGCTTCAGGTTAAAGTTTTTGGTCAAGGTAGTTTTTTTGTACCTCATCTTGGCTTTTGATTTTAATGCTTTTTGGTCATCTGTCTGTCCAGATTTAGGTTAACAGTCTTTGGTTGAGGTAGTTTTTGATGAAATTGAAGTCCAATCAAATTGAAACTTAGTTCACATGTACACATGTTCCCTATGATATGATAATTCTAATTTTAATGTCAAATTAGAGTTTTTACCAAATTTCATGGTCCACTGATCAAAGAAAATGATAGTGTGAGTGTGTCATCTGTGTACTATGGACAAATTATTGCTTAAATTTCTTTAATATAAACAAAGGTGTCAATAACATTTGAAATGAAAACAGTTAAAGAAATATAACCAAACAATAGAGTGAAAGATATAGCTTGCATGTTTCAGTCTCCAATTCACTGGTGTAGAGTTATTCACAATGCAGATTTGTGGAGTTATCCACATTCCACTGCTGAGAGTTATCCACATTGCACATTTGTGGAGTTATCCATATCGCACTGGTGTAGTCTCAGTTATCAACATCGCACATTTGTGGAGTTATCCATATCGCACTGGTGTAGAGTTATCCACATAGCATATTTGTGGAGTTATGCACAGGTGTAGAGTAATCCACATTGCACATTTGTGGAGTTATGCACAGGTGTAGAGTTATCCCCATCTAGCAAAGAATCTGTTTAAACCTGATGGGGACTGTCTTGGGGTATCTTTTGTTTCACATTTGCGTTGAAGGCCTCATTATAACTGTGAGATAAAGAAAGTAATAAAAGCATATTCCTTGTCAAGCAAGTGTAAGGATTTCATTCCTAAGTTTTAATTTCAGGTCAAATGACCGTGCTGTCAGGAATAGCAAAACATATGACAGGTATCCTTAAAGAAAAAGAACAGAATACTGGTATTGGGAGACAAATCAGAAACTGGTTGACTAAAGAGGCTACTAAACCAGAAAACTTGAATAGAGCTGGTACATTCAGGTTGGTGTATTTAATATTTTTCTCAGGACTACATATCAGGCCTTGTGGTCTGAAATTATCATTGTACTAAGACTTAAAAATCAACCAATCAAATTACTGTATTTGTGCTAAAAAGCATAACATTTTGTACTCTTATTACTGTGATTATTTTATGATGACCAGCCCAAGTCTTCATGATATTTTTTTCCGAAAAAGTATTTGTTATAAAGCTATTATGTGTGACATGGTGAGGTTTGCTTGACTCTGATTTTAATTGACAAATCCTCCCATGGTTCTCTAGCTTCCTGAATCAATAAAATAGCCAAAGTTGCTATAAGTGGCATTTAGTACCAAAATTCACATCCATATAAGAAATTATTGAATTTTTGTCAGTAGCAGCAGATTAAAGTTTCTTGACATTTTTTATTTAGCTAATTATTGGTACTTATCTACTTTCTGTTGTCTGCTATAACTTTTAATGCCCTATTTATGGGCATTATGTTTTTCAGTCTATGAGTCCGTTGGATCGTCCGTTCATCTGTCCGTCTGACTATCTGTCCTACTTCAGGTTAAAGTTTTTTGGGTCAAGTTTTTGATAAAGTTGAAGTCCAATTAGTTTGAAACTTAGTACACATGTCTCCTATGACATGATCTTTCTAATTTTAATGCCAAATTAGAGTTTTGACCCCAATTTCACGGCCCACTGAACATAGGAAATGAGTGGGGCATCCTTGTACTATGGACATATTCTTGTTTGATATAGATATTGCCTTTCACTCAAAAAAAAAATGGGGGTATAAAAAAAGAGAGTAAAAATTTCAAATATATGAACATATCTTTACATTGCATTGTTAATAACTACACATAGCTGTTTACTTTCCTATCAGAATGATTCAAGTAAGAATCAGAACATTTGATTTATAAGGGTAAGTTAATGTTTGTTAAAAATTATCTTTTATTTTGTAGAAACTTTGCTGTTCAATGTTTAGAGGCAAAGGTAATTCCTGTGTTAGCTGGTATCATTGCTTTTATGGATACAAATAGAAATTTAGACATTTTAGCAAACTCTAATGCCCAAGATTGGCAAGTTTACATTTGGTTACAAACTTTGAATGATCCAAAACTGACCCAATTGAAGTATTCTTCAATGGTATCGCCCACACGTCATCAAGAACTGCAGGAAATAATTGTGAAAACAACATCTGTAGATGGAAAGGTATTCTCTGCTAAGATGCCATTCTCATGGATCATTTTTGGACAGATTGAAGATGTTTTAAGAAATTCTATGGAAACAAAAGAAGCATCAGGTAATATTATAAGCATGGACAAAATATTTTAATTTTATAGCTACTTTTGTAAATTCAACTTTTAGAGATAAAGTTTTTTTTTAAATATCTAACATGTAAATTCCAAAGTAATCTTATTTTAAAGTAGCATTCAAGAAATAAAATTTCAAATTGTATGGGTTTCTCAAAAACTGATAAAGTTAAAAGTCTGCAAGACATAAAATGATAAATTCTATTTATTAAATAAGTAGTCAAAAAATTTAATTGTATGCTTTAGCTGGAAGGACATTCTTTTGTTTTACAGATAGTGATTTTAATGTGGTACTGAAAGCCTCAGATATTCTCCAGTCCTTACCAATAGGTAGACTCCTGTCAGGTATTGAGGGAACTTACATCCACCAAGTTCTCAAAGCTTACATACAGGATTTTGTTCACATGGTTCACCCTGTACAGTCTGAAGCAGAATGCAATGTAATGTATAGATAAATGAATACTTGGGAATCATCATTTTCCTGGGTACCAATTTTCTGTATTGAAACCTGTTGTTTAGTGGATTTCATGGTTTAACCAAAGTCTGATTTTATTTTGAGCATTTTAATTCGTGGTTCTTATATATCATGAAATCCATGAAAATTGATATCTGCCAATAGTCACAGAGTTTAAAAATATGGATAATGAACCATAAATAATTGGAGATTGGAAAGTTTTTTCTGTATCATATTTTGTTGTATATGCAGTGGTGATTTAGTAATATTTTTCTTTATATTTGCACCTTATTGTTTAAGATTTACAAACAGAGAATTTAACATTGATGAAAACCATATACTTTTATCCTTTTTTCAATTGATTTGATTCAAAATGATATGAGTTATAAATTTCTTATAAATGATATTGTTTTGAAGTCAAATCACTTTTATGCTTCTGGTTGTGTGTATTTTTAATTATTGTTTTCAGCTGATTTGTGAGAGTTTGATAGTGGGCTGTAAATACCTTCTAAGAGGAGAGTTTGGGAGATTATTACCCTCCATATTAGGCTGTCACATGACTTTTATACTACATAATACAAGGTTTAAAAACTTTTCACATATTGTTCATGTGTGGCCAGGATGTAGTCAGCATATGTTGGAGTTCCAGCAGAGCCAATCCTCCTTCTACTTAGTAACTGAAGACGAACTTGTAAGTTTAAATAGAGTAAATAAGATGGAGGATTGTGTAGGGATATTTGATATTGAATTAATCATATTTTCTCAAGGTTCCTGTTAAATTTTCGAATTACAATTTTTGACTGTAACATAAGATTTGGTTACCTATGTGAATGCATTGTCAGTTAAAAAATATTCAGGAGGAGAAATCTGAAAGGAAACGCAACAAATACAGTGTATGTAACAGAAGTTTTATGAAACAGAAAGCAGCAATGAAATTAGACTGTTCAGATATGAATTTGATTTCCAACCAAGCAGTCTATATAAATAGGTTATATGCAGCAGTTTATTGTTACACTGTGGATTCATATAAATTTTATACTCGTGGGTACTAATTTTTGTGGACTGAAGAGAACTTTTTTATGGATATTAAATTTCATAGTTTTGACAAAGTCTGCATACAAAATTATGAGCCCCTGTTCCCATGAAATAAACAAAAATTTGTATCCAACAATTAATGAATGGCTCTTATTTATTTTGAATTTATTGAACTATAAAATAATTTTTGACTCTTCACATTGAATAATCCACGAAGCAGATTATGTTAAATGTGAAGAGTCAAAAATTGATTTTATGGTTCAATAAATTTCAAAATAAATTATTGCCATTCATTATAGATAAATTTTTATCAAAAATAAGGCTCAAAGAACTTTTTATATTATTTATTTTTACTGTATAACAAAGTACACACATGTTGGCGTATGAATACACAACGTCATCATGGGGGCGTGTCGCCATAAAAATTGACAACATTGAAAATAAAAGTAATACTTTAATTTAACCTACCAGTAAATACACCAAATTTATTTATATATTAATGAATCTACAGTAGTATTTAAAAATGTGTTGTATCAATTTTAATGTTTTGATAATTGCACTACTGTAAATTCAGAAATTATTGCGAAGTTTTTATTATTGCGAATAATGCGACAGAGTTGAAAACGCAATAATTAAAATTGCATTTTGTAATATTTTAACTGAATTAAGCATGACTTTTCTCAAAATCGTAAAAATTAAAATCGCATTCAAGTTCAAAATGACAAAATCGCAATAATAAGTGCACGCAATAATTTCTAAATTTACAGTATTAGTATTGATTTATATATATAGTTGATTTTGTCTGTTGTATTGTCCAATAGTTTTTTTCCATTTCTTCTATCATTATCTTGTATTATCTTTTATACAGACTTTAGATGTCCTTGCATTACAAATGTTAGTTGATAACCTAGAACCCAACAGTGATGCCTTAAACCAAATAGAAACCAGGACAAAATGGCTACGACAAGTCTATGACTATCGCCCAGTTGTAGAAAGAATTATAGGACATTTTATGCAGGATACTCAGAATAGAGAATATCATTATGGAGATCGTTGTCAGAAAGGAATAGAAAGTGTTAGGTAAATTAGTTTGCTAAGAATTGGTACTATAGTAGACCAGACCTTGTTACTAGTACTAAAGTATGATCTTGATCTCCATGTCAGTACATATGTACACTCTAGATCTGCATACAAATACAAAAGTACAGTTCTGATCTCCACACCAGTACAAAATTACTCTCTTGATCTTGATACCAGTACAAATGTACCATCTTGATCTTCATACAATAACTTTCTAAAAACTATGGTTAATGAACTAACTAAAATCTAAATTTTGTATTCATTGCTAACAAAATTTTAATCTCTGTGTGTAAAAGTTTATATTTCTTTAACCATATTTAGATGTTTTCCAATTCTTATATATTTTGTGTAGATACCAGTGGACCAGGGTGGTTGTAGTGAAGTTATTTATAGAACATGTTTGTACCACAGATAAAGAGGAGATTAGTATCAAAAGATGTATGCCATTCTGGGCTGTGAGTATATATGTATATTATTTTAAACAAGTCTAAAATGAAAACAACCTTCAAACCTATGATTGTGTTTGATAAAAAACCACAATTTTTATATGTATCATGTAAAACAAATTTATTGGTAGAGGGGTCTACTAAATACAACACAAACAACCATTTTCCAAAAGAACAAAAAAGGGGAAAAGTATATTTTAACCAAATGCATTTGACTCACAGGTTGAACAATGGATATGTTTGCATATACATTATTTTTTTTATGGTTGAATAATTGGCTTTCATAGACTTCAAGGATAAAGGTGAACCAAAAATTAAAGTGTTCTATAAAATATAATTTTGCAATAGGCATATGTAAAGAATTGATAAAAACGTTGAAATCAATTGTCCATTAAAATACAGTAGGTGTATATGAAATGTTAGAAATGTTCAAACTGATGTTATTAGTATATTTTTATTTAAAACAGACACTTAGAGAAGGGGCAGACATGAAATATTTGAAAAGTCTTGAAAAAGTGGAAAAGTTTATAAAACACTGCAACAAAGATGTTGTGACACAATGTTTTGGGTAAGAATTTATCAATGTATTTTTTCAAACTTTGAATATCAAAGATGTTTTAATTAATTCAGGAATTTCCATAGATATTAGATATTGCAGCAAATATCACCAACCACAGTGCTTCATTTTTACCTCACAGCTGGGCCCAAATAATAATATTTTACTTTATTAATATGTTGATACTATTTTGAGGACTCACAGGAATATTAGTTTTAACTAATGGGATTATCCTATTGAAATAAAGATGATTTATTTATTTATTTTATTTTATTTATGTGAGCTTATACCCTCAGCTCATTACCATATTTGGCAAAACTTTTATGACTTTTTGGTCCTTAATGCTTTTCAACTTTGTTCTTTATATGGCATTTTTAACAATTTTTATGCCCCACCTACGAAAGTAGAGGGGCATTATGTTTTCTGGTCTGTGCGTCTGTTCGTCTGTCCGTTCGTTTGTCTGTCAGTCCATCCGTCTGTCCGTCCGTTCATTCTTTCGTCCGTCTGTCCCACTTTATGTTAAAGTTTTTGGTCAAGGTAGTTTTTGATGAAGCTGAAGTACAATCAACTTTAAACTTAGTACATATGTTCCTTATGATAGGATCTTTCTTATTTTAAAGACAAATTAAACTTTTGACCCCAATTGCACAGTCCACTGAACATAGAAAATGAAAGTGCCAGTTTCAGGTTAAAGTTTTTGGTCAAGGTAGTTTTTGATGAAGTTGAAGTCCAATCAACTTGAAACTTAGTACAAATGTTCCCTATGATATGATCTTTCTAATTTTAATGCCTAATTATATTTTTTACCCATTTTCATGGTCCAACCAACATGGAAAATGAAAGTGCGAGTGGGGCATCCGTGTACTTTGGACACATTCTTGTTGATTCAAGCATCACTGATGAGTCTTTTGTAGACCAAGCGTGCATCTGGCACAAATATAAAATTTCAATCCTGGTATCTATGATGAGTTTATTGGCAAAGTCGTCCATTGTGTCTTCATCGTCCCTGTCTGTCGTTCTTATAAACTTTTTTTAATAATCTTCTCCTCTGAAACTACTTGGCAAAGTACTTTTAAACTTTCACTGAATGTTACTTAGAGGAAAAAATGTATACAACATTTTTGATCCATCAACAAACATGGCCATCATGGCTAAAAATAGAACATAGGGATCAAATGCCATTTTTGGCTTTTACCAAAAAAAATAAAGCATTTATAGCAATCTGACATATGGTAAATATGTTCATTAAGTCAAAATCTATATATTCTAATAGTTGGAATATTAAAGTGGAATAATTAAAAAAGAAAAAAAGCTGTTAAAGATTCTAGAAGAATCTTTAAAACTCTAAATCAAGGTAAACTGTCAAGAACAAGGCAAAAAGCAAAAGACAACAGAAATAACATTACAGAAATATGTATTAGTAAAAATCAAAGTTTTAAATTTGTTTAGCTCATGATCATTGTTCCATTTCTACTATAGCTCTATAAACTATATCATTTTTTCCAGCAAACAAACAGACTGTGTTTCATGTGAAATCACAATAGATGGGGCACCAGTCAGACTGCCATGTAATCATGTGATGTGCAGAAAATGTTTCCATGGCAATATTCATCTCAAGGAATATGATTGTCCAGAATGTCACAAGAAATTCCCAGAAGACCTTGACCCCAACAAAACGGATAAAGAGTAAGGTTTATTACTTAAGTTCTGTTTCTGTGAATAAATTTATCTTCAAGCTACATATTTGTATAAAATGTGTTTTAAAATATATTTATTAAAAACGAATAGTTTATAATGAAGTTGAGTCACATTATCTTGAAGCTTATATAGATATAAGAAGATGTGGTATGAGTGCCAATGAGACAACTCTCCGTCCAAGTCTGACAATTTGTAAATGTAAACAATTGTAGATCAGAGAATGGTCTTCAACACAGAGCCTGATAGCTCACACCAAACAGCAAGCTATATAAGGCCCAGAAAATGACTAATTCTATTCATAAAATGGGTACATTATTTACTCAGATTAGAAATGAAGAAATACAATGACTACAGAAGACGTTGTAACAGTTTCTTTATGGAGGTTGTATCACAGCTGTGTTTTGCTGATGGAACACCACCGTCTAAGGAGGTCATAGATAAACTCCTCTCATATATCACTGGTCAAAGTAAAATAGAGAAGACTGGGAGAGTTTTGTCTAAAGAACTGACCATATTTGACGATACAATAGACCCTACACCTGTGGTCAGATCCTTTCTATTACAACAGTTAATGCAGACAAGGTTAGATTATTTTAGTAGTTGATCCTAAGATTGTTGCTCTGCTTACCTTAAAAAAATTTATTTTTATTGTTGCTGTGAATGGTCTACCATATTTACTAGATAAAAAAATCTTAATTTTCACTGTGAGTGTTATATAAATGCACTATTTCTTAATTTTGTATGTTATCAAGTAATATATAGATTTTTTGATTTTTTCAATTTTAAATTACAATTCTTGATACTGCAAGTTTTTTTAAAAGTAATCTACGACAGAATTATCTTTTGAGGTCTTTTTTCACTGTTAGTTTCATAGGATAGCTTTTTTTTAAAGGAGAAGGGGCTATAAGGGGCAAAATTGGCCCCACTTCAGAATCTATTGATATTTCTTTCAATTGATATCTATGATATGGAGCTTATAAAACACCAATAATTTTCTAGTTATCTCTTGCCGTTTTCTTGTTATGACGTAATAAAAATGGTAGGCCGACTAAGCTAAAATATCACATTTTTACGTATTTTATCCTTTTTTTATGTATTGTGTACATTTAAAAAAAGATTACACCTTAAATAATCAATGCGAATACATTATTATTAGTGAACCATTGTATTAATATAATGAAGAACAAACTTGATCATATCAGTAATACAGTTGCTATGGTAACAACAAAGTTGACATTCGTTCTATGTATGACTAAATTATAGAAATTTTTCACAAGAGGAAATCTACAGTTATTGTTTGTATAATTTTTTTTTAGATGTGATGTGATTGTCAATGAGACAACTGTCTACAAAAGACCAAAATAACACAGACATGAACAAATATAGGTCAACGTGCGGCTTCAACAATGAGCAAAGCCCATATCGCATAGTCAACTATAATAGGCTCCGATATGACAATATAAAACAATTCAAACGAGAAAACTAACGCTTTTTTATGTTTTCTTTTAACTTGAACAACCAAAAATTAGTTTGTGTGTACTTGTATGTACTCTGCTGATAAAAACACAAGAAGGTAAGACATATTATGTACTAGTATTCATATATTATATGAATAAAGTTCGCAATTTCATAAACTATTATACATTTCAACAATTACCGGCTCAACCTTAATAAAACTGAAATATTGTTGGCACATTATTTATATCTTTTTTTTACTTTTTTGTTGTTAATGTGTCTTTACAATAATATTGATAAATGATAATGTGATTTTAAACGAAAAATGTAAAAACAAATACGGTTCTGATGAGACTCGAACGTACACAATTATAGTATGCCCGTCGTGGAGCTTGTGAGTGATTTGAACTACATTGACACAGATTCTATTTGTAGTTAATAACTCATATTTATCACTTTGCTTCACAAACGGTAGGAACAATTTTGTTTTGTTTTTATTTTGTTACTTCTTATTCAACTATTTTATTTTTAATCAATGATATGGTCATTTCATTATTGTTGATTATGTCAAGGTGTAAATTATTTTTGCTTTACCAGACAGACGTTAATAGTGCGAAATGGAAACTGAAGTTTTCGTCTGGGGCGTGTTTTATTCGTCTTTTCTGCACATCTCCAGAATGTCTTTGGTGAAGAGTTAAAAAAATGAATATGGAACTCCTCTAGAGATATTCTACGGAAGATCAATAACATAAAAATTCATTTTGACGTCGAATATTATATAGCAGATTTTTGTTTTGTTGGATGACATACTAGTAACTTAAGTTTACGATGACTTTTCTTTTAAAAAGACACTTCCGGTTGACATGCGTGACTATAAAAGTGTGCTCTGTTCGTTGTAATTTTCTTTGTGCTTTCCTTTAATTCATTTTTTTCTTAACAAACCAGGCTTAATCTCCCGCTATTTTTTTTTAAGAGTAACCTTCAACTGCACAAAAAATCGTCAATGTTTGTCTGGAATATGACTGATCAAAAAGTACATCTCAGTCTATCCAATTGTTTATTAAAGTAACGAAACTGCATTTTTTTTGTATAAAGCTGAGATATCTGAAAGTTCTAAAAATCGTTTTTCTATGGTGCTCCTTGAAGAACATCTTCTGGTCCTAACTTTTATTTCTAATGCAAAATTTTAATGGTCAAAACCTTCGGACTACCATTTTTCTAAAACTTTCATTGTACATGGATCTATATGTAAGTATACAACGTATACCAGACGTTTCTTAATAAATAAATCAGTTGGTTGTGTACTGATTGATACTTTAGTCTGGGAGAACAAGATTTATCTCAGTTCTAGTTGCAACTAGTTTTAAACACACTTCCAGTAATTGCAAATACTCTGAGTTCGATGCTTTTAGTCTATTGTCTAAATTCTTATTTCCTGGGTTTATTTTGTGTGTGTCTCGTACCGATAATTTGAGTTAATCTAATTGCAACTGATTTGTGCAGGTTGTTTTTATATTGTACGGCTACGCTGTTTCAGCTTCGATAAGATTGGGCGCTCACAAACATGATGTTGTGCTATTACACCACTGTACTAGGTTAGGGGATGGTTAAGATCCGCGGCTTACATGTTTATCCCCGCCACATTATGTATGTAAAAACTATATGCTTGTCCAAAGTCAGGAGCCTGTAAGTCAGTGGTTGTTGTGTGTTGCTGTGTTACTTACTTGTTTTTTCGTGTCATTATTTTGTACATTAATTAGACTGTTAGTTTTCTTCTTTGAATTGTTTTACATTTGTGATTTCGAGGCATTTTATAGCTGAGTATGTGAAATGGGCTTTTTTATTGTTGAAGACCATATGGTGATCTATAGCTGTTAATTTCTGCATCATTTGGTCTCTTGTGAGAAATTGTCTCATTGGCAATCATACCACATCTTCGTTTTGATATTACCCCCTGTCATATACTTTATGAACCTGTCCCAAGTCAGGAGCTTGCAGTTTAGTGGTTGTCGTTGGTTCATGTCTCAACTCATTTTTGATATTTTTTAAATTGATTTGTTATGTATGATTTGACCGTTAGTTTTTTTGTTTAAATTGTTTCACATTTTTCATGGACTTTTATAAACGGCTTAAAAGTATTGGATTTTGTCATTATTGAAGGCTTTATGGTTGCCCGTAATTGCTTACATCCACTTCATATTTGAACTCTGGTAGAAAGTTGCCATATAATCAATATTAACACATCTCTTCGTTTTTATATTATATCTTCTGACGTTTAACCTCGTGTTTCCTGAATATGCATGAAATATGTGTCACTGTGCGTTGAAAATTAGCATCAACTTTAAGTTGTGTTAAATAAGAGAAAACCATCTGATATAATCTAAAAAAACTTTGGTTGGGGTGGGGGACAGGAGTATTTCGTATATGAATATGGTTGTCTGGTAAGAGTTGAAAAAAAGGCATGTTTAGCAACATATTAAAATGATCGACAATGCCCTCTTTCCTTCTTCATTCCTCATCAAATGATTAAAACTGACCACTGCCAAATCATGAGTGTTGAAAGTAGGGTTTAACACCAATAAATCAAAATCCCTTTCCTAGAATTTCAAATGGTTGGCCCTTAACTGTTATTGTCTGTGTAGTTCTTATATCCATCTAGCTTATTGTCCTACAGAGATGTCCTACTAAGGCTGTCGTACCATAAAAACATGTATAGCACAGCTCACATTTTTATATATCTATATTAATAAATTTATTACTGTCATTTACGACTAAACACCGCCATGTTTGTTTCGTGCCTCTGCCGCCTAAGCCACTTATTTAAACGGAAGAGAGTCAGAAGATCTTCCCAATGCAAAAAAAAAACACAACAGAAATGGACCTCTTCTGGCTCACTACACGGAAGAACAAAAAAACACGCCCCTGCCATGTCGTGGAATTTTTTACGTGTTTAGTAATATTAAGTTCTTTTAATTCTGTCTGTTAATATCAAGTATTTAACAAATGATACGCTGATTTCTATCCCGCTATGAAAAGCTTCGTAACAACAGCACCAGTAAAATTCCATGTGTCAGTTCCATATTCACTTACAATAAATATAGACAAGGGCTAGGCTGTACTATAATTTAATATGAAGTAAAAACTTTATAATTTACTTTTTATACCCAAACTTTATAATAATAAACCATTGACAAAAAAATGTGTAAAAAAATTACAATTGTTCCTGGTCAACCGTAGTCCGATACCGGTATAAATGAAAAACGGACGATAATTTTAGAACTTTGATGGCGGTTTTGAGCAAGTTTTAAATTAAAATTCAGTATGAGCGCAGCTTTGCCCCATGGAAATATTTCAACATAAGATGCTTTATGATGATGTTATTGCTCTGCAAAAATATTTTGTTGGGGCAAGAATGCGCTGGTACTTTTTTCGAAAAAAAACTAAGTGAAAATGAGTATAAAATTGCGAAAAGCCAACAAATATGCACGTGAAGTGTTGTCAAACCACAGCATTGTGACGTCATAACTTCAAAAAAACATTTTTTTTCATAAAATGAATATGTCCAACGGAAAAAGAAAGCCATACACATACGAATAAGTAGAATTTAAAAATTCTCGAAATTGAGGCCAATTTTGCCCCTTATAGCCCCTTCTCCTTTTGATTGATGTTCCTGTTGATTGCAATTTGACTGTAATGGAATGTTTAAGGTCAGAATGTTGACATTAATATGATGTTTCTATTTTCAGTAGTGACCATGAAATACAGAACCACTTGTCTGCCTACTTTACCCTTGCCAATGATTTGGTTAAAACTTCTACAGATCCTCATAATACAGTGGAGCTATGTCTTCTTGTTCTTCAGTGTATGGAGGTAAGAAAAGAATCTGAGTTGAAATATAGATTGTAATTTTCTATTTTAAGTGTATAGGGTAGTCTAAAAGTATTCAATTTTTATTATTAGGTAATTGACAAAAAAGTATGACGACAAATATGTACTTATAGTACTACCCTCACCAGCATTAATCGCACCACGGGTAAATTATCAGGTTTTGATTGGTTTAAAGCCATCACATGGGGCCCCCTATGAATCTGTAGGGGATAAGTAAATTTCATAGGGGTTCATGACGTCACATTTACTGTTAGTGGTTACGTCAAATATTAATGTTGTTGTGTTTCATTGATTATTTTTCAACAAAGCGCAGCAGAAAAAGTCCAGCTTGCGATAAATTCATTATACAGTTAACTACTGACCCCTTACAGACTAAAGAGGGTGAATAAAATCAATAGGGGGTTATGCCTTCAACCTCACCCTCATAGTTTAAAAAAAAACTCTATGGATCCATAAGGGGTCAGAAGCAAACCATAGAACTTATAATGCATGTATCCCTGATTTTTGAAAGGGTTGTTTGTGAAACCTGATAATTGAAGCTAGTGATATGAGAATGGGTATGCCCTCTATGCCCTGGTCCCTTGGATCCACCACTGCCCTAGAATGTTATTGCTTTCTATGTCACCTGGCATCAAGGGCCAAGTGAGATTTTCTCATCACTTGGAGTCCGTCATCGTCCATCATCTGTTGTCTGTTGGCCACAATCATCATTGGGGTATCTCGTTTAAAAAATGTGTCCCATGACCCGGCCAACCAACTAAGATGGTCGCCATGGCAAAAAATAAAACATAGGGTAAAATGTAGATTTGAATGAATTGGTAATTTTAAGGGAATTTTGCCGTTATTGGTTATTATCTTGAATATAATTATAGATAAAGATAAACTGAAAACAGCAATGATGTTGAGCAAAGTAAGACCTACAAATAAGTCAACATGATCAAAATGGTCAATTGACCTCTTAAGGAGTTATTGCCCTTTATAGTCAATTTTTAACAATTTTTTTAAATTTTCTAAATTTTTGTTAATTTTTACAAAATATTTTCCACTGTAACTACTAGGCCAAGTTCATTATAGATAGAGATAATTGTAAGCAGCAAGAATGTTCAGTAAAGTAAGATCTACAAACACATCACCAAAACAAAATTTTGTCATGAATCCATCTGTGTCCTTTGTTTAATATGCACATAGACCAAGGTGAGCGACACAGGCTCTTTAGAGCTGAGCCTCTAGTTGGGTAAATATATACACTTATATACTCTGTTGAAAAATTATTTGACATTTATCATAATTATTTTGTAATGAGAATTATTTTTTTAGGATTCACTACATCAACAATACAGGGGAGAAAAAGAAGTTACCATAGCAACTCATATGTTGAGAGAGGCAGTTCCATACATTGTGTGTGATGGTGATGTCCTTGAAAAAATAGATCACATTGCCAGGGTTCGGTTTTCTTTGACAGTAGTGGCAAGGCATATCCATAGACTATATGGAACATCAAAGAAATCTATTCCTGATGAGAAAATTAGGAGAATGTTGGAGGCTGCTGCTAAACTTTGTGATGAATGTCAATCTCCATGGCCTAGGTAATAAACTATGATATGCTGTATCATTTTTTTAATAATTTACTTTTCCAATTAGATTTTTTTTCCTTTTTATTCTACTGCAAACATTTTTTGGGGGTTCGTATAATGCTATGATGTTGTTGTGTTTTGCGTCTGTGTCATCATTGTCCGAAGACACATTTGGTTTCCTGGTAGTGACCTTAGTTTAAGAAAATGGATCTTTAAGAAATTTTACATGAAGGTTCAATACCAGGAAAGGAAAGTTGGGATTGATTTTTGGTATTATATTACCAACAGGAATTAGGGGCCAAAAACAAGCAATTTTTTAGTTTTGTAGTTTCAACTTGGGTGTAAGTGTATGGATCTCTCTGACATTCTTCTACAAGGTTCAATATCACAAAGGAAAGACTTGGATTGAGTTTTTTGGTAATTGCCCCAAACATCCAGGAGTAAGAGACATATAGAGCCAAAAACAAGCATATTTCTAGTTTCAATACAATAATTTGTGTTTAAGTGTATGTGATTTTCTAAAATTGTATCACAAGGTTCAATACCTGATTTTTTGGTAATCTGATGGCCATTCCAATAATAATGACATTAGATTAAAAAAATATTTTTAAAACTTTACTTTGATATAAATGTTCGGATGTAAACTGTTAAATTGGCAGTGCGTCATTCAAAGTGCGCACATCAGCATGCTCATATCTGCCTTAGACTTTATTTGTGCTAAATAACATTGTCAAAACATTACTTTTGTTTTTAAAATTACATTTTCCTAAAACCAGATGTTGACTTGACAATGGTAAAACATGGACCATAAACGGATACATAAAATCTGTGTACGTTTACAAAGCATGACTTAGTGACGAAGCTCTTTCCACATCATTTCTTCAACATAATACTTGAAATGAACGTTTAGATACAGGCATCAATGATAATTTTAGCATTTTTGAAGAAATATAGGATGCATAATTAAAGGAGTAAGTTCGGTAAGGGCCATATTTGGCCCCAATTATAAAGTTCATAGTTACAAGACAATAAATGTTTTAAGTTGCCTTAAAGGCATGCTAGAAAGTTAAACAGAACTGTTTTTGTCAAAGTTTAATTTTAACACGTTGATTTTTACATCCAAAACAGATCAAGATTAAGGATTTTGGTGAAATTTGACAAAATCAGCTAGATTTCAACTAAATAAAGGACCAGGAAATAATCTATGGCAATTTACCCACTTTCATTGATTTTTTCGTGAAAAATCATTTTTGAGTACAACTTGTGACGTCATAATGAAACGCAGAAACGTAAAATTTTCAACAAAATGGTTTATATCCTAGCTAGTCAGTGTATTAGCTATAACTTATTGTGATATTGGTCGATAAATCTGTATTTGAAACTTACGCTAAAAAAGGGGGCCATTTTAGAACCTTATCGAACATACTCCTTTCCCATCTGTGCACATGCACACACATGTTCTAGTTCATACAACGGAGTTCTGACGATTTTTCATTTAAACCTTTTTTTAATTTTTCATCAAATCATGTTGATAACCAATTTCTTATAATTTTAATCTTTTGGACTGAATCATTTTGATACAAACCTCTGAAATGTAAGAAGATAATTCTGAATAGACAGATCAATGGCCGGTACTGAAAATAGTTTACCTGTCACCTGAACAAGTAGATTTCTCCTGTCCAACAACTAATTAGCCTTGATTAAAATCGTGAATTATGTTAAAATGACTGAAGAAGCCTTTTTAAACTTAAAAGAATATGACCGTTTCATGCTTTGCCCAGCTGGACTTTTACCGGACATTATACAAATGTCTGGAATATATGACCGTTTTGGAAGACCTGATTGAGATTTATTTCAAATATTTGATCACAATCCAATCCAGACAGTATCAAGCTTGAATATTGTGTTCAATTTGCCCCAACTGTTCTGGGTTTGACATCTGTGGTAGTATCAGGCTGTGATCAGCGATGCATTTTATCTAAGTCTGTATACATTTGTTTGATCATTTTTATATTTTTATCTGCAAGCAGTGTAATAGGATGATGTATATGAAAATAGACAGATTTCGTTTTATAATTGGTGTAGTTGGATTTGCTATTTCATTGATATATAACGTAAATTGTCTTTAGTTCAAATCTAAATTTATACTTTTCCCTCACTTTATTGACATTTCTGCCTTGTAATATGAATTCAGTGAAGATTTTTATAATTTATAGGAGATATTTTGTAAAGCAGCTTTGTAGATGTCATGGTATAGACAGTTACCACACAGTCATAGCGAACAGTGAAGCAAGTCTTCTACAATGGGTCTGTCTACCAGAACTACAGGCAAATGAGGTAAAACTTTTCTTAAGTTGCAAACAAATAGACCAAATTTGAAAGGGATTGATCAAGTGAGTTGATTTGACCAAATTTAAATGATTGGGATGAAATAAAAAAGAGAGACGAATTATCTTTGAGGAACATTCAAACTCATAAGTTGAAAAATAAACTGACCATGACATGGCAAAAATAAAAAAAAGTACCAAAAGGTAAAGAATATGACACAAAACACAACATAGAAACTACAGACTGAGCTACACAAACCCCAACAAAGCTAGGGGTAGTATTAAGTGCTCCAGTAGGGTAAGCAGATCCTACTCCACATGTGGAACCCATCATGTTGCTCATGTGAATACAAAATCATAAAAAGTCTGATTTGGTAGATCACATTTGTAAAAAGGGGGTAGGATTATAGTTACAACAGTAGGAATATATTTGCTTTCATCTGTTAAAGGGGCATTCCATAATGATCAGCCAACTTGTGATTGCATCCCTAAAACTTAGGAATGGATGATATCAACTTAAACACATGGAACATTGTGTTTTATAGCTTCTTTGGGAGCAACAATTCTCAATTAAGGAAATCATGATAGGAAAAAACAAACCCTGGAATATCATATCAACTGGGAGATATATACTACTTATGCAAGTAATGCTAGAATGTTGCTACATAGAAATGGAAAGTTTACAATGGTCAAGCTGAAATCATCTCTTTTGTAGTAAAGTTTTGTTTTGAACTGACCCTCATTGTCAATTTCTAGATGAAAGTCAAGTTATTGGGCCAACTTAACTGTGTCCGTTGTATCCCTTTTCAAGTTCAATGGAGATACTATGACCAAAAAAAAAATGATATAAGTTGCTGTGACCAAATTTAAATAGGAGTGATGAAAAAAGATGCTATGAAAATTTAGAAGCTATGACCATATTTGAAAGGAAAAGATGGAATAGGAGTTTACAATATTGTATTACAATTTTCAAGTGCAAGACTTTTGGGTTACTTTAATGACAGATACTTTTTTTAATAGATAAAGGAATGTCATGACAGATATATTGTGATTGGAGACGAGTACAGACAGCTGAGAGAAATCGTCGTTACTACAATACTCAGTGAAAACAGTGAAAAACTAGACACAATTTTGAAGGTATAATGTAATAAGTTAGGCAAGTTGATTGTTAAGCCAACTTTTCATGAAAGGTCTGTTTGATTTAGTACCATCACCTAATGAATGATTGTATGCATGAAATATTTGTTACTTGACATTAAGCAATAAACAAGCTGTTAATTTTTTTTTTTAAAGAATCATAGGACACAATCTGAATCGGGTGAACTTAATAAATGTCCTTACCTTACATGTTCCAAGTATAATATAACGTTGATTTGTATTGTTATAGTGCAGAGCTTTTACAAATTCCATACTATATACACAGAGTTCAACTTTGGTAAGCACTCAAAGCTTTTCTATGTGATACAGCTTGCAGTTTAAAAAAAAATGATATCTATATAGAACAGACATCAGAAAGAAAAAAAAAATCTGAGTCTCGAAAAGATTAAGCTACATTGAGTATTCTTAAGTTTAAATCTTAAATCAAACATGTTTTAACAGAATGTACAGAGCCCTCAAAATGACTGGCAGTGCAGAGTAATGTTGTATTTAGCTTTACACAGGGAAATATGTATGAACAAAGTGACAGATAAAATTCCACAAAAGTTTTCAGAAGAGGTAGGTATTAGCTTTGTAATATCTTGTTAATCTCTCTGTTAATTTCATTTGAAATCATAATTATTTTGTGCACAGTTTACATACTAAAGTATTGCAATTTTAATTTAAACATTTACTTTTAACTATCAAAATGATATAAAGGTCAGACATGTCTCTGTGTCAACATTTTACAGTTTGATTTTTCGTGCATGACATTTCCAGATAACTCCTCCTACAGTTTGAATCCTCAGTGCATAGCATTTCCAGATAACTCCTCCTACAGTTTGAATCCTCAGTGCATAACATTTCCGGATAACTCCTCCTACAGTTTGAATCCTCAGTGCATAACATTTCCAGATAACTCCTCCTACAGTTTGAATCCTCAGTGCATAGCATTTCCAGATAACTCCTCCTACAGTTTGAATCCTCAGTGCATAGCATTTCCAGATAACTCCTCCTACAGTTTGAATCCTCAGTGCATAGCATTTCCAGATAACTCCTCCTACAGTTTGAATCCTCAGTGCATAGCATTTCCAGATAACTCCTCCTACAGTTTGAATCCTCAGTGCATAACATTTCCAGATAACTCCTCCGACAGTTTGAATCCTCAGTGCATAGCATTTCCAGATAACTCCTCCTACAGTTTGAATCCTCAGTGCATAGCATTTCCAGATAACTCCTCCTACAGTTTGAATCCTCAGTGCATAGCATTTCCAGATAACTCCTCCTACAGTTTGAATCCTCAGTGCATAACATTTCGGGATAACTCCTCCTACAGTTTGAATCCTCAGTGCATAACATTTCCAGATAACTCCTCCGACAGTTTGAATCCTCAGTGCATAACATTTCCAGATAACTCCTCCTACAGTTTGAATCCTCAGTGCATAGCATTTCCGGATAACTCCTCCTACAGTTTGAATCCTCAGTGCATAGCATTTCCAGATAACTCCTCCTACAGTTTGAATCCTCAGTACATAGCATTTCCAGATAACTCCTCCGACAGTTTGAATGCTAGAAAGTTTTCACTTTGCTGTTTATTTGCAAATATATTGAAGGTGTGCATGTGGTCAGGGTTTTGATTTTTATTAATATTTGCTCTTTTTGGAGATAGTTGAACTTTTTTGGAGTATATGTAACGGTTTATTTCTTCCTCTGTGATATTTTATCCTGAGGATAATTTGTCCCGGTAATTTATTTCCAGGCATGGTATTTCACAGGTTGATTTTTTCCAGAGCAGTGAAAATCTATCTTTGTTATGCGGATAGTATGTATCGGTATATATTTGCCGTACTATATTTCACAGAACCATGTGAAATAGAGTCCCATTAACTACTATGTAAGTTACTCACAATCAATATATACCTGACTATAATCATAAAATGTTTCACAAAGGTAGACCAAATTTGCATAATTTATCAAAGGGAGGTAATTATGAGAAATTTATATTTTAAAGATATTAATATAATATATTTTTTAATCTATTTTATAATGAACTTTTTCCTTGAATCTTATTTTTTTAAATAATATTCATTTATATAAAAAGATGACTTACAATCTTGATTTAATAAGACAGATAACATTTCACAGGTAAAAACTATCCAGCTGTTAAACATGCTTTTGTTCCTATATTATATATATTGTTATGCTATGATTTATCTGATTTCCATATAGATCATCAACTACATCTCTGTCCCAAGACAAAACTATTTATATAGTTAAAAATATCATCATTATCAAATTCTTCTATTACTGTTAACAGTAGTAATGTAACTATATTTCTACCTTACTTTTAAATTTATATTTGTACTGAGATCTGACAACAACTCACTTTTACAAGTATTTCACTAACCTTATTTAATCATGATATTATTTTCACAATTACGATCTTTGAAATTACTTCTGGTTTTCTTCCCTATGTTTCATGATAATTTTCATTTAAAAGGATGATATTGACTTGAATATTTCAGGAAATTTTTTCAAGGATAATTTGTGAAATTATTTCCCATTACATTACATTTTTTTTTTAACAATTTCGTTTTATTTCAAATAAACTATTATTATTTCATAGTATTTCTAAGGGATAAGTTTTTTTTCTAATAACTATTCAATAAGTTAACTACCCAGATAGAATTTCACGGCAAAGGAAAAAATATCCCGTCGTCGTCGTCCGAATACTTTTAGTTTTCGCACTCTAACTTTAGTAAAAGTGAAAAGAAATCTATGAAATTTTCACACAAGGTTTATGACCATAAAAGGAAGGCTGGTATTGATTTTGGGAGTTTTGGTCCCAATATTTTAGGAATTAGGGGCCAAAAAGGGCCCAAATAAGCATTTTCTTGGTTTTCGCACTATAACTTTAGTTTAAGTTAATAGAAATCTATGAAATTTTGACACAAGGTTTATGACCACAAAAGAAAGGTTGGGATTGATTTTTTATACGACCGCAAATTTTGAAAAAATTTTCGTCGTATATTGCTATCACGTTGGCGTCGTCGTCGTCGTCGTCGTCGTCGTCGTCGTCGTCCGAATACTTTTAGTTTTCGCACTCTAACTTTAGTAAAAGTGAAAAGAAATCTATGAAATTTTCACACAAGGTTTATGACCATAAAAGGAAGGCTGGTATTGATTTTGGGAGTTTTGGTCCCAATATTTTAGGAATTAGGGGCCAAAAAGGGCCCAAATAAGCATTTTCTTGGTTTTCGCACTATAACTTTAGTTTAAGTTAATAGAAATCTATGAAATTTTGACACAAGGTTTATGACCACAAAAGAAAGGTTGGGATTGATTTTGGGAGTTTTGGTTTCAACAGTTTAGGAATTAGGGGCCAAAAAAGAGCCCAAATAAGCATTATTCTTGGTTTTCGCACAATAACTTTAGTTAAAGTAAATAGAAATCAATGAAATTTAAACACATTGTTTATGACCACAAAAGGAAGCTTGGTATTGATTTTGGGAGTTTTGGTCCCAACAGTTTAGGAATTAGGGGCCAAAAAGGGACCCAAATAAGCATTTTTCTTGGTTTTTCGCACCATAGCGTTAGTATAAGTAAATAGAAATCTATGAAATTTAAACACAAGGTTTATGATTATAAAAGGAAGGTTGGTATTGATTTTGGGAGTTTTGGTCCCAACAGTTAAGGAAAAAGGGGCCCAAAGGGTCCAAAATTAAACTTTGTTTGATTTCATCAAAATTGAATAATTGGGGTTCTTTAATATGCCGAATCTAACTGTGTATGTAGATTCTTAATTTTTGGTCCTGTTTTCAAATTGGTCTACATTAAGGTCCAAAGGGTCCAAAATTAAACTTAGTTTGATTTTAACAAAAATTGAAACCTTGGGGTTCTTTGATATGCTGAATCTAAAAATGTTCTTAGATTTTTTATTATTGGCCCAGTTTTCAAGTTGGCCCAAATCGAGGTCCAAAATTAAACATTGTTTGATTTCATCAAAAATTGAATAATTGGGGTTCTTTGATATGCCAAATCTAACTGTGTATGTAGATTCTTAATTTTTGGTCCAGTTTTAAAATTTGGTCTAAATTAAAGTGCAAAGGGTCCAAAATTAAACTAAGTTTGATTTTAACAAAAATCAAATTCTTGGGCCTCTTTGAAATGCTGAATCTAAACATGTACTTAGATTTTTGATTATGGGCCCAGTTTTCAAGTTGGTCCAAATCAGGATCTAAAATTATTATATTAAGTATTGTGCAATAGCAAGTCTTTTCAATTGCATAGTATTGTGCAATGGCAAGAAATATCTAATTTCACAATATTGTGAAATAGCAATTTTTTTTTTTAATTAAGAGTTATCTTTCTTTGTCCAGTAAAGTAAGCAAGAAATATCTGCAAGAATTTTTTTGAATTGGAGTTATCTTTCTTTGTCCAGAATCAACTTAAATCTTTGTTATATACAATATACAATGTATATTCACTTTTTACTACCAACTGATAAATTTAAATAATCTTTACCATTCAGTGATAACAAGCAGTTTTTTTACATCTTAATATTTTATGATGTATTTAAATGAGTAGTAATTGTTGCAAACTCCATTAGAATATTTTAATTGAAATTAGTTTTGGAATAAGGGAAAGGGGGATGTGATTAAAAAATTGGGTTCAATTTTTCTCATTTGAAATTTCATAAATAAAAAGAAAATTTCTTTAAACATTTTTTTGAGAGGATTAATATTCAACAGCACAGTGAATTGCTCTAAGAGAAAACAAAAATTTTAAGTTCATTTGAATACATTCATTCTGTGTCAGAAACCAATGCTGTGTCAACTATTTAATCACAATCCAAATTTAGAGCAAAATCCAGCTTGAATGTTGTGTCCATACTTGCCCCAACTGTTCAGGGTTCAACCTCTGCGGTCGTATAAAGCTACGCCCTGCGGAGCATCTGGTTTTGAGAAAGTTGAACTTTATCAGTTTTGGAGTATTATTTTGTATAAGAGGTAGTCCTACATTGAACCATAAACCTATGTGCTCCTATATTCAAATTGTGTACTCTCTCACTTCTTGTCCTCGTTTACCACTTCTGGAGCATCATTTGTGTATCCCAGACACAATTATATCTCAGAAAATTTCAAATTGACTTTGTTATAATACAGTTACTTTAGAGAAAATAAGGGGAGGGGATCACTCTTTCTAGTTCTAGGTTTAAGATGTAGGGGTTAAATTTCGTATTTTAGATAGATTGAGTTAACTTTCTTTCCATTGCAGGGTATAGACTTCATTAACCAATACATCATGAGTGAGAATTGTCAGCTTGTTACAGATAAGGTAACAGCTACTAGTATAGTGGAAATCCCCTCCCCCCCATTTTTTCAGAGAAATGGATAAATAATTTTACAATTTTTATTTTGCTAGCTCTTTACATATAAACATTTTGTTACTGCTACCATTTCAAAACTACACAAAATTGAGTTATTTCATTCATACAATGTCTTCTAGTGCTAATAAATTTTGGGAGATTCGTTTAGCGATGGGCAGACCTAACCATTTCTAATATGGCAAGTTCTACTACAGTTTTACAGCTTTTACATTAATGCTAGCAAGACAAATCTTTGTTTTGCTTGCTTGCTTTGCTTGTATCAATGTTCGCTCAAGCATGACAATTAAGATAGGCAGGGCTTTAGATTGTATTCATCATACTTAAATTTTATTGGCCGTTATGTTTGAGGTTAAGGACACTAAATTTTGAAATATCACAGGACGACAAATATAAAGCGCAATCGTAGAAATGGAAGCCAAAAAATTGATTTTTTTTCGAAGATATGCATTTTCATCATCCAACTAAAAAGACTGTCGTCAAGTACTTTTAGTAAAACAAAATAGCTATTCGAACACACCTACTCTCATTTAGTGATTCATTACATAAGTATTTCATTTGACCCATATAATTTCATCTTGTGATGTTTTAAAGCTTAATGTCCTTAACCTCAAACATAACGGCCAATAAAATTTAAGTATGGTGTATACAATCTAAAGCCCCGCCTATCTTAATTGTCATGCTTGAGCAAACATTGATACAAGCAAAGCAAGCAAGCAAAACAAAGATTTGTCTTGCTAGCATTAATGTAAAAGCTGTAATACAAATGAGAGAAAACTTTACTGTTAGTCATACCACATAAAATTGCACCCCCTTAAATTATTTTTTTTAACCACTTTATGTACTGGTCTCCAATTTTCAAACATGGATTTTGTCAGGTAGATATGTGCTTATGTTGTGTACAGTTTAAACACTGATTAGAAATATAATTCTTACCAGATATAAATGTTTGTATTCTATTATATATCACTTATTCTTTGTTAGAGTTTTGCACGAAGATTACTGAATAATGAAGTTTGGAAACTAAAGGGAAACATCACAAAAGGAATGGAACTAGCTCAGCAGAATGTGTTCTGTCTTCTTACACACTTTAAGATTCTGATGTCTGAAATTCCAGGGAAGACAACTCTGTTGACTCCGTTACAGAAAATAGCACTAGACCCTACTAGTATGATGGTAAGATAGATGTGTTATTACAGTATGTAAAAATTTCTCAACATAAGCACAAATAAATATGTTAATTGTGAAAAGTGTGATAAAATATTTGTCTCATATGCACATTTATACAAATTGAACAGATTTATGTCTTTCACAGTTAAAAAAAAAAGATTAACTAAGAAAAAAATTACTTTGGAAGTAAAAGTAGTTCTTTCAAGAATTTTATAACACCAGTTTTAATAAGACTCTCGGTCTATTACTGTTCAAAATATTTGTGAGTAGAAGAGTTTCTACAGTTTTCAGTGATAACAACTGGATAGAAATTCAGATGAAAGAGGATTTATTTTATAAGAGAGGTGAAAGATACAAAAAGGACTTTTAAATTCATAGAAAATAAACTGACAAATGATAAGAACAATCGATGCCATGGCTAAAAAAGAAAAAGACAGACAGACAGACAGACAAACAACAATACACAAAACACAACATAGAAATCTGAAGACTTTAACATTTGTTCATGAATACAAATCAGTAGCATGTTTACTGAGATAATATTTTCTAAAAGAAATTGATGTAATAATATTATAATTTATAGCAAACATGGTTCAAATACTATCATTTATTTCAAATTGTAGAATGCCTTCTTCCCCACAATGCCCCAGGATGAATTACAGGAAATAAAGGAGGCACTGCTAGCTGCACGGGACAAAACTCCTAATGAAAATCCTGTATTTTATAGTAAGTAACCCTTTCCAAGGGACAAAACTCTTAATGTAACTCCTTTATTTTATAGTAAGTAACCCTTCAAGTAAGACAAAACCTCCTAATGAAAATCCTATATTTTATAGTAAGTAACCCTCTAACAATGGAAAAAACTTCTAATGCAAATTCAGTATTTTATAGTAACCCTGATAAAAAATCCTGTATTTTATAGTAACCCTAATAAAAAATCCTGTATTTTATAGTAACCCTGATAAAAAATCCTGTATTTTATAGTATTTAAAGTTACTCTCCCAAGGGACAAAACTAATGAAAATACCCGGTACTGTATTTTACAGTAATTAACCGTTCGAAAATGGAAATAACTTTTAATGCAAATCCCATATTTTATAGTAAGTAGCTTTTACAAACAGACCAAAAACCCCTGATAAAATTCCTATATTTTATAGTAAGTAACCCTATGGACAAAACTCCTAATGAAAATCCTATATTTTATAGTAAGTAAACCTTCCCAAGGGACAAAACTCCTAATTAAAATCCTATATTTTATAGTAAGTTAACCTTCCCAAGGGACAAAACTCCTAATTAAAATCCTGTTTTTATAGTAAGTAACCTTTCCCCAGGGACAAAACAACTTATGAAAATCCTTTATTTTAAAGTCAGTAAACCGGGATGTTTTTGGTCAATTGTCACACAAAGGTTCTATTTGAAAGTCAAAAGTCTAAATATAAATGATGTTATACATGATGCAGTAACATAAATATTTGTGTTATTTTTCAGGATGTCCAAATGGCCACCCATATGTTATAGGTGATGTAAGTATTAGATATAAACCTTTATATTACATGATACCTGGCATTGTTTGCTGGCTTAAATAGTTTTTTTCAATAGATAAAGAACACTGTATGGGCTTTGCTCATTGTTGAAGGCTGAATGGTGACCTATAGTTGTTCAATTCTATGACATCTGATCTCTGGTGATGAGTTGTCTCATTGACAATCTTACCACATATTCTTTTTTATATTTATATTTATTGCTTAAAATGTTATGACTCCTAGGGTCACATAAAGTGTTATCAATACTTTGAAATCTATTTTCCTAGCCCATCAAAGTATTTAGATGTAAAAACAAAACACTTTTTACTGAGTTTTTTAACTTTTGAATCATACCTTGCTTATAATATTTAGGCTTTGCATTTGTTTAAAATGACCTTTTACATCAACTCAAACTGATGTAAATATAAATAGATCTGTTGAGGTAGTTTTTAATGAAGTTGAAGTTCAATCAACTTGAAACTTCGTACACATATGTTCCTTATGATGTGATCCTTCTAATCTTAATGCCAAATTAGAGATTTTCCACTTATTTTCACAATTCATTGAGCAATAGAAAATGATAGTGTACTATGAACACATTCTTGTTGTATTATAGTGTGGAAGACCTTATTATCTTGGTTATTGTAAAGAATGTGGACTACAGATTGGAGGTGAACGTCATGTTCTAAGGCCAGATAATATTGTGGATTCTGGGTAAGTTGTTAGTTTGTGTCATGTACTTAAAGTTAAGATGGTGTTCAAGATTGAGGATACGTTATTGTGGGTGATGAAAAAAATGCTATTTAGTCTTCTTGGTAAAAGAATGATATTATTTTAAAAGATTGCAGTCAAAATGCCATATAAACAGTGAAAATCGATATTTAGACCAGAAAATGTTAAAGATTTTGGGTTATGTATTATTATATAGATATAGGAAGATGTGGTATGAGTGTCAATGAGACAACTCTTTATCCAAGTAACAATTTATAAAAGTAAACCATTATAGGCCAAAGTATGGCCTTCAACACAGAGCCTTGGCTCACACCGAACAGCAAGCTATAAAGGGCCCCTAAAATTAGTAATGTAAAATCATTCCAACTGGAAAATTAACAGTCTAATCTGTATAAAAAACAAGAAACGAGAAACACGTATGAACTACAGTAACAGACCACAACTAATGTACATCAGACTCTTCACTTATAACAGGTACTAACAATTGCAGCCTGATTAAATGTTTTAATAGTACCAATTATACACACTAAACAATTTATAGGGTAAGAGGTCATGGTACTATGAATTGAAACTATATGTAGTTTATTTTTTGAATTATGCTATGTTTCTGATAAGACTAATGTCATTCTAGTCATAATTGATTAAAAAAAAAAGCCATAACTTTCTTTCAATCACACAATTTTCAATCTTCTATTCCCTTTTTAACAGTAAATGGCAAAATGAGATTGATTAACAGTTTTACATTATGTTTCAGAGGTGACAGGACAGAGACAGGACATATTTTAGGTAGAGCCACAAATCTTGGTCCTATTACAGCACCAGAGAGGCAGTTAAACAGAGCATCTTTTGCTATACTCAGATTACTGACTCATATCTCCATGTACATTGGAGCAAATACAAATATACAGGTAATTTAGACTTTATCTTTCTAAATCCGGCAAAATACATTGTAGTAAAATTTATTTCTAAAGTTTAAACACTTTCATTCTCACAAAACTATATCAGAATTCAATTGACATTGATAACAAACATTGTTCTCTTTCTAAGCCTTTAACCTCTAGTAGATTCCAAAGAAGTTAAAAAATATCATGAAACTACACACAAGTAAACACTGACCACAAATTTATTGGGTTTGAGTGTATCCTTGAAGTCTAATATATTTTTCCATTTTAATCAAATAACTAACCACCCAAGATGTTTTTTTTCTCAGGTAGTTGGTCAGTCCATCAAACCTAATATAGAGGAGGCTGAGGTTGGTAGATATATACTGGAACACATTGACCTTGATATGACCTCTATACAGAATATCCTGGGTAAAAATAAGGATGATATATTATTGTTAGTTCATCATCTACTGGCAAGGATAATGGAAGAACACACAATGGCAGTTAGAGGTAGGATTATTTATCACAGTATGGGTTAATATAGGAATTGTGAATTTATCAGCATCTTTAGGACACTCTTTTGGGTATATATAGGAATCACTCTGTCCGTTTACCTTTCTGTTTATTCGTTCATCAGTCTATGTGTCTTGTAAGCGCCACTCATATGAGTGACAGATATTGATGAAACTATACAATTGTAAAACAATTCCACTAAGAGAATGTAAGAAAATTTTATTCTGAACATTCATTTTCAAAGGGAAAGATAACCCAACTTACTTACTTGAATATTGTGATATATGGTAATACTCTTTTGTAAGCACATCTCAATCTAAGTGATGGTAGAAATGCTGATGAAATTTTACTCAGTTTTAGAATGACATAAACTTGGGATGTAGATCAAGAAATTAATTTCTATTCCCACTTGCACAAGGGGAGATAATTAAGTTTGCAGGAATGAGGGTGCCTTTAAATAAATTCAATAATCAAGTTAATCAAATTAATTGATATGTTGAAATGAAAGTAATTTTAAAAATTATAACTCTATGGAATTTCAGGAGAAGAATATCCAGCAGATATGTGTGGATTGTTAAACAAGAAGTCCAGATCAAAATGGGAAGATGAATTTGCTAAGAAATATATATCTCCAGTATTGCAGGTACCATTTGTAAAAGAATTTATAGCATTTAAATTTGATATAAAAAATACATATATTGACAACCTGTGAAATATTTAAAAAAAAATCAAATATAGATTTTTCAATATATACAAGACAATTTTGCATTTGTTTTAAACTGATGTTTTGTTGCTTACAGAATATGGATCAAGTCTTGAAACAAAGCAATGAGAAAATACAGAAAGATCAGAGACTTGGTAAGGTTTTAAATATAAGAAACAAGTATATTTGATGTCAGTAGAAGTGAAAAAGAAACAAATCTATGTCATTTCTAAATACTAAAATAATCAGTTCAACATAATTATACACATGGTCTGAAGGAGGATGTATGCAGAATTCAGCAAAACCATGAAATTAGTATCAATGAACATGTAAGTTTTCCTCAATCCAAAAAAATTGGCACCAACAAAAATAAATGATTCAACAGTGCATGTCTATCTCGATGCCTCATTTGACATTGACTTCATTTTCATGGTTCATTGGGTTTAGATGAATTGATGCATAATTGACTGCTCTTTTTTAATTTATTTTCTCTAGGTGCGGATGCACTATTACAAATACTGTATGAAACAGACAAAGTACCAGAGAATCAAGATATCCTAAAACTACAAGATATTCCAGGAGTATGGAGATACAGAGATCTTATATCCATCAACCATCTCAGACAAAATCTGGAGAGATCTCAGGAGAAACTACCTGTACTTAGACTTTTTTTGAAAGAGGTAATAGGTTGATATGGATACAAAATTCTTATCTTTGTATACCCTTTGTACATGAAATTTAGATGATTTATAGATATCTGAAATCTTGATGTGCATTCAGATTTATTTCCTGAAAGAGGTAATTATTTCAAATGTAACAGAATTCTTATCATTGTATATCCTCTCTTCATGAAGTGATAACTTCAGTTCAAATTAAGATGATTTAGGAATATGTAAATAGCTTGATGTGCATTCAGATTTCATTCAATTAGAGAATCAGAAATATCTATTATGCAGCAAAACATTTATTTTAAAGAAGTTCCAACCATATCAAAATCTAATTGAAATTAACATTGTGATCATTGCTTAAATTAAAATTATATATTCATTATTATTTGATACCATGTTCAACTGTAGTTTCAAAAGAGACTTAAAACCAAACATAGAAAAGATATATATATATATATATATCACACAAAGAAGTATATCAACACCTGACTTAGTCTTCAGTGGATATATTCTTGTATGGACATTCTATAAAAGGATATACTTGCATAATTTTTCTTCCATGTTTTGCTTGTTTTTTACCCTCCAAATTTGTTTCATACCACCCAAAACATTATTGACATCTTTTGACTCTTTTTTTACAGGAACATCATCTCAGAGCTATAAGATTTATACCAAGTATAATGAGACTACAGAGAATGTTAATACAGAAGTATGGTAGAAAGTTAGACAGAGCAGAAGCGACAACTCTTAAAATACTGGATGTTAAACAAGACATGGAAAAAGGTATGTATTGTCAAGTTTAGAGAAAAGACAAAAGATTACAACATTCAGTTCTTAGACTACAGTCACAGTCATTAGACTATCATAATACAGGTAATAAAAATCAGTTTGATGCTGAAGGGAAACTCGTGTCTTTGGACAGAATGTTAAACTTAAAATATGTTAGGCAATGATTTGTATTAGATTGTTTGGAAGTTTAATATAGGATAATGTGTATTTGTCAACATATTTAGGATATGGGATTTTTCTATAAAACAGGTGTACAAATGGCATTATATGATTTTTTTTCTCTCATAACAGATAGAAAAATTGATGAATTTGAACAATTGTTGAAAGATTTTACAGAGGCCTGGAGTTGTGTGAAAGAATCACTTAAAACAACTGGTAAGAATAAATAGAAGTTAAAATTTTTAGAAGCTATTTCAACTTTTTAGTGCTGAATTTTCTGTCTATAAATTGTGCACCACATTTTTTAGGTTATTTCCAACAGACAGAAAAAAAGACGCTCATTCCTTTTAATTTAATTCTAAATTCAATTTAAGGAGAAAATCAGTAAAAAAAACCATTAATGATGTCACACTCACATGATATGTCTATGAGCTGATATACAAAAAAACTTTCAGCCAATCAGAAGACATGTTATATGCAAAATTAAATTATTAGGGATTGGTTGAGATTTTAGTATTATGTCAACTATGAATTAAAGATGTGGGGTGTACATAAATGAAAAAATATAAATTGAACAGTCTTTCAAATAATTTCTGCCAGTAGTACCAAATGCTAAAAATAAACAAAATACACAAAGATTTTGATTAAGACAACTACTAATGAGGTTCCTTTATTTCTAGACCATAACCTCTTTTTCTTTTTAATAGAAAGGGTCTGTTTTAATATGTAACCCTCTTTTCCTGTTGTCTATATTGCAAACTTAAGAGTGAAAAGTTAATACAAAAAATATGATATTGATGGACATTTGTACAATTTGAAGATTAAGATAAATATTTTTCCCTGTATCTTTTCAGTGTGTTTGTTAGAGAACAATGTATTGTCTATTGACAAATCGTACTTCAGAGCAGGGCTATCAGATGACACACCAATATCATACCTGATACCAACATATTGTGATGCTGGACTCTGTTCCTATATCTTGTTATATTTCTTGTTAAAGAAACAAAACATGTTTATAGAACAGTACTGCTATCAAAGAAAACTTTCGTAAGTATGATCTTCCATAATTTTGAGATCACCCCTAGTTTTTGTTGGGGTCTTGACTCAGGGGCGTAGCTACCTAAGGCTCGACTAGGCACGTGCCTATACATAAATTTGCCGATTATACCCCCTCTGGAAAAAAAAAATAAAAAAAATAAAACATTTTAATATTCTAATGCCTATTATTATACATGACCAACCCGTATCCGAATCCCGATACTAGTATCCTGGTTAAGTACGATAACTCGTGTATAGGTAAACAAAATTTCAACATGGATAAATTTGTTGTTCGTTCGAAACGAAAGAAAGATGAAGAAGAGAGTCCAAATTGTCAGACTAGGACTGCAATTGACGATAGTGGAGAATCATCCAAGACTGAAGCTTCTACGACAACGTCAAGTAATGCATCGTTATGTACACAGCACCACCCCCCTTACCCAGATATCGGGTCTTTACAACACCAACAAATAATACCTGACAACAAGAAGATTGCTATCTTAACACAAACATGGACGGAGAGTCACAGCTTTAAATTTCCCGCACGGTAAGTACTGTATATTCACCAAATGGCAATATTGTTAGCAGAGTATGTTGAATGTCTGAATAAAGAAAAGATTTTTTTCGCAGAGTTTTGTATTTGATCAGAAAGCTATGAGCATTTAAGGTCCGTCCTGCGTCTGTGACAAGTCACATCGTAAACTTGTTGCGTAACTACTTGAGGATACCTGTATTATATAGGGAAGCAGTATAATATTATTGATTAAGACCTTACTTACATTCAGCGGATGCCATCAAGTAATCAATATGTCCGTCTCTCCGACCGGTAGATATCTGACTGTCCGTCAGTCCGTCCACACTTAATATCATAAGGTAGTTTGATTTGACCAATTAAATAGTTATCAAAATAAATCTTACACTTTCAAGCGCTCCCTTTCGATTTTTATTTGTTTTCTTTGGTATGGGGACTTCGGCAATGCATTACGCTGTGAGTTTTCTAATTATGTGATGTTTGCCAACAAAAATATATACTTCGCACTGTCTTTGGATGCAAACACATATGTTATTTTCGTTACTTGTACGTTTCAGTTTATTTGGAAAGAAGAACAGAAGATTCCAAGCAACTTGGCTCAAAGATTTCCACTGGATGCAGTACTCTACATCAACAGACTCCGTTTTCTGTGCATATTGTGTCCTTTTTACAAGTGTAGATGCTAAGGAAAAATCGTTCTCAGCTTCGGCGATAACAGATTGGAAAAATCTGCTATCCCTGGCCAGGTTTCATGAAAATCTGTCCCAACACAGAGGTTCTTTAATAGCTGGAGAAGATTTCCTTCGCGTGAAGAAAGACAAGGGCGATTCCGTCGCGAGCATGATATCGTCAAGTCATAAGAAGGTCGCTGCCGATAACAGATATGGTTTAATGAAAATTTTCGAAGTCATACTTCTATGTGGACGACAAAACATACCAATAAGAGGTCATGTAGAGGAAAGAAGCAACTTTATTGCTATTCTACACGAAATAGCTAGAAATGATGACAAGCTCTCGGACTGGCTGGCGTTTCGCACAGGAAGTCGGACGACATACTTGTCGCCTGAAATCCAGAATGAGATAATTAACATTGTGGGGCAACAGGTGCAGGATAGCATTATCGACGCCTGTCGTGAGGCTAAATACTTCGCTATTATTGCTGACGAATGCACGGATGTTTCTACGAAAGAGCAATTGTCTTTGTGTGTTAGGTTCTTAGATAAGAAAAACGATATCATCAGCATACGAGAAGAATTTATTGGTTTTAAACATGCCAAAAGTGTAAAAGGTGTTGCCATTTCTAATACGATCGTTGAGTTTCTTGAACATGTAAACCTTGATATAAGGAATCTCCGTGCCCAGTGTTATGACGGCGCCGCGAATATGTCCGGCAAGTATAATGGTGTGCAGGCAAAAATATTAGAGCAATCACCAGAAGCTTCCTACATCCACTGCAAGGCACACCAACTAAATCTTGCACTCGTTCATAGTAGTAAGGAACTTTGTGTTAGAAACATGATGTCGACTGTACAAGAAATTGCATTCAAATTTAATTATTTGGCTAAAAGCTTGACTGCTTTCACTGAAGAACTGTCAGAAAATGAAAACGTTCAAGACCAACTAGAACGCCGAACAAAGTTGAGAACACTGTGTGAAACTCGTTGGTCAAGCCGGGCAGATTCGCTGTATACATTTCGAACAGCATTTGAAGTTGTTGTCTCTTCCCTGAATTCACTTAAAGACGACAAGGATGACAAAGCAGCACAGAGTATGAATGCGATACTTCGATTTGAATTTATTATTAGTCTTGTTGTTGCTGAACACATATTGAGCGCAACAGTCGCCTTGACAAATTACTTACAGAAAACCGATATTGATTTGATTGAATCTTTGACAGAGGCTAAAATTGTAATTCAAAGGCTTTCCGATGAAAGAGGTGATGATACAGTTTGGGAGTCCTTGTTTGCAAGAGCAACAGATATTGCAGCAGAACACGACATCCAGCCATCAGTTCCGCGTGTGGCTGGACGTCAACGACACAGAGCTAACCATCCAATTCTTGAGCCGTCAGACTATTGGAGAGTTTCGTTATACTACGTGTTTCTCGACCACTTGGTTGCTGAGATTACAAAGCGGTTGATTAGCAACGAGGAACGCTTCCTTGCCTCTTATTTCATTCCGGCCAAATTAGGGAACTTGACTCCAGAAATAGCAGACAAAATTTACAACTCTTACCGTTCGGATTTAGGTGATAAAAAAGAATTTGATGATGAGATAGCACGATGGAAAGCCCGTTGGCGTATTGAAGACAACAGACCAGATAGACTTCTTGGTGTCCTTAACGTAACAAACGCCGATCTGTACCCTTCAGTGTATAGGATTATTTGGATTTTATTGACAATGCCTGTTTCATCGGCAACTAGTGAAAGATCATTCAGCGCGATGAGACGCGTGAAATCCTACCTGAGATCGACAATGGGAGACGAACGACTTTCAAATTTATCTCTTCTTCATATTCACCGACACCTCAATGTTGATATTGATGCGAGTATTACTGATTTTATCGGCAGGAAAAACCGTCGACTTGACTTTGAGTAAATGTATCATTGTATTTGAAATTGTGTGTAACTGGATCTGAAAGTTATTTATAAAAGTTCAGAAATATAAGATTTGTTTAACAATTTTTTCCCCCAAAATTTAAGTTAAAAGATACATTTAAAAAAGTTAAAAATCTTTTCCTTTGACCCTCTCTAAAACTAGTCTGATCTACACTGGGCATATTGTAAATATCAATATTTTATTTATTTTTTTCAGATTTCTGATTGTACTACGTTAATTCACGTGTTAATGTAAAATTACTCATAATTACTCTCCACTAACGTGTCACCAGTAAACTTAATTTACGACCATCAAATCCCCAATTGATGCCGTCGGAGCTTAAAATACAATACAGTTATCTCCTAATTCATACATTTGACAAAATAACAAGCAAAGGGACATGTGTTTTATTGCTGTTCTTCATTATGATCAGGCCTTCAACACCAAGAATTTGCACAAAAAAAAACTCACTTCAAGTTCAAGGCAGTACCAAGTATCTTCTGGTCCATCTGCTTATATAATTGTGAATGAACAAAGAGTTATGAAAGTCTTGGATATTTATTGTAAATGTCATTTTGACAACAATCATGTAATCCTGAGTCATGTATTTATCAAGTATTGTTCATCAATTTATTTTTGTTGACACCAATTTTCATGGATTTAGAGGAAAACTGTTTTTTTTAAAGATATTTAATTTTTTAGTTTACAACTTAATCATACAATCATCATAAAAATGAAAAATAGCTATTATAATAGTTGTTCCCTAATTTCAATTATATTACAATTTTCAAGTTTTTGCATGTAAGAAAACAGTCTCCTATAAGTCCTTTTTGGTATAAAAATAGGAAAAAGAAATTTTTGCACCAATTTGTGTAGATTAATTGCTTCTTTGAACTTTGTTTTGAAGTTTGGAATATTGTTTTGTATATGTAATAGTATTTCTTCATTTTAGGGCAGAAAGTCTTCCAAAAGTTCATGCGAAAGACATATCTTCAGCCCATTTAATCAGTTACCATCCAGACAAAGACCTGTTACCCATGGTGTTGGCTAACTGTAACTATACGTTTGAAGTTGGACAGGGAACCAGAATAGAATATAACTTCACCAACCTTGAGAGACAACTAATGGATAGATTCCTCTTCTCAAAGTCAATTATAACTGGAATAGCAGAGGTCTGAACTTTAATTGGTTATAGTTCATACTTCCCCTATCAGAGCAATCCCCTTAACTTCCAATTCCATTTACTTATCAATGAATTGATGTCCTTGTCAACTTTTAACGACACTGAAATTAAACTGAGCAGTAGCTGCAATATTCCTAACATAAGAATGCCATATAAAAACATAAGAATGCCATATAAAAAGGTAGTATATATTTGAGCAAAATTAAAAACGAAATTTGAAAAAAAAAGAATAGATCAGGAATGTTTCAACCTTAGTGAATTTTGTTATGCATTATTCATGTTCTTTATTATCTTCACTTATATACAAAAGGGAGTTTCATGCAGTCTTTTAATAGATAAGTTTTTAATATGGCTAAAATAATACAGTTTAAGGTCAAGGAACAGTAAATGGGCTATGTCGCAGATTTTGCTAAAAAAATTGCATACAACCTCGGCTTGTTGAACTACAACTGAAAATCGAAAAAATAATACATTTATCTCTTTTATTATCTGAAAAATTGCAGATTGATTTCTTTTACTATGGGTAAATATTTGTATAGAAAGCACATAAAATAGGCGAAAAACCTTCTAAAATTTGTCTTAAAATCGCCAAATCTCTAATTGTACTCCATAGATTTTTCTTAAAAAACTATATATGGTTGACATATAAATTTCTGTTTTAATGATATAAAATAATCATAGGGTCACCGACTTCGTTTTTTGTCTAATAATCAATTTGTTACCTTGCTGGTAGTGAAAAACGTCAAAAATCAACATTTTACGGCCTGCAATGCGATAACGTTACGATTATTTCGACGTTTTGTTGCATTTTTTCACAAAGAACGCAACTTGAATGATGTATACTGTAAAAACAAAGTTGGTGACCCTATCTTTATTTTGCATCATTATAACGGAAATTTATGTATCAACAACATATAGTTTTTTAAGAAAAATCTATGGAGTAGATTTAGAGATTTGGCGATTTTAAGACAAATTTTAGAAGGGTTTTCGCCGATTTTATGTGCTTTCTATACAAATGTTCACCCATTTTGTAAGAATTCAATCAGTAATATTTCAAATGATAATTGAGATAAATGCATTATTATTTCGATTTTCAGTTAAAGTTCATCGACCCAGAGTTGTATACCAAATTTTACTGAAATCTAAGACATAGCCCATTTACTGTAACTTGACCTTAAATGAAATGATTTGTATTTCAGATAGAAACAATCACATACAGATCTGAATCTACAAATGCTGTTGTTTTTAAAACTTTATGTGACAAGGTCCAACAAGTAAGTAATATCATATATTTTGTAAGAACAGCTTGTTTTATTTAAGCCATACAATTAAAAAATAGTCTTTAAACTGGTCACATGTGTAAACTGGACACCTGTGTTAACTGGACACATGTCATGATGTGTAAACTGGACACATGTGTTAAGGGAACACATATGTTAACTGGACACATGTGTTAAGGGGACACATGTGTAAACTGGACTCCTGTGTTAACTGGACACATGTGTAAACTGGACTCCTGTGTTAACTGGACTGTACACATGTGTTAACTGAACATGTTTTAAGGGAACACATATGTTAACTGGACACATGTGTAAACTGGACTCCTATGTTAACTGGACACATGTGTAAACTAGACTCCTGTGTTAACAGAACGCTGTGTAAATTTGACACCTGTGTCAACTTGATAAATCTGTAAACTGCACATCTTTCTAAACTAAACTGAAAAGTCTTCAGTAAATTAACCTGTGCAGAAGGAACACCTGGCTAATCCAATCAAAATGTCTAGACAAGAAAGGAATGGAATTAGTCAGAATCCACTGTAAATGTTTAAAAAATAAAAAATAAAGTTTAATTTACCATAACTATGTTAATTTGATCACTATACTAATATTTCTGTATTTACTTTATTAAAATTTTGTAAATCACTCTGTATTAACATTTCTGTTTTTGACAGGAAAGATTAAGTCCAGCTGTAAGAAGTCAGATTTGTGCTGAGATACGTATGAAGCCTGCAGCAGACTTGTGGGAAAGCCTGGATAAGTTAGACATTGCAATCAGTTTCCTAAAGTCTGTTGGTTCTGATCCTGACAGTTCTCTCAGTGACTTCATCACAAATACTCTCAAGATAGATAATCCACTTTTAAGTCCAAAGGTGAGGATCGAAATATTGAGTTATATAACATACCAAAAATGATTGTTTACACGATGGTTATTAGGGAAAGATGGCTTCAAGCTGTCAATACCCTATGGGGTTGACCAGAGTGACATTCCCTCAAATCAAAGGTCAGTTTTCACTGGACACAAAGGTAGCCTATATATACAGGTCAGACTGTACTTTGTAAGTTAGCTTTAGACATATCACTTGGTATTTAAACAAACAAAAAAGTATGTGTTATTTTATTATTATGCCCCACCTACGATAGTAGAGGGGCATTATGTTTTCTGCTCTGTGCGTCCATTCGTCTGTTTGTTTGTCTGTCCGTCTGTCTGTGCGTTCGTCTGTCTGTCCCGCTTCAGGTTAAAGTTTTTGGTCAAGGTAGTTTTTGATGAAGCTGAAGTCCAATCAACTTGAAACTTAGTACACATGTTACTTATGATATGATCTTTCTAATTTTGAAGCCAAATTAAACTTTTGACCCCAATTTCACCGTCCACTGAACATAGAAAATGGAAGTGCAAGTTTCAGGTTAAAGTTTTTGGTCAAGGTAGTTTTTGATGAAGCTGAAGTCCAATCAACTTGAAACTAAGTACAAATGTTCCCTATGATACTATCTTTCTAATTTTATTGCCTTTTTATTTTTTTTACCAATTTTCAGGTTCCATTGAACATGTAAAATGATAGTGTGAGTGGGGCATCGGTGTACTTTGGACTCTTGTACTCTTGTTTCCATTGAATTCCATATAATAATTTGTTCAACATTTAATGTTTAAATTATTATAGGCACAACAGTCCAGCAGGTGTAAGCATACCATGTCATTATGGATGACATTAGCATTAGAAAGAGCTAAGGAAATAGCTAAAAATAATAGAGTAAGTATAAAATTGATGAACTTTTACACATATTTGTAACACTACATTAGTATAAGCATAAAGGAATATGATTTGGTTTAACATGTTAAAGGAGAGTAATCTTAGCTCTTAATAGCTTTCTGTTTGGTGTGAGCCAAGTCTTTGTGTTGAATAAAATTGAGAATGTAAATGGGGAATGTGTCAAAGAGACAACAACCCGACCATAGAAAAAACAACAGCAGAAGGTCACCAACAGGTCTTCAATGTAGTGAGAAATTCCTGCACCCGGAGGTGTCCTTCAGCTGGCCCCTAAACAAATATATACTAGTTCAGTGATAATGAAAGCCATATTAATTTCCATATTATACGCAAGAAACTAATGCATTACTTTTACTTATAATTGTTTACTTTTTACAAATTGTGACTTGAATGGAAAGTTGTCTCATTCGCACTCATCCAACATTTTATTTATATTTATTGACTTAATGTAATGCTATGTGGAAATCTCTCTTAAACACAAATCCTCATACACAACTTAACAAACATTTATTAAACTTTACATAGTTATACTGTTGTAGAACACAACAGTAGTACACAAAAAAATGTAAATGCATCAAGAAATATAGGAATACAAATATGCTTAAGGGGAGATAATCACTTATTAACCTAAAATTAACAGTATGTTGTTATAGTCTCTGGTAAACCCAAATCCTCCTTTACAACTGGACAAATATTGTTGAAATTTTACACAGTTGTAGAACACTACCAGAATATAAGAACATGTTTATCAGAAAAATGGGAGGTAATAGAATGTGCAGGATGTTGGTTCCTTCCATCAATTCATGAACAAACCCAGTTGAAATGCAGCTTTTCTTAAAAGCTTACAAACCTTGGTTTTTTCCCATTGGGTGAATAATGTAATTTTAAAAAAAGAGTTCGGACAAGGGATAAGGAACTCGGGAATGATGGGTGAGACTTATAAGTCCAGGACCTCTTGAAATATTCTACTTATTAATCAACAGTTTTTTATTTTGGTCAAGAATTCTTATGGGACTTATATATAACCTTTTTTAGTTCCCATTAGTTGATTCAAGATATGCCACTATACTCAAAACATTTAAGCAAGCTTTTGCAGTATTGATTAAATGAAATCATTAAATCCAGGTTGGATTTTTTTTAACGAAAAAGAGTTATCTCCCTGTAATAAAATATTTCAGCATACTAGTATATGAAAAATATTACATTATACCTTGAAAGAAAAATATCAATTAACTAAAGTAAACTTGATATGAATACATGGAACTAGTGTTGACATTATCACAATAGAGCCTTGGAAGCTTGTTCAGCTGTATTATAGTTATCAAAAGTACCAGGATTATAATTTAATACATCAGACTTGCGTTTTGTCTACATGAGACTCATCAGTGACGCTCATATCAAAACAGTTAAAAAGCCAAACAAATACAACCTTTAAGAGCACTGAGGACCCAAAATTCCAAAATGTTGTGCCAAATATGGCGCAGGTAATCTTCTCCTGGGATGAGAAAATCCTTAGTTTTTCAAAAAATTCAAAGTTCTGTACAGGAAATTTATAAAAATTACCATATGATTGATATTCATGTCAACACAGAAGTGCTGACTACTGGACTGTTTATACCCTCAGGGACGTAATGTCCACCAGCAGTGGCATCAACCAAGTGGTGTAAAATAGGTATTAAAGGTACCAGGATTATAATTTAATACGTCAGACGCACGTTCTCATCAGTGACGCTCATATCAAAACAGTTAAAAAGCCAAACAAATATAGCGTTGAGGACACAAAAATCCAAAAAGTTGTGCCAAATACGACTAAGGTAATCTACTCCTGAGATAAAAAAAATCTTAATTTAATTGTAACTTTCAACAAATCTATTTATACTGGATTGGGAAACAAGTTTTGCAACTTATATTAATCCCTTTCCACTTTGCAGGTGTAAGTGTAAAGCAAAATTATATCCGGGTGAAATTTGATCCGGAGGAAAAATGTCACAGTAGTTGTTGTTTTTTTTTTATCTGGAGTACAATATTTCCCTGGGATGTTGTTTCCTTTGCCGTGAAATTCTATCTGGGTAGTTAACTTATTGAATAGTTATAAGAAAAAACTTATCCTTTAAAAAATTTGAAACTAAGCGAAATTGTTAAAAAAAATGTATTATAATGGGAAATAATTTCAAAAATTATCTTTGAAATTTTTTTTGAAATATTCAAGTCAATATCATCCTTTCAAAATGAAAATTATCATGAAACATAGGGAAGAAAACCAGAAGTAATTTCAAAGATCGTTATTGTGAAAATAATATCATGATTAAATAAGGTTAGTGTAATACATATAAAAGTGAGTTGATTTCAGATCTCAGTACAAATATAAATTTAAAAGTAAGATAGAAATATCGTTGCATTACTACTGTTAACAGTAACCGAAGAATTTGATTATGATGATATTTTTTTAACTAAATAGGTTTGTCTGGGGACATAGACATACAGTACTTGCAACCTTAGGCGTTACTATTTCAGCGATCAGTCAGCGGTCATCGATCAGTCACCGATCAGTCAAGTTCGCGTCAAACTCACGTCAGCAATCCGTCAGGGTTATAGTAAAAGTAATTGACTGATCGGACGGATAGAACCGATCGACCTTGATGACGGATTGACCTGTAATACATCACATGATAAACTAATACAAATTACGGAATCTTAGTTTCGTTAAAATGGCGACTAGTGAAAATTGAACGTTCAATGATCATGATGATACATTTTGCTTTATTAATAATAATTTAGCAAAGTTTTATCGAAAAGAAATGTACAGATAAAACCTTACATAAATATAATTATCAAAGAATAGTCTTTTTGTTTTATTTAGGTTATATATTTTCAAACCCGGCGGGTTCTAAAATGGTGTCTACATCGCGATTTTGATTTTATTATTTTCCAAACATACTCGGTAAAAGCAAAATGAAAGGATCAGTCAATGAAAGATGTAGTCTTTATTCAATTTTTTTGTATCCTTATCACAATAAAATTCTTAAAAAAGAACTTATCATAAACAAGGACTTTTTATATTCCTGTCACAATAGAAGCCTATCAAATTTTAATAAAAAGAAGACTAATTTTGGATATTTTAAACAACGCGAATAAGATTTAAGTAAGATTTATCTGACACTCTTAATGTCATGAAAAAAACCTATTCTAATCTATATAAAATTTAATAATTAAAATTGACAACAACACTTCAAAGATCTGCAATTTTATTATCTATGTCTACATGTTTCGCCTGCAAGGCAGGCTTCATCAGGACAATTTTTATACAGAAATTGAGCCCCTGAAGTAATCAAAGTGGTGCATTGAATTTGACGTCGTCATGGTGAGAGAAACAATGAAAAGTGAAAGTAGCAATACAGAGTTATAAATAGATAAGATAAATATAGAAAATTAAAGTTTGTATACAATGTAACTTGAGTTCGTTTTACTATTATATGATACATGAAATTGTTCTAAAGGCTTGGCATCTAATAGGACGAACTTCCCATGGTTCCTACCACTTCGCAAGGCTTCTCTTCCAACCTGGCCATAGTTGGAGGTTACTACTTCCCGGCGCGTCGGCAACAATAGGAAGATTATGATCTCCGCTGTGGATAATAAAATTGTCAAAAACTGTTCCTTTGTTAATTATTTGGTAACTATATAATTTTTGGATTGTCTGCAGTAGTTGGTCTGTATAATGGCATAGTTTTGAATTCCTAGTTCATTTAAGATCGGCGTACGTTTCTTCTGCAATCATTTATATCTGCTATTATATTGCAGAAGAAACGTACCACAGGCGCCGATCTTAAATGAACTAGGAATTCAAAACTATGCCATTATACAGACCAACTACAAAAAGTACTGAAATCATATGACGATGAATAATTTGTATCAAAATAAATCAACAACTGCATTCTTATTCAACAAAAATAAAAGTTTAAGTATTATAATTCTCATTATATCTCAATTCTGATCAGAAGACTTGTCTCAAATTGGTAAAAATAACTGATTTTAAATAAAATAGCATTTTTTTAATAAAAAGAAGACTAATTTTGGTTATTTTAAACAACGCAAATAACATTTTAGTATGAATTCTCTGACACCCTTTTAATTTCATGAAAAAAACACTATTCTAAACTCTCAAAAATACAAAAATCCAATGGCGGTCAATAATTTTTAGTAAAATGAAGAAATATTTGCATTTTAGGCAACGCATACAAAAATTTAATATCTTTTTCCTTAAAGTAGGCATACAAAAATTGAATATCTTTTTCCTTAAAGTAAGCATATTTTATGAAGAACAGCCAATCCTGATGTACAAAAAGTACTGAAAGCATATAACTGTTAATAATTTGTATCAAAATAAATCAACAACTGCATTCTTATTCAACAAAAATAAAAGTTTAAGTAATTAAATTCTCAGTATATCTCAATTCTGATAGAATGACTTGTCTCGAGATGGTAAACATGACTGATTTCAAATAAAATAACATCATTTTTAATAAAAAGAAGACTAAATTTGGTTATTTTAAACAATGCGAATACAATTTTAGTATGATTTAACTATTTTAATATCATGAAAAAAACACTATTATTAACTCTAAAAAGTACAAAAATCCAATGGTGGTCAACAATTTTCAGTAAAATGAAGAAATATTTGCATTTTAGGTTAAGCGTACAAAAATTTGATATCTTTTTCCTTAAAGTAAGCATATAATATAAAGAACAGCCAATCTTGATGTACAAAAAGTACTGAAAAAATATGGCGATTAATAATTTGTATCAAAATAAAGTAATATCTGCATTCCTATTCACAAAAATAAAAGTTAAAGATTCTAAATCTTATTGTATCTAAATTCTTATTAAAAGATTTTGGATACTCTAAGTAATGCGAATAAATTTTGTATGATTTCTCTGACATTCTTTCAATTTTTTTAACAAACCATTAATTTTTAACCTATATACAGTAAAAAAATAAAATTTTGGTCAATAATTTCCATTAAAATAAAGAAATGATTGCATTCTGGTTCAACATAATTAAAAGTAAATACTTATTCTTCAAATATTCAAATTTTATACAATATTTGTCAATAAAAGGAATTCATAGCAACTGATTGCAATTCAACATGTTGAAGTTACAATATTTTCAAATATGAGAAGAAAAATTAGCATTTACGCAACGCGTGCAAAAATTTTATATCTTTTTCCCTAAAGTAAACATAATTCATGAAGAACAACCAATCCTTATGAACAAAAAGTACTGAAATCATATGGCGGTTGATAATTTTTATCAAAATATTCAATAACTGCATTCTTTCCACAAAATAAAAGTTTAAGTATTTTAATTCTTATTATATCTCAATTCTAATGAAAATATTTATCTCAAGTTGTTGGAATTAACTGATTTCAAATAAAACAGTGTCATTTTTTAAAGAAAAAAAGAGTTGGTAGCTTTGAACAATACGCATAAAATTTAAATATGATTTATCTGACGTACTTTTAATTTTATGAAAAACGACCTTTTCTAAACTATAAAAAGTTCAAAACTCCAATGGCGGATTATCGACATTTTCGTAAGTAGAAGTTCAGGTTAATTGAGACATAATACTATTATGTATTATATATGTTTCTAATGTTTACAATTTTTTATACAAAACTATTAATTAACACAAACAATTTAACGCTTTAATTAAGAAACTCATATAACTGTTGCACTATTTTTACTTTTTTATTGCAACCAAATTAACGTGTAAATTATGGTGTCTTCGTCAAAGTCTGCGTTCATGGATCGTAAACACTGTTGAGTTCGGTTTACATAAGAATTTGAAATATACACGTATCCGTCCGATCCGTGCATAAATTTGATTTACTGATCGATCGATGACAGTTGTCACAGTAACTCTCACATAGGTTATTTGACTTATCTGACAGATCCTATGGGTCACCGATCACCGATCAGTCATCGATCAGTCAAACATCCGTCTCCGATCATTCACCGATCAGTCAAGTTCACTTCAAACAGTAACGCCTAAGGTTGCAAGTACTGTAGTTGTTGATTATATGGAAATCAGATAAATCATAGCATAACAAAATATTAGAACAAAAGCATGTTAAACAGCTGGATAGTTTTTACCTGTGAAATGTTATCTGTCTTACTAAATCAAGTTGTACGTCATCTTTTTATTTAAATGAATATATAAAAAATAAGATTCAAGGAAACATTTCACTATAAAAAAGATTCAGAAATATATTATATTAATTTCTTTAAAAAATAAATTGCTCATAATTACCTCCCTTTGATAAATTATGCAAATTTGGTCTACCTTTGTGAAACATTTTATAATTATAATCAGGTATATATTGAGTGTGAGTAACTTACATAGTAGTTAAAGGGACTCTATTTCTCACGGTTCTGTGAAATATAGTACGGCAAACATATACCAGTACATACTATCCGCATAACACAGACTCCTCTGGAAAAAATCAACCTGTGAAATACCATGCACGGAAAAAAATTACCTGGACAAATTACCCTAAGGATAAAATATCACAGAGGAACAAATAAACAGTTACATAAGTGCTGTCTTGTAGCAGCCTTAGCCTGCCCTTTTTCAAAATTTACAAGGGTGTCTTTAATATGCAAGAGATATGGCTCTCTCTTTACACAGGTCAGCCATATATCATCCCCTTCTGACAGACTATCATTGCTTCCTCAAGACCATACTCACAAATGGTGTCAAGGAGAGCTGAAATCCTTAGTTCTAGTGTTGATAACCCTGGAAATTACTTTCCAATCTTTTTTTTAATTATTATTAAATGGGATTTTTCATGAATTTTTATTCAGTAAATTTAAGACTAAAAAATAAGCTTGTTTTATTGTATGTGGAGACCCACTGTGATGTTAAAATTTCAGAATGAAGCATTTTATCTTTAACATTTTTGCCTTTCCTTTCCAGAAAGCCTTTGAAGGAATCTCGGAAAACTTCAAGAAAAATTTATCAGAGGAACAAAGAAAAGTTCTTATTGATATAATTAGCAGTTTACCCATAGAACAAATAGATACATTAGTGGAAGTGATATTTGAATGTATTGTATTCAAAGTAGATGTTCCACTGGATGACGAGGAAGAAGAATTGTTCTCTAAAGTCAGGTATGAATTAAAGTATCAAATAAGGCTGTATATGTTAGAGTGTATGTGGTTGATTCATTTATTATAAATAGATATTAATAATCACATTATTGTTGAAGCACATATGTATCATCTTTCCTCTGCCATTCTGTATAGAATGAGCATTGCACATTTAAAGAGATAGAAAAGGTATTACACATTACTAGAAAACTTTTTCCATACTTAGGTATATTTTTAAAAATGGGGCATTTTGTTTTCTGGTCTGTGCATCTGTTTGTCTCTTTGTCCATCTCTTCATCTGTTCATCTGTTCGTCTATCCTGCTTAAGATAAGTTTTTTGGTCAAGTTAGTTTTTGAATAAGTCTTATCAACTTGAAAATTTGAACAAATGTTCCTAATAATAGAATCTTTCTACTCTTAATGCCAAAATAGAGTTTTGACCCCAATTTCATGGTCTACTGAACACATAAAATGATAGTTCTATTTGGGCATCTGTGTACTATGGACACATTCTTGGTTTTTTGTCGAGCCTGCGACTTTTGTCGCAGAAAGCTCGACATAGGGATAGTGATCCGGCGGCGGCGGTGTTAGCTCACTTCTTAAAAGCTTTATATTTTAGAAGGTGGGAGACCTTGATGCTTCATACTTTGTATATGGATGCCTCATGTTACGAAGTTTCCGTCAGTCACATTTCCAATGTCCTTGACCTCATTTTCATGGTTCAGTGACTACTTGAAAAAAAAGTTAAAATTTTTTGTAATGTTAAATTCTCTGTTATTATAAGTAATAGGATAACTATATTTGGTATGCGCGTACCTCGCAAGGTCCTTTTGCCCGTCAGACAGTTTTCACCTGACCTCGACCTCATTTCATGGATCAGTGAACGAGGTTAAGTTTTGGTGGTCAAGTCCATATCTGAGATACTATAAGTAATAGGTCTAGTATATTTGGTGTATGGAAGCACTGTAAGGTGTACATGTCCAACTGGCAGGTATCATCTGACCTTGACCTCATGTTCATGGTTCAGTGGTTAGTTAAGTTTTTGTGTTTTGGTCTGTTTTTCTTATACTGTATGCAATAGGTCTTCTATATTTTGTGTATGGAATGGTTGTAAGGTGTACAGGTCTACCTGGCAGGTGTCATATGACCTTGACCTCATTTTCATGGTTCAGTGGTCAAAGTTAAGTTTTTGAATTTTGGCCTTTTTTTCTAATACCCGGTACTATATGCAATAGGTCAATTATATTTGGTATATAGAAATATTTCATGATCTACATGTCAGTCGCACAGGTTTTATTTGACCATGACCTCATTTTTTACGGTACATTGCTCAGTGTTAAGCTTTTGTGTTTTGGTCTGTTTTTCTTAAACTATAAGCAATAAGTCAATTTTATTTGTTGTATGGAAGAATTGTTAGCTGTACATGCCTACCTGGCATGGTTTATCTGACTGTGACCTCATTTTCATGGTTCAAAGGTCAATGTTTAGTTTTCTTGGTTTATGTTAAGTTTATGTGACAGTTGTAATAAAGCTTTATTATTAGGACTATCAACATAATATCAATGATTAGTGAAGAAGGTGAGACATTTCAGTGTGTTTCGATTTTCAGTTTATCATTGCGCAAATGATCTATCCAAAGTTTGCAGAGTTTACGTTTCTCACTTGATTTTAACGGATCTGGTATTTCAAAAAAGCTCTTCCCACACTTTCCTCTTTCATTCACACAATTGATAGCTTTACAAGACGGCATAATATCGTATTTTTGAAAGAAAAATTTGATGAATATGGTTGCTTCTGGTTAGACCGGAACAGTAGGAGTGACGTGGCAAATTTCAACTTCTGTACTCTCCAATACAGAGCTCCTCAAAATGTCGATATCCAGTAATTGGCGGGAAATTTAAATTTTTTATATTTAAACATAAGGGTTTGACATTTCTGAGCATAATTTTGAATAACGTTAAACAGTAAACCTTATTATTAACAATAATTCTTTCAACTGAGCTAAAAAAAAAAATGGGTTTCCTTCTCCTTTAAATCATTGTAGTATATTAATAAAATTTCTAATAGTATGTGTCTTTTATACAGTTTTGCAATTTCTTTGAAAAATAATATCACTGTGACTTACATTTTAAGCTTTATATACAACTTTAGTTAAGTCATGTATTGCAGTCTGTTCCTGTAAACCTACAATGGTAGGAACGAAATATTAAAGATAGTTCACCACTGCATGTCTTGTTTTACATAAGGGACAATTTATTTGTAGTGACCAATTTTATTAAATGGCTTGAAAAAAATAATTTTACAAACGCATTATATATATGAATTTTATATACTTACAGTTTTCATGATACCTTGATTGGGTATATGGATACCTGTCCCTATGAAGACGACACACAGTTGGATGTAACACTGAAGGAAGTCATTGATCAAATACCATCAGATGACAAATTTAGTATTGTTACATGTCAGTCGGTGGAATTCTGGCATTTAGTCCAGAAAATTCACATGGATAAACAGAAAAGGACACATTAGAGAATTTCCATACACAAAATAACACTTACTAAGATGTGCCATATATATAGTTTTGTATTTTCAAACCAAAGATATGCATGAACCTTAAAGGATTCTATTTCTTATTTTGCAATTTATATCAAAGATATTTAAATTATATGTCTTACAAAAAAGTGTAACTGTATTTTATATGATGGGAACAATTTGTTTTGGTTAAGTTGTTATGTCAAAATATTTTGTCTTTTTGACTTATTATTGTAATTTTGTAATTTTTAAAAGTTATTTTCAGCAATTCTGTGGCAAGATGAAAATATTCAGCCACATGTCAGTAGTTGTCAGTAGTTGACACTAAACCACAATGCAACATCAGAAATTATTGAGATGTTTTTATTATTGCGAAAAATGCGACAAGGTTATAATCGCATTAAATTGAAATCGCATTTTGAAATTTTTTAAATGAATTAAACAGGATTTTATTCAATATCGCAAATTTTAAAATCTCATTTTAGTCCAAAATGACAAAATCGCAATAATAAATGCACACAATAATTTCTGAATTTACATTTATTGAAAACATATCATTATATTGTGTCTGACTCTATTGTAAAACAATGAGTTGAGATCACAATTGACTAAAACATATTGAAAAAAAAGATGCTTTTTTAAGTGATTTTTTTTAATGAATTTATTATTGTGCGTGTTGATATTTATATTTGTATGTTCACAACATGTCGTTCAGTACAATATTGTGTTCAATAATGAAATGTGTTGATTTTTATGTGTAGTATTGTATGAGGGTAAGGGTAATTCTGTGATCATGTAGGGTATACAATTTGAAATCATCTGTTGTATTGGTATTTATCACATATTTCACCAAAACATGTTTTTCTCATAAAATATTCTGTTAAATTTGTGACCTTAATTTATAACCTTTTAGTAGCTGTTGCTGATTTTGATAATTAAAAATTGAAATTAAGTTTCATTTTCTCTCTTGTATTTGTTCACTTTTTCATACCTAGTACATTTTTATCAGTTTTTCTCAGAGATTTATGCATTTGTTGATGTATATGGCATAATACATTTAGTTTAAACATGAGAAGAGGTGGCAGCTTTGTAATTTTTACCCCTCTCCAATAAAATTCAGAATTTAAGGAGCATTATACATAACCATAGCAAATGACATAACTTGTATCCAAATAAAAGATATTTGCAATGTGTTTTTTGATTAGATTTTCATATCAAAATAAGATGGGGAGAGGGGAATACATTGTATTAGAAACTAAAGGTATAAATTTTGCGAACATTTTCTGAAATTTAATGTCCTTTCAATGTTATCAGTTGTACTGGCTAATACGTTTATGCAAATTCCATAATTAAAAATAATTTCAAGTTCAAATAATATATTTTTTACTGTTAATAATTGTTTCAAAATAATTGTGATAAAATTGTAAACGGTACGTTTTCGTTCCTGTATTTGTTACTGTTTTTTTTTAAGTAGAGCTAGTTTAAAGTGTTATTTATTAGAATATTCCCAATTGTGATCCAAATAGTACATGTATTGATAACTTTATTATTTTATGAAAATTATTGTTTTCTTATATTATGACTGTTGATGTTTTGTGATACTAAAAGGGAACATTGTTTTGTAAAGTTTTCTTATTAAATGATTTTTTGAAATCAAACAAACTGTTATGAGTTTTCCTCTGTCTCTGCATTGAAATCATAACTATAACTTTATTTTAGCTAAATTTTAGTTTCTTGAAGATTTGACAGTACAATATAAAGTTGTAAAACCAATTCATTTTCATGAGCAAAATTTAGTTGGTTTACTGTCTCCTTGTGTTTATGAAAATTGCCTACTTGACAGATAAACTTATCATAGATAACAAGATTAAAACTTTATATGCCAAATGGACATTTCATCTACAAAAGTCCCATCAGTGATGCTTGAATAAAAAAAGTTTAAAAAAAGCCTGGAATGACTAACAATATATTGAAATTTTCAAATATAATGGTATATAAATGAATTAATACATACACCAAATATAGTTCATCTATTGCTTATGGTAAGTGAAAAACTTAACATTGACAGATGAACCATGAAGATGAGGTCAGCCTGACAGACATTTTCACCTAAAACTCATTCCTACACCATATATAGCATGTATAGCTGACCTATTGCTTATACTTATAGTACTTAAAAGCTAGAGCCGTGGTGTAGTGGTTAGTGCATCGGACTACTAACACAAAGGTTCCTGGTTCGATTCCCGTTTGGGATGAAAATTTCAGGAACTCAATTTTCGGCTCTCCCTTGACACCATTTGCGAGTATGGTCTTGAGGAAACGATGATAGTCCGTCGGACGGGGACGATAAATGGCTGACCCGTGTTAAGAGAGAGCCATATCTCTTGCACGTTAAAGACACCCTTGTAGATTTCGAAAAAGAGTAGGCTAATGCCGCTACAAGGCAGTACTCGCACCCGCAAAGTGGAAAGGGATTAATATAAGTTGTAAAAACTTGTTTCCCAATCCACTATAAACAAATATGTTTAAACTAAACTTAAAAGCTCAGTTGAAAAAGTGCATGAAAATTAAACAAAAGTGAGTCAAACAGACAAAAACATAATATTGACCAATATTACCAATGAAAATGAGGTCAGATGTAACATGGCAGACTGACATACACCACATAAAGTTGACCTACTGCTTATTTTATCTGTGAGACCAATTTGATAACACAACTTCATCCTTGATCACTCATCCATATGTTCCTTTTGGGAAGGTGCAACGAAGTCTCACAGACAAGTACTGACTGAATATTTTTTGAGATTCATCAAAAAAAGGTCTTTTGAGAATGACTAGATCTCTGCCTACGAACTTCTCCAAAATAAGTAAATCAGTTGACTTGCTAAAAGAAAATATACATGTGATATGAGTTTTGCTCATTGTCAAAGGTGGCCTATATTTGTGAGTAACTTCTAAATCATTTGGTCTCTAATAATGTTGGTGGAGTTGTCTCAATAGCAATCATTTCACAACTTCTTATCTTTATATGTATTCTATGTCTATGTATTAAAGGTATATGATACCTTTATTGTATAAGTAAAATTACTACTAAAACCCTGATTATGCTGATAGAGAATGTAACTCATCCAATTCAAGAGAAGTATACACAGACACATATATGCAGCTGCTGTACATGTTTGATAAGTAGCTAGTACAATGGGTAAAATAGAAAGATTATTTTAGTTTTCACCATGATTATCATCTTTTTTTTTATATTGTTTATTTCCCCCCCCCCCCCCATCTGTAATGTAAAGGGAGACAATTGCAAGTCAAAGTATTTAAAAGATACACACTATAAAACCATGAAATTTAAGCCAATGGTATTAGATCTTAAAAGTCATTGAGAGATGTGCTAGATTGACTTATGAATGATTTATTTTTATCAAGGATATTTAATCTGTACAATCTGGGACAATTATATGATATAGTATAATAGTCCCAGGTACAAATTATTAATACAGATATCACCGAGATTCAAGATAAAGAAGTTAACATGTGTTGATCTACAATGTAGTTTACCACCTCGCTGACTTATACCCAATAACCCTCTTCATTTTGTACATACACAGGTGCATGGAATATATATGTTGTGTATAAATTGCATGTTGTACAAATTATAATTTGTACAGAATTTCTGTACAAGTTGTAAGTGTTTTATGAACCACTGAACAGTAAGTATAATATAATTTATCAGATATCTTATATAATTGTCTTTATAAGATATCTCATAAACTATATAAGATATCTTATAAACTATATAAGATATCTTACAAACTTTATAAGATATCTTATAAACGATATAAGATATCTTATAAACTATATATGTTATGGGTTATGTTCTTCTCATATATGTTATGATGGTATGATACTAAACCCCTAACGGGAAGGATTGTGCCTGATGTTCATATGATGAAATCATAATCTTTCAGTCAGTTTAATTGGAATCTGGAGCTGGCATGTCAGTTAACTGCTAGTAGTCTGTTGTTATTTATGTATTATTGTCATTTTGTTTATTTTCTTTGGTTACATCTTCTGACATCAGACTCGGACTTCTCTTGAACTGAATTTTAATGTGCGTATTGTCATGCGTTTACTTTTCTACATTGGTTAGAGGTATAGGGGAGGGTTGAGATCTCACAAACATGTTTAACCCCGCCGCATTTTTGCGCCTGTCCCAAGTCAGGAGCTTCTGGCCTTTGTTAGTCTTGTATTATTTTAATTTTAGTTTCTTGTGTACAATTTGGAAATTAGTATGGCGTTCATTATCACTGAACTAGTATATATTTGTGTAGGGGCCAGCTGAAGGACGCCTCCGGGTGAGGGAATTTCTCGCTACATTGAAGACCTGTTGGTGACCTTCTGCTGTTGTTTTTTTATTTGGTCGGGTTGTTGTCTCTTTGACACATTCCCCATTTCCATTCTCAATTTTATATAAGATATCTTATAAACTATATAAGATATCTTATAAAGTTTATGAGATATGTTGAAGTAAGAATAAATAGCAAAACGGCTTGCCATATAAAATAGTTCAGATTAAAAAAAAAGAAGTATTCAGATTATTTTAATTTTATCTTGCTGCTAATGAATAAGTTACAGTGAAATCTATGATAAAAATCAAGAATAAAAGAAAGTCCTTTTGAACTGCAATATGTGTATAAATCAGTCAAATTAAAAACAAACATTCCATGCTTACTGAAAGCAGAATTAAAATATGTTTCAAATAGGTTTCAGTGTATATGTGTATGTAAGTGTGTGTTCAGTCTGTATTTTACATGATTTTCATTTAGGTCTTATTTTTATACCTCATACACTGATTAATTTTGCTATATATAGTGCAATGGTCAATGTATGTCTTAAAATAAGTCATCCGGTTTCATTTGTTTAAAGGTAGATTTTGTTTTATTTTGACTAAATATAAACTTGCAACAAAATAGTTGAATTATCTCCCTTTAAAAGTATATTGCTTTTAACTTAACTAGAACACACCCGCGAAATCGCGGGCGTTCAGAGTGTAGTTGAAAGTATGTAAAGTGTTGTTTGAAGAATTATGTAAAATATTGAATGACTGGAAAATTTCAGCAAAAGTATCATAAGTCAAAGGTTATTGGGGACAGGAGAATGTGTTTTTTTCTTATCCCTCCTCCTTTATTTCCAAAATTCCCAATTTTGGTTTTCTATCAATTTCAATATGAACTTAATACATTTAGTGGGGAATTTCAGCAAAAGTATCGTAAGTTATAGGTTAATGGGGACAGGAAAATGTGGTTTTTTCTTATCCCTCCTCCTTCATTTCCAAAATTCCCAATTTTGGTTTTCTATCAATTTCAATATGAACTATTGAAGGCCGTACTTTAATCTATAATTGTTTACTTTTTAAATTGTTATTTGGATGGAGAGTTGTCTCATTGGCACTCACACCACATCTTCCTATATCTATATAATACATTGAGTATGTTATGAACATTTAAGTAAGGATCCTGTAGTTCAGTGGTTGTCGTTTGTTTATGTGTTACATATTAGTTTTTTGTTCATTTTTTGTACATGCATAAGGTCGCTAGTTTTCTGGTTTGGATTGTGTTACCTTGTCAGTTCGGGGCCTTTTAAAGCTGAGTATGCGGTATGGGCTTTGCTCGTTGTTGAAGGTCGTACGGTGACCTATAGTTGTTAATTTCTGTGTCATTTTGGTCTCTTGTGGAGAGTTGTCGCAACATGGCTATCATACCACATCTTCTTTTTTGTAATCAATGAATTTTGTAAAAGTTTAAATAACTGGAGAATTTCAGAAAAGGTATCAAAAGTTCACTTGAATAATTTTAGCGCTTATCTGTATATTATGAACATTCATTACTATATAAATAGAGTGTATTTACTTTCAATTTTAAGTTTACTAATCGATCCATAGTGGTCATTGATACAGTATACAGGCCCTCTCTATTTAATAAACTATGTGACCGCCGTGGATAGTAAACTTGATATTGATAACAGATAGAATTCTTAAAATACAGTATACAGAAAAACGCAAACCGGAAGTCTAATCTGACTTAAAATTTCGTCCAATTACGGGACAATATCCGGATGCCTTTTTTCTCGTTTTCTCCCAAAATAACTCAATCTGAATAATCATATGAATGGATGACAAATGCGACTATGCACTGTACCTTTAGGACACAGAGGCGTGTTGATTAATTTATTGTGGAAAGAAGAGAAGCGACACCAAAAATGAGGTCTTCTCGTTTAATAGTATAGATAAGACAGTTTTACAAACTTTTGTTCAAATAAAACTGTTCAATTATCATTTTGAATTCCTTTTTATTGACAGTCAGTGTTCAAAACTTCAAAAAGCATTGGTGAATGAGAAATTCAAAAACAATTTAATTTTTACACTTAAATGACATTTTGTTTGATTTGGAATGCTTTGTCACAGATACAAAATCCCTATTGGAAAGCTTCCTACTTGTAAGCTAGTTATAGGCAATAGCACTGTTTATCATTCCATTATAATTTCAGCATTTGGAAATAATGTTTTTTTTTTTTGTAAGCTAGTTATAGGCAATAGCACTGTTTATCATTCCATTATAATTTCAGAATTTGGAAATTCAATGTTGTTTTTTTTTTTTTTTTTTTTTATCAATTTGAGAAATTAAAAGTAAACATAAAGATTTAATAATCCATTTATAACTTATCTATTTTAAAAACTGTATCCCCAAAAGCATTTAAAGTCAAGCTGAATTCAATAGAAAACATAATGATTAAAGCATGGAACAATTCTATCAAAGATTTATTACACTATTACTTCTCTTGAAAGTGTTATACAAAGTAATCATTCCAATATTGGTTTTGCTCACATGTTCAAACATTCGCCTGTTTTCATGAACTACAAGAATAATGTGCATTCACTAACTAACTGGGAAGTAATTTATTTAATAGAAATGAGTAGGATAAATCTGACATGTTATAAATGAATTAAAAAAATTGTATAAGGTCAAATCAATTAGTCTCCATCTGTCCTCAGGTAGTCTGTGCATTTTGTTGACATAATATGAAACATGAAATTAAGGAACTTTCAGGACAAACAGAATTTCCAACGAGGATTGTAAAATACAGCTTGTTTATTATATCTAAGGAGTAATACAGAGTTGGGAGTATAATTGGTTATGAATTGCCAATTAAGGTGAAAATATGAATTTAAAAAATGAATTAAAAAAAAATCTACATTTATACTTATTTTAAAAGTGATGAATTTTCAAAAATTTATGTCAAGATTGCCAGAAGGTAAAACCATATTACAAATAAAATATTTTGTTTTAAAGGAAAACTACATATAATTTTAGAATTTTACCTGATCATGAATTTGAGACATTCTAATTAACTCGACAAGCATTTTCCACTTTAACTTGGATCATCCAATAGCCTTATGACTCTTCATTCCCATTATCATTAGGATATACACAATGTTTTTTACAATAAATGATAGTTATTATAATTAATTAAATCATATTTTCCATCTTCAATATAACCAGTTCATCGATTTGTGAAGACTTCCATTTGAACTCCCTTGTCAACAGAAAAAGCAAAATGCACAGAAAAGGGGAGTTCAAATTGAAGTCTTTTCTTGATTTTCATGCAGAAATATTAGACTGTTGTAAGGATTGCTTATTTATTGAAGAAGAAATGTAAAACACCTATGTATGTAAGGTTGTCAGTAGATAATAATATACAATATTTTGTACATTTTTTTAATTTGTAAATTTTATTTTTTAAAGTAAACATTGCTGACATATTTGTTAAGTATGATGTTACAATGATGTATGTTATCACCTTGAGAGGGAGAATGGCACAACCTGAACAAAATATTATATACTGAAGATTTCTTTGTTATTTTCTTAGCCAATATGGAGTTCTGACCCCCTTGGCCAACAAGGAGACAGTGCTGTTAGTCCCACTTTATTATTTCTGCAGAAGCTGAAATGGTAAATGTTTGATAGTAGAAAGTTTACTTGTTTGGTGTATTCAATTCCTAACACAACTTTCATTCAATAACATATGCCAAAGGGTATCTTTTTTTAGGTAATTGGCTACTTCTACTGATTTTGGTTCACAGATTTCAATCTTTCTGTTTATTTGTTCATTGATATGTACAATTCACTTTGTGAACATTTTCAGAGAATTTCTACAGATTTTCAAAGGATGAAACTTGGTAAATTTAAGCAGCATTCTGTATTCTGTATAGAGTGTAAATTTTTGATGAATCAATTCTATAGTGCTCAACCTATTAAAGCCTTCAAATTTTCTAGATATATTAATTTGATTTGGTATGATTACCAATGAGACAACTCTCAGCAGAGACCAAATCATCTAGAAGTTAACATAGTTTCTAAATGTTTGTATATACATTGAAGACACCTCACTTTGTACTCATTTAGCATGTTTTCCAGATGGTGAAAGATCAAAGTATGGTCTTCAACACAGAGCCTTGGCTCACATGGAACAACAGGCTATGAAGGGCCCCAAACAAAAAACAGTGTAAAACCATTCAAAAAGGAAAACCAATGGTCTAATCTGTATAAAAAACAACTAGATGCTCTCAAAAGCCGGTGTCACTCACCTGTTACTGTATTTACTGATGTCTGCCATCTTGGTTGGTAGGCAGGGTCATTAGACACTTTTTTTAAAAATAGATACCCTAGTAATGATTGTGGCCGGACAGACGGACAATGGTATACCATAATACGTCCCGTCTCGGGCGTATAAAAAGTAAAAGTTCACTATGCTGTTGAATATTAATCCTCTCAAAAAAATGTTTGAAGAAATTTTCTTTTTATTTATGAAATTTCAAATGAGAAAAATTGAACCCCCCCCCCCCCCCCTCAATTTTTTTTTCATATCCCCTTTTCCAAAACCAATCTCAATTCAAATTTCTAATGGAGTTTTGCAAAAATAATTACTCATTTAAATACATCATAAAATATCAAAATGTAAAAAAAGTGCTTGTTATCACTGAATGGTAAAGATTGTTTTAATTTATCAGTTGGTAGTAAAAGTGACTATACATTGTATATTGTATAAAACAATGATTTAAGTGGATTCAACTACTATTCTGGACAAAGAAAGATAACTCCAATTGAAATTGTGCAATTAGATATTTCTTGCTATTGCGCAATACTGTGCAATTGAAAATACTTGCTATTGCACAATACTGTGCAATTGAAGATTTCTTGCTATTGCACAATACTGTGCAATTGAAAATATCTTGCTATTGCACAATACTGTGCAATTGAAGATTTCTTGTAACTGCTGAGTACTGTGCAATTGAAAATTTCTTGCTATTGCACGATACTTAATATAATAATTTTGGATCCTGATTTGGACCAACTTGAAAACTGGGCCCATAATCAAAAATCTAGGTACATGTTTGGATTCAGCATATCAAAGAACCCCAAAAATTCAATTTTTGTTAAAATCAAACTAAGTTTAATTTTGGACCCTTTGGACTTTAATGCATATACCAATTTGAAAACAGGGCCAAAAATTAAGAATCTACATACACAGTTAGATTTGGCATATCAAAGAACCCCATTTATTCAATTTTTGATGAAATCAAACAAAAGTTTAATTTTGGACCCAGATTTGGACCAACTTGAAAACTGGACCAATAATAAAAAATCTAAGTATACTTTTAGATTCAGCATATCAAAGAACCCCAAGGATTCAATTTTTGTCAAAATCAAACTAAGTTTAATTTTGGACCCTTTGGACCTTAATGTAGACCAATTTGAAAACGGGACCAAAAATTAAGAATCTACATACACAGTTAGATTCGGCATATCAAAGAACCCCAATTATTCAATTTTTGATGAAATCAAACAAAGTTAAATTTTGGACCCTTTGGGCCCCTTATTCCTAAACTGTTGGGACCAAAACTCCCAAAATCAATACCAACCTTCCTTTTATGGTCATAAACCTTGTGTTTAAATTTCATAGATTTACATTTACTTATACTAAAGTTATGGTGCGAAAACCAAGAAAAATGCTTATTTGGGCCCCTGTTTGGCCCCTAATTCCTAAACTGTTGGGACCTTAACTCCGAAAATCAATACCAACCTTCCTTTTGTGGTCATAAACCTTGTGTTTAAATTTCATTGATTTCTATTTACTTCAACTAAAGTTATTGTGCGAAAACCAAGAAAATGCTTATTTGGGCCCTTTTTGGCCCCTAATTCCTAAAATGTTGGGATCAAAACTCCCAAAATCAATCCCAACCTTACTTTTGTGGTCATAAACCTTGTGTTAAAATTTTATAGATTTCTATTCACTTTTACTACAGTTAGGGTGCGAAAACTAAAAGTATTCGGACGACACAGATGACGACGCCAACGTGATAGCAATATACGACGAAATTTTTTTAAATTTTTGCAGTCGTATAAAAACTGCAAAATTTCCTTAAAATAACCAATTTTAGGGCAGCAACCCAACAACGGGTTGTAGGATTCATCTGAAAATTTGTGAGGGGAAAGATCTTATTCTGATGGACATTTAAATCTTGAAAGATTTGCCCTAAATGTCTTATTTTCAAAGATAAAAAGCAAAAACTGCATTTTACCACTATGTTCTAATTTTAGCCATGTCGGCCATTTTGTTTGGTAAGTGGGGTCATCAGACACATTTTTTAAACTATATACCACAATTATGATTGTGGCCAAGTTAGTTTAAATTTGGCCCAGTAGTTTCAGAGAAGAAGATTTTTGTACAAGTTACAAAAAATGACTAAAAGTTGTTAAAATTGACTAAAAAGGGCAATAACTCCTTAAGGGGTTGACTGACAATTTTGGTCATGTTGACTTACTTGTAGGTCTTACTTTGCTGAACATTATTGCCGTTTACAGTTTATCTCTATCTATAATAGTATTCAAGATAATAACCAAAAACTGCAAAATTTCCTTAAAATTACCAATTCAGGGGCAGCAACCCAACAACAGGTTGTCCGATTCTTCTGAAAATTTCAGGGCAGATAGATCTTGACCTGATCAACATTTTTACCCATGTCAGATTTGCTCTAAATGCTTTGGTTTTAAAGATATAAGCCAAAATATACATTTTACCCCTGTGTTCTATTTTTAGCCATTGGGAGGTCATCGGACACATTTTTAAAACTAGATACCCCAAGGATGATTGTGGCCAAGTTTGGTTAAATTTGGCCCAGTAGTTTCAGAGGAGAAGATTTTTGTTAAAGTTTACGGACGACGGACGCCAAGTGATGAGAAAAGCTCACTTGACCTTTCAGGTCAGTTGAGCTAAAAAAGGAGAAACACTTATGAACCTCATCAACAAACAATTGAACATCAGGTTGCTAACTTTGAACAGGTGCAAAAAAATGCAGCAGGTTTAAATGTTTTACTAGGTATCAACTTTCACCCTTACCTGAAACAATAGTGTAACATCATCAACATAGAAGTTCACATAAAGGCTTGAAAGCAGACTTTGGCAAAACCACAAAATTTAATATCCTTGAACATGCAAGTTTTCCTTAATTCACAAAAATAAATACCCATGAACATAAATGAATGTAGACTTATTTAAGAATCTGGCCTAACTGATCAATTTTGCAATTTAATGTTTCCCTGTTGGTATATTATGAAAGACACCAACCAATAACCACTGAATTACAGGTACCTGAATTCGGACAGGCACATATATATATATATGCTTTTGAGGGAATCGTGTTTATGAGCACTAAACCCTCCCCTTAACTCGGCAAAGGGGTGTAAATTACAGCAGAACACATAAAACACTAAAAATCTAATTTTGTGAATTTTGCTGCAGTTTTTAGTTCTAGAGATACTGAGAATTCATTATTTTTCATTGAATATGAATTTCGTGAATTTAATGGGTACAGGCCAACCTCAAAGGTTAAAAATTTTCTTTCATCGAAAATGCAAGTTTTTCTCAATCTTCAAAAATTTTCGTACCCACAAAAAATAAATGAATCCACAGTATAGGCACAAACTGTTATCCCTGTCTTCTCTTTTCAGTAGCAGTGGCTATGTCGGGTAGACTTTGTAGACCACCTACTGACACCTGATTTTAGTTCTTAAGAATTTAATAAGAAATGCATGATCTCATTTTTTTTTATTTCAAACAATAAAGCTTATATAAAAGTATCTTTTTCACTTCCCCAAAAACAAAATGTAAGTTTCATTACAATTTCAAAAATACATTTTTATATTCATTATTCAGGTCATCTGAAGAAAAATAATGTACCAACTGATTCAAATTTAACTAATTTTCATATATCAGTAGCTATATTTTTTTTCAATTACACTGCCAACAAAAGAATTCACTGAAAATTGTATTTATGAAATAAGAACAAGTAGATTTTGTTCATTTACTTATAAAATGTTCATTAGTAACATACCTGCCAACTTTTCAAAATCACCATGGGGGATATTAAGCATACTTATTCATGCCATTAGTGTACATAATTAGAACATCCATGGTTAAGAATGAGTATACATGTGTTTAATATGTATTTTATTACTCCTCTGAATGCCTTTTGTCTAAAGTATTGTAAAAGTCTAAATAATTGAGTTTTATAACGGTTAATTAGGTCAAAACCTCTCATTGGGGAATCCCTCCATAAGCAGGAAAGTTTGCAGGTCTGTTTTAAAGGAAAAGATGAGTCACAACAGAAAAATAACAACAAAGTAATCATATCATCACAAACTTTGACTGGTCCACAAATTTGATTCATAAATCTCATATAACAATAAAACAGTTATTAAAACTTCATACATATATCGTTATTCAACAATACCTATACCATTCAATAAATCATCAAAAAAAGGTTTATCTAAAATTAACCAACATCTCACCGGTAAATATAAAAGTTTTAAAACATAATGCTGAAAAAAATATCACAAATTGGATCAAAATTAAGGGTACTTCTGTTTGCCCTTAATTTAATGATCAGTGTTTTAAGCTATCTGGTTTTAAATAATAAAAAAAATCACAATTTTCAGATTAAAATAAAATCAAACACAGAAAGGTAAAATCAAAAATGAAAAAATAAATCACTCAAATGTCTTTGCTTGTGTAGAATGTTTCTTTAACAATGAAAAATATTAACAAACAACAAATTGGACAATATGAAAAAAAAGCTTTAAACTAAAACAACTCAATGTTTGAATGGTTTTACAGTAACACTAGTAATTTTGGGGCCCTTTATAGCTTGTTGTTCGGTGTGAGCCAAGGCTCTGTGTTGAAGGCCGTTCTTTAACCTTTTATAATTTACTTTTTAAATAGTTACTTGGATGGAGAGTTGTCTCATTGGCACTCACACCACATCTTCCTTTATCTATCAATAACTGAATTTGCACAACCTCTTTTCTATGAAGTTTGAAAGAATTGGGTGAGGAAAAAAAAGGCGGTATAATCTCTTGGAAAATTTACAGAACAATTACAGTACTCCCAAGACTGGAAAAACAAATCTCAAACTATTCCATAACAGGTGCACAAAATGTGTGTAATATACCAGTGTAGTTTTAAAGATCTAGGTTTAATGGAGAATCAAGAGATTCATTATGTATATTTAGAATTACATAAAAATAAAACAAAATTTTCAGTGGTCTTCGAAATTGGCAAATACAACCAATATCACTATTTCACAAAAAAAATGAAAACATTAATTTAACCCTCATTGACACTACTGAAATTTTAATGGTATGAATGCATAGAGATATGCTTATTCTTATCACTGATCGTTAAATCCTATTTCTGTAATCATATATACATATAAATATATTCTATATCTACAAAACAAGTTTTAAAAGTTTATAAATCCAATCAAGTTTCTATATATGGTATCATCAATGTCTCCTTTGATGTTTGCTTGCGCATATTTTATTGGCAAGGATCCAGAACTCGACAGAGTGGGCAGTCAGCACCCTGTTTGGATCTTCTAAGTCTGACGGTATTTGACCTAAGACATTCATAGTTGTATCTTCAATCTGCTGTTTGCCTTCAAAGGGACAGGAGTCTTGGTATCCAATTAAAGCATCTCGCAAACTTGAAATACAAGAAAATTAGAAATAATATATTTTCAATCAAAATAAAAAGAAGTGTACTCTTTTAATTCCATTTCAAAATAATAAAAGGACCATAACTCCAGAAATAAAGGGCTGCACTTTAGCGCATGATACGCCCGTTGCTCTTTAACTTGTCTTTTATGCTTTAAATGAATTTATATGATCAACTAGAAATAGTGTGAGCCCTGTCAAATACCCCCCCCCCCCCCAAAATAATAAATAAAATTGCACATAAAAATTGGTACTATTAAGGTCAATAGATATAAACAATTTATCAAAGTTGCATAAAATTTGGTGAAAGTGTTAGTTATTGTCCCAAAATTGGAAAATCCCCCCTTTTTTAAGCATAAAAATTCATAACACCGAAATGTAAAATCTGAAATTTATAAAAATTGAAAGGGAGCTTACATCAATAGATATAAACAATTCACCAAAGTTTCATGGACATGGGTGAAAGCCTTTTAGAGTTATTGTCCGAAGTGTTAAAAATCCCCCTTTTTTTATGAATAAAGCCCCATAAATCCAAAACTTAAAATCTGAAATTAAAAAAAAACGAAAGGGAGCTTACATCAATAGGTATAAACAATTCACCAAAGTTTCATGGACATTGGCGAAAGCCTTTTTGAGTTATTGTCCGAAGTGTTGAAAATCCCCCCTTTTTTATGAATAAAGCCCCATAAATCCAAAACTTAAAATCTGAAATAAAAAAAAAACGAAAGGGAGCTTATGTCAATAGATATAAACAATTCACCTAAGTTTCATGGATATTGGTGAAAGTGTTATTGAGTTATTGTCGGAAGTGTGGATGACGGACGGACAGATGGATGGACGGACAGACGGACAATGGTATACCATAATACGTCCCGTCTCGGGCGTATAAAATGTAAAAATGGTCAATATCAACCTTAACCCATTTATCATGAATAACAACATTTGAAAATTTGAAATAAAAGCATTAGAGGAATTGTATTCAAATTATTGCACTGAAACAGCTAGCACATTTTTAAACCAAAAAATGTATAACTAGAAATTTTAATTAGTTTAACCTTGTAAATAATAGTTATGACTGTTTAGTATTGTCTAGAAAAAAGATGTACAATCCTACCAAGTACAAGTATAAAAGTTTTGGAATAACAGAGAGATGGACAAGAACCATTGCTATGTTTCCTGCAGGAATTGATAGTAGATATAACCCCTTTAATTATTTTACATCACATGTATTAATTCACTCACTTCATTTTAGACATGTCAAAGTAATCTTCATCCTCTGGGTTCTGTGGAACATCTATCTTTAGAACAATACATTCAAACAATAATTCCACCACTTCACTAATTTGTTCTACAGTAAGGCTCTTCAAAATTTCTTCTATTATCTTTGTCTGGTCTTCTGTCAGGGTTGTTCTGAAAGTCTCTCCTATACTTTCAAAAGCTTTCTGAAATAATACAGAACTCAACTGAATAAAATAATTGTTATTAATTGAAGGCAAGAAAAATTCTTTGAATAGCAGAAATTTGAAATAGTACTATGTTTATAATAGCAATATGGTTCAATAACATTTTAGAATTTTAAAGATATCTGGCCATACTCATTTTAAATTTAACCCTGACTTCCATATCTGGTTATCATTCTATAACTTGGTCTTACAGTTAAAATAAGCATTGATACAATAAACCAGTTACCTTTTCGTATTTAGATAGAGTCCTCGCTCTCTCTAGAGCAAATAAAATCCATAGAGACATGGTATGTTTACACTTGCTAGACTGCTTAGCCTGGAAATAATAACAATTAAAATATATAGCAGTAATTAAGAATAACGTACATGTAATAATTCAATACAAAATTTAAAAACAAAATAAGTAAAAGAACTGAGTTCCAATGTCCCCGTGTTGCACATATTTCATATTTTCCAAGGAGCATAACTCTATAATAATATCCTGTGAAGGCTAACAAGAGCGGATGGAAAGATACTCTGTATTTCTATGTCCCCAACAACGGGTTACGCAGGTGACAAAAACATCACACTCTAAATTAAAGCAAACCAACTTAGCAATCATAATTTATCACAGCAGAAAACTATAGTCTCTAAAGAGCATGTGTCGCTCACCTTGGTCTATGTGAATATTAAACAAAGGACACAGATTGATTCATGACAAAATTGTGTTTTGGTGACAGTGATGTGTTTGTAGATCTTACTTTACTGAACAATCTTGCTGCTTACAATTATCTTTATCTATAATGAAATTTGCCCAGAAGTGACAGTGGAAAATATTTTGTAAAAATTGTTAAAAATTTACAAATTTATGAAAATTGTTTAAAATTTACAAATTTATGAAAATTGTTTAAAATTGACTATAAAGAACAATAACGCCTTAATGGGTCAATTGACCACTTAGGTCAAGTTCACTAATTTGTTTCTTTTTATTTGCTGTTAGTTATTGCTATTAACAGTTTATTTCTATCTATAATAATATTAAAGATAATAACCAAAAGCTGCAAAATTTTCATAAAATTACCAATCCAGGGGCAGCAGCCCAACAACAAGTTGCCCAATTGGTCTTAAAATTTCAGGGCAAATAGATGTTGACCTAATGAACAATTTCATCCACAGCAGATTTTCTCTAAATGCTTTGGTTTCAGAGATATAAGCCAAAAACTCCATTTTACCTTATGTACTATTTTTAGCCATGGCGTCTATTTTGGTTCACAGGCAGGGTCTTGGGACACGTTTTTAAAACTAGATACCATAATTATGGTTGTTGACAAGTTTGGTTAAATTTGTTTTAGTAGCTTCAGAGGAGAAGATTTTTGTAAAAGATTACACAAAATTAATGAAAATTGTTAAAAGTTGACTATAAAGGGCAATTACTCTTTAAGGGGTCAATTGACCATTTTGATCATATTGATTTATTTGTAGATCTTACTTTGCTAAACATTATTGCTGTTTACAGTTTATCTCTATCTATAATAATATTCAAGATAATAATCAAAAGCGGCAAAATTTCCTTCAAATTATCAATTTAGGGCAGAAACCCAACAACGGATTCTTGGATTCATATTAAAATTTCAGGGCAGATAGATCTTGACCTGATAAACAAATTTACCCCCATGTCAGATTTGCTCTAAATGCTTTGTTTTCAGAGATATAAGTCAAAATCTACATTTTACCCCCATGTTCTTTTTTAAGCCATGGCTGCCATCTTGGTTGTTTGGCCGGGTCAGCTGACACATTTTTCAAACTAGATACCCCAATGATGATTGTGGCCAAGTTTGGTTTAATTTGTTCAAGTAGTTTCAGAGGAGAAGATTTTTGTAAAAGTTAAGGATGAACGGGCCAGCTGAGCTAAAAAAGGACAATAAATATTTTTGGAAATAAAAACGTATTATAAAATTGTTTTTTGTAACCAATTTAAAACTAGCAATTTAATTACCTTTGGACTTGGAAATGGGTTATCTATCTTGATGTTAGACATGAAGTCTGCCAGAGAGCTCTCAGGGTCTGATCCTACAGACTTGAGGAAACTAATGGCAATGTCTAATTTATCCAGACTCTCACATAATTCAGGGAATGATTTGGTACGTAACTCTCCACAAATCTGACTTTGTACTGCATGGTGTAATCTTTCCTGTTTTTATAAAGATAATGAAGTTCTTCTATGTTAGAATATAATGTAACAATTTTTTTAACACATGTGTTGAATTTTTTTAATATGTTTTAATGCTCAATGATCACATTAATGTTTGATCTTAGCAACTTGTACATAAGAAGATGAATAAAATTAAATTGCTTTTAGCTAATCATTGTGTTAAAAGACTCTGTTAGTTTGATTTTCTTTTGTTTGAGAAGCCAATGATTGGTGGTGGTCTGTCTTGTTATGTATAAAAGAGGGACGAAAGATACCAAAGGGACAGTCAAACTCATAAATCTAAAATAAACTAACAACTACAGGCTAAAATTGACAAAGACAAACAGACAAACAATAGTACACATGACACAACATATAACACTAAAGAATAAACAACATGAAACCCATGAAGCATAATGTAGCTTTCAAAAGTGTTTAAATCTTTATCAGCAAAAAAAAATGTTTAGAATAAAAACACAATGTACCAACCTGTGGAATCTTGTCACATAAGGTTTTGAAAACAATAGCATTGGTAGATTCAGATCTGTATATGATGGTTTCTATCTGAAAGTGGAAATTATTATCATATAGTAATTATACATCAGTCAGCCTTTTATAAAACAACCCTTTCTATACCACGGAAGAGGTTGTATAACACAAGTATGTATTGTCGTTTAGTGTAGTATTTTTGTGTCTATCATTGAATTAAGATATAATCTGTGTAACAAATTTACCATGATTGATTGGTATGTGCTTTATGCATCTTTAAATATGATGATCTAGTTCTTTTATAGCAAAAAATAAATGGAGAATGTGTCTATGGGTCACCGATGCCACTGCTGGTAAATATGCATGAGTCAACTTCCACATACAGATCCAGATTTCATGTAGTAAAGACGGTTTTGTGATTAAAAGAATTGTGTATAAGTTTCACAACACTTGGTTGAGGCAAACTTAAGTAAGAGAATGGAAAATTTCAGCAATTGTTATGTTTATAAAGGGGAATAACTCATGAACAGTAAAAATGATGACACCCTATTTTTGGAACTTGATATTTGTTTTGTGGTATTAAGCATTGTGTATAAGTTTTACTCAATGCCCCCTTCTGCTACGACGGGAGCTAAAAAAAATAATTTCTTCCATACAATAAATTAGGCAAATATTTCAAGTAAGGTCTATTCCTGAATTAAGTGAATGAAGTGGTGGAAAATAGTAAATCAGCTAGCTGTCACAAATTGTGGATTGTTAAAAATTACCTCTCCATATCCTTTTATAAAAGATTTTGAGAAGAGAAATCTATCCATTAATTGTCTCTCCAAGTTGGCATAGTTATATTCTATCTCAGTACCCTGGCCAACCTTAAAGGAATAGTTACAGTTAGCCAACACCATGGGTAACAGGTCCTTGTCTGGATGGTAACTGATTAAATGGGCTGAAGATATGTCTTTTACGTGAACTTTTGGAAGACTTTCTGCCCTACAATTTTAAATACTAATATATATATATATTGATACAATTTACATATATAAAGGAATACATTTATAGAGAAAATGCGGTATGATCTATAGGAAATAATGTTTTTCTCTCTTATCCTCTTGTCCTCTCATCTTACAATTTTTAGAAAGATAAAGAAAAATACTATTTCATTGTGCTAGGCAAACCCTGGAGTAGGTGTCAGATAGATCCTAAAAATGACCACATCACCAACTATAAAGTTCAGTAGTTCAAAGTGTGATGGAAATAATTTTGTTGGACAAAAAAATTCCGGTATACAAATTAAATCTAATATAGCCCACACTACTAGGTTAGGAGTATAATGATTATAAAATCAACTTTGATTTAACTTGCTACCTCAAAAAAACATTTACATGGGTGCAGAATACAACTGAAGATAACTCAAAGCATATTTTTTTCATTCGTATTAATGTATATCCCAATCTTTAATCATGTGATTTAAGACTCTTAATATCTGACAAGAAAAAGCTAACATTTCATTAAATTAGTAAAATATTAAAGTGACTTTATTTTCACTTATCAATAAGAAAGATACAATATACTTACTTCAATTTTCTCTGAGAACAATAACTTTGCAAAAACAAATCCTGCTTTTCTAACAGGAAAAACAACAAAACATAAGAACAAAGCCCTGCGTCCTGATATGTTGGAATCAAATAAGACACAGGTGTATCATCTGTGAACTTTGACCTACAGTAGGCCTTGTCAATCATCACTAAATTTCCATCAGCTGGACATGCTGCAACATAAGGTTTATATCTATCAATACAATATTTACATTACAAACTGGTGGCAGCTTTTGCAATTATAAAAAAACCCAACAAAGTCAACTTTGATATTAAGTTTTTTTTAACTTAAATGTGTGTTTGAAGTTGTATAATAGAATTTATATACTTATATGGATTTATTTTCTTTCAAAACAATGGGACTGTCTTTTGATGAAACAGTTCTGACCATACCAAGTTTTAATGTAAAGCAGATATCTCAATAATTCAGAGGCTATTATAGTTATAAAATTTGCAAATGTTTCTGTTAGAACAATACCACAGAATCAGCTTTACCACTTTTTTTTCTTCAAATAGTTAACATGGCACAAATGTAGTCTTTTGGTTAAAAAGAACTCACAATAGTATTGTAAAAAGACAGATCAGTACTTACAATAGGTCTCCAAAGATTCTTTGACACAATTCCAAGCTTCTGTGAAATCTTTCAACAAGAATTCAAATTCTTTCAGTTTTCTATCTACAAGGCAAAAAACAAAATGAATTGAAAAGTAAGGCACTGAATACGAATAGCATATATTTCAAGAAAAGATCTAACTTACAACTATACACCACATCTTCCTATATCTATATATTAAATGCATGAGGTTTCAGGTTATTTTTTGCAGGTTACATGTTAGCAATTTTGGTTGCAGTGTATATTGTGCATATCCGAAAGAGAGCAACAAGTAAGCTATTATTTTTTTTAATTATCAAATGGTCATTTTACTTTTCTTTTGTCCATGCCTATAACCCAATTAACAATGTTTTGAACTACAAATGTTCAATTCATGAGAGACGAATTTACATTTAAAATTAAATCAAGTAGAACTAGATTATCAGTTAAAGGAAAACAAAGGTTTATATATCAGAAGATAATGTTTCAATGATTTTTAGTATCATAACAACAAACCTTCATCCATTTTCTGTTTAACATCGGCAATGGTCAAGGTTGTAGCTTCTGCTCTGTCCAACTTTCTACCATATTTCTGTATCAACATTCTCTGTAGTTTTATTATACTTGGTATAAACCTTATTGCTCTAAGGTGATGTTCCTGCAAATGAAGATGTGAATTGTAACTTATATAGCCTTTGTTTACTATACAGTATATGTTTTGCTTATTTTTATCATCCAATTCATGTATCTATAAACAACAACTCTCCACAAAAGATCAAATGATATAGAATATAACAACCATAGATCACAGTACAGCCTTCAACATTGAGAAAAATCCATACCACAGTCAGCTATAAAAGGCCCAAAATGACAAATGTAAAACAAATCAAACCAGAAAACAAACAGCCTGATTTATGTACAAAATAATAAATGAAAAAATAAATATGATATACAGCAACAAACTACCACTAAATAACAGTCCCCTAACTTTGGACTGACACATTTGGAATGTTGCAGGACTTAATTAGTTAGATTTAGTTAGATTAAGCTATTAAAGTTTTAACATAATTCAACTTTACCTCTTTAAGGAATAGTTGAAGAACAGGTAGGTTTATTTTGACTGTATCCAGGTTCTGTCTAAGATGGTTAACAGAAATCAGTTCTCTATATCTCCACACTGCAGGTATGTCATGAAAGTTCACCATATCCTGACCCTCTGGGGCTATGTCTGTTTCATACAATATCTGTAGCAATGGATCAGCTCCTGAAACATTTCAAAGTAGATATTTATAGATTATATATGATCATCTCAACAAGATTTATTTTCTCACTTGGGCCAGTACGGCGAAAGCGAGAAAAGCAATCGATTTGGGATGACCAATGATAATCTGTTTATCACTTTTTTACCTATGACCACGTTGTCAATTTCATTAGTAACGCCACATGGGTCCTTAGTTTCTAGCGATAATTTACATCTCAAGCGAGTAGCATGATATGAAAAATTATCACAAAAACAAATCAAAGGAAAAATGCCCAAAATAGCGATAATGGAATATATTGCTAAGTCTGTTTTTTTATATAAAATTGCTAACATTATTTTTTTTTCCAGAATTTTAGTTTTTCAAAGTTACATTGTTGATAGTTTGATAGTTTATTAGAGAAAACTCAGCCGCAGAAGACTGCGTAACAGGAGCATATATATACAGGAGCATATTTATAGGAGCATATTTACAGGAGCATATTTATATACACAATATTAATTACAACATAGTTCATAATACAAACATTTCCTATTGTAATGTTCTCAACTTTTTTACATTCAATTAACTTGTTTAGATTCTGATTTTTACTGTTCTATCCATGAATTTCTCAGAATAAGTAGAAAATTTAAAATAAGGTTAAACTCACATTACTCTCATCCAGTCTAATAACATAAATAAAAGCATCAATTCCTTACCAAGTCTTTCATCATTCAGTATTCTTTGATTGCTTTCTCTTAAGATGTTCTCCATATCCTACAAAATGAGTTTTAAATATTGTATAATCACATCAGTTACTTATCTCTACTAAACAATATCTTGGTTAACATGTTCTTTAGTATTATCAAATAGTGGTTAAAAATTGAATCATTATTAGGAAAAAATTTCATATCAAGCTACTCATTGGTGAATTTTGTTTAGAAAATTAATTAATTTTAGTTTTATTGGATATATTCTTTTGCTATTTTACCTGTAAAACTGGTAATATAAACTTTCCAGCAAATAGCTCCTCCCATTCAGATCTGGATTCTTTACTAACCAATCCACAAATCTCTGGGGAATGATTGTCAGCTAAAACAAAAGGTTAATTTATGATATCTAGCAATAATTTAATTTTGGATGTAACATCTTCTGATTGGCTGACATTATTTTGTTATCAGCCCATTAGACACAATTTAGTCATGTGACTGTGAGGTCATCTGTGTTTTTCATGGTTTTCTACAGTTTAAAATGGAATTTAGAATTAAATTATAAGAAATGACTATAATATTTTTTTCTGTCTATTCTAAATAACATGGTGCACCAAATTTTTTATGTTATTTCTTCATAGACAGAAAAAATATTACAGTCATTCCTTAAATAGATTATTACAGTTTGAATATACATACTTTGAAAACAGTGAAACACCCACTTAATTTTGAACATGATCCAACTAATACAAATGCTGATCTCTTCACTAGACGAAATCCCGGATTTGAAGAGGTACGCAAATGTTATGTAAATGTTTTCAGAGACCGACATTTACATATATTTACAAACCGCTGCATTTAGTTTATCTTGTCTTTACATGCAGTAAATATCAGTATTTCTTGTACTATACCCTCCTATGGGCGGTTATGAGAGACCGCGGTTTATAAAATATATAAACACCTAATCAAACCATTTTGAAGTTTAGAATTTATATATATTTATGACCGTCGCAAAACTTTTTCAAACCTATGTATTTGTATACCTCTGCAAATGGAAATCTTTGTCATGTATTTTTCTATGATGTAAATTTATCCGCGAATGTGTTTCTTTGTCCAGGTAGCAAAGTATCATCATTCAAATGATTTTAATGGGGTTATAAAGTGTAAGGTGCATTTACATTTTCCTGGTATGTAAACCAATTCAAAACGAGAACTTTACAGAGGGGTGTAAAGCATCAATTCCTTTAATCTGCAGAGACCTGTCAAATGTATTGTAAAGAAATAATTTTGTTAGTCTTTATTGTCAACTGAAATGTATGTCAAATCATAACATATCAAAAGCCTTTGAACATATTCCGAAATGTATGGTAAATACATAGATTTGCAGACAATTTGTTGAACTGAGAAAGGTGGTCAAATGATAAAATCAATGACATGTGTAAATATATTGGGCATATGAAACTTTGAATACATATGCAAATAAATGATGAAGAAAGATATTTCAGACAGCTAGAAATGTATGTGTAAATATATTGGGCACATGTTACTTTGAATACATATGCAAAGAAATGATAAAGAAAGATATTTCAGACAGCTAGAAATGTATGGTAAATAGATATATTTGCTTTTAATTTGCTGATATATTTGAAAGATGCAGATTTCATTGACAAATCTTGCCATAGCTTTACTGGTCAAGCTATGATATGACAAATAAAGTTGATTTGGGATTGGTTTTGGCATATTGGTAATATCATTTATTATACATGTATTTTAACAATTTCGTTTTAATAATAATAAAAAAGTCGGATCTACATGATCGGTTCTTGATCTCTTCTCGAGCTCTGTTTGATGTACTGCGTAAATTTCTTAACCATCAAAATCTTGTAATTCGGTAAGTTAATTTGGATGGTTCATTCGCATAAAACGATCGTTTCCTTCGAGTATCGCTTTGAAACTTCTGGAATTGCACGAGTCATAATTCACTCTGTTTATAAAACTTATATATTTTTTTTAAAGAGACATATGATACAACAATATGTACTATATATGTTACTGCAGAGTATATATACTATATACATATTAAGCCTTAACAATACTAGATATACGGCCTCAGTATCAAATTTAAATCGGTACCATTCGGAAGGTTACCGATCGATTTATCAAGTTTTTATAAAAAGTCCAAGTTTCTGAAATAGAAATATTCCTTCATAATATTTGACACAAAACACATTGAGAGAATGTTTTTTAAGAATCGGCTAGTTTGCACAACTACTCAAACGTTAAATCTATTTACAAATTTTTCACTTTTGTAATATTTGTTTTCCTTATCCGTTAAGTCCAGTCACGAGATGTTGAACTCCGTGTGCTACATGAAGCTCTCTCTGCAAAATCAGTATTGTGTGTGAGGATGAACGTTAAACATTACAAACAAAGAACCAGCGAGTCACGTGTCATAATTGACACACAATTTACCAATGAAATCAAACAAAGTCGATAGATAATATCATTCCATCGACGAGATGTTGCCCTTCCTCCGATCAACGGGGTTTATCAGCAGTGAAATGTGACAATTATCACCTTTTACAGAAAGATCTGGCCCGAAAAGATCAATAAAAGATTACCGCTAGTATCAATATCCATCCATATAAGGCACAAACAATTATCATGTCTGTATGATTTATAACATTATACATTGTCCGAAAACAATGCTCCAGTTGTAATTTGATTGTTTGTTTTTAAATACGCAAAACTAAAATAAGTTATCGAACTATCCGTCATTCGATATTTCATTTATCTCCTATTCTATCCTAAAATTTTACAGCTTTCATATGTACTTTGACAGGAATTGTATTTTTTCTCTCATGATCAAATAAGTTTTTTTTTTTTTTTTTTTTTTTTGGCAATAATTACATTTAACATATACTTTGCACACTTTTTTAATTGAAATAACAAGAATTGATGTGACAAAGTCATTTTGTTTTAACATAATTCAAGAAGATTTTTAAACGACAAATACATATTATACAATTGCTCTTCAATCTTTTGACTCTCTCTGGCAAATTTCAAACAAAAAGAAAAGTTATAAAAACATTTTTTAGACTTGGATCATCATCTCAAAAACTTACGGGTCTACACAACATATACTATACACACAACACAAAAAAGCAAATGACAGTCACAATACAAGTACATGTAACTTACTCAAACAGAAGGTACACAGACCTATCTAATAATAAAACCATGGAAAACATTTCTTTAAAGGATAAAAGGCAATTGTATACCCTGTACAACAAGACGAATTCTAGACTTATAGTTTTAGAGGAAATGACAGTTATATGATTCGTGTTTGAACAATGGAATATCTTGCACTTCTTTCTTAAAAATATTTTACGCAAAGTCGTAAAATAACTACATGTATCATTTGTACTTTATCAGTGGAGTCGGAAACATGTATCATTGTACTTGCTTTCCATACAGGCGGGAAAAAGGAAAGAGGGGCAAAGTACACGAACTATCGTTATATTCAAATCACATTGATAAATGTTTAAAACTCTAAATAAGTCGAAATATTAAAGAATATTTTCCAATAAAAAGATAAACAAAAAAGTGACAAGCCTCTGTGTCTATGAATATATCAAGTAGATATGGGAAGATGTGGTGTGAGTGCCAATGAGACAACTCTCCATCCAAATAACAATTTAAAAAGTAAACAATTATAGGTTAAAGTACGGCCTTCAACACGGAGCCTTGGCTCACACCGAACAACAAGCTATAAAGGACCCCAAAATTACTAGTGTAAAACCATTAAAACGGGAAAACCAACGGTCTAATCTATATAAAAAAACGAGAAACGAGAAACCCGTATATATTAGGCAGTGGCTATTCGTCCGGCTAGCCGGACGAATAGACACTCCGTATATATTACATAAACAAACGACAACTACTGTACATCAGATTCCCGACTTAGGACAGGTGCAAATTTCTGATATTACAATCTTTAACGCGCATCATGCTTTGGTACCTGGTGGATAAAAAGCATTCGTCCCATTGGCTATCATACAACATCTTTTTTTTACATACAACTTCTCCGTTAACGATGTTGTAATACCTATTTAGGTTGGACTTCAATTTAAATATAAAAAAGAAGATGTGGTATGATTGCCAATGAGACAACTATCCACAAAAGACCAAAATGACACAAACACTAACAACTGTAGGTCACCGTACGACCTTCAACAATGAGCAAAGCCCATACCGCATAGCCTCAGTTATAAAAGGCCCCGATAAGACAATGTAAAACAATTCAAAAGAGAAAACTAACGGCCTTATTTAACAATGCACACAAGTTATGGACTAGTACTGGACCCGTATTAACTAGCATTGGGGATCGCATGTCATTGTCCAGATACATTTGTACTAGCAATAGCGGTTTTTTTTTATTGTAATTTTGTGTGTGTGGGGGATGTTTTTCTTTGTTCTTTTTTTTTGGGGGAGGGGGGGGGCTGTAAAATACTGCTTTCCTGTGATGCATCAACTTATTAGGGTCTAGTTTGTTATGACAAGTTGTGCGCTCGAAAAACTGCAGTTGCTATTTTCAACAACTAAGATAAATATTGGGATGCCCCTGACCACTATTACAATTTTTCAGTAAAAAAAAATGTTGACACACATCATATGCTATGAGAATTCAAAGACGATTCAAATAGATCAAATTAAAAAAATAACCGAGCGTTCCGAGAAGGATCAAAAGTAATATATATATGATAAAAGAGGGCTTAGAAAAGGAGGGAGGTGGGTGTTCTTTAATTCTTAATATTATTTACGCCATAGTTTTCTGTATTCTATACAAATTTTGCATGTTATTCTCTATTCTATATATTCTAGAGGCCCACTATTCTTTATACTTAAACTGTTAGCCTATCTTTTTCTCTTTCTATTCTTTATTTTTTTCATTTTTAATGCAGTTTTGTGTTCCCCTGCAAGTGGGCAATTTTTCTTCGTATTCCGAATAAAATTAACGGTACCAATTTTCTTGCACCAGATGCACATTTAGACAATACATGTCTTTTCAGTGATGGTTGTGGCCAAAATATTTGAAATCCAAAGATTATGTTAAAGATGAAGAGCTTTAATCCAAAAGGTCTAAAAAGTATAGCAAAATCCTTGAAAGGAATCAGAGCTTTGCACAACTGTGTACTAATATCAAGAAAAACGATACCGAATGGCATTTCTCCCGATTTCTAAATTTTTTAACACACTTTTACTTTTAATCGAGTTACATCGGAATGAAAAAGATATTCAAAATTGAGAATGGAAATGGGAAATGTGTCAAAGAGACAACAACCTGACCACAGAAAAACCAACAGCAGAAGGTCACCAACAGGTCTGCAATGTTGCGAGAAATTTCCGCACCCGGAGGCGTCCTTCAGTTGGCCCCAAAAAATACATGTATATACTAGTTCAGTGATAGAAAACGCCATACTAATTTCCAAATTGTACAAAAGAAACTTTAATTAAAATAATACACGACTAACAAAGTCTATTGTTGTAAACTACATGTATATAAAGCAATATATGGAATTGCGAAAATAAGGTCCACATTGGTCAATTTTCATTTGTTGTATATACTTATAATATAGAATAGAATAGAATAGAATATTTTTATTTACCAAATTAGGGCCCCAGGAGGGCATATAGCATACCGACAATAATATTATAAACAATAACATATGCAGAACACTGACAATAAAAGAGATGTAACAAGTGTTATAAAATTAATAGAATAAAAGCAGCAATGTATTATTATTATTATTGTTGACATCAGTGACTCAAGTGCACCCGGTAAGTGTATTTTCACTTTGAAAAGACAAACAAGAGGCATGAGTAGTTTGTGGGGAGAAAATATAAAGAAAATGCAAAAAAAAAACACAATTTAAGCACTTGCGAATTTAACTATGAGGTATACTGCAAATAACAAGTATTATCTCACAAAGGATATTTAATATGACTTATCTGCGGAAAGCACAAAGCGTCGGTGCTTAAAGGGAAGTCCCTACTTGTACTTAATGCAGATGAGTCAAAGTCCTAAATTTTCTAAAATATATTTTAAATGCATATTTTTAGTGTTATAGATTCTGGGTCCAGTCAGCAAGGATCATCAAGGGACGGTGCCAGAGAATTTGAAATTCTTCTTATGATCTGTGCAGGCTTAACAGGGTATCCAAATTCATATTAAAGAGTTATATTGAGATTAGATATTGCAGATTATATTGTCCTTCAATTCATAGTATCTTCTATATATTTATGAAATGCAAATAGTACATTGGGATCCTCATTATTCATTATCCAAATTAATTTGTTATTAATATTTAAATTTTGAAAGTTTGGACATGATTTAAATATATTTTGCATCAATTTCTCTCTTTTTAATAAATGCGTGTCACATTTAAATAAAAAATGAACTTCATCCTCAACCTCACCTGAGGTGCACCTGAGACAAATTCGGTTTTGTCGAAGAGTACCCTGGTATCTACCAGATTCAATTTGCAATTTGTGAGCAGATATTCTCAATCTAGTAATACAAGTTCCTTTTCTCAAAATGTCGCATTATTGACAAATAATTTTCAAAACCGAAGTTGCACTAGAATGTTACATAAGTTTGTAGTTTACCATCTTTATGTATATCTAGCTGTTGTTTCCACAATGCAGTATAGTATCCCTTAATAATCAGACCACAGTGTAGTTTAAATGTTGAATATTTTCAGGAATATGCTTTTCCATGCCTGACATGTTTTCCCTTAAAATACTATTGATCCATACCAAGATTTTTTTTTTAATTTTTCAATAGATGGCTTTGTTCTTATATACGGAGGAGAAAGACTAAAAACTAACGTAATATCCAGGATTGTATACTGAATCCATGCATCTAAGATGCATGCTTTTTGTATTAGTTGTTATTAGCTTTTAACCAATTGTCAGTAACTGCGAGTAGTCTAAGATCTGTACTTAAAGTATGTTGGTTGTTCGGATGTACATGTATAAGTTCCTTTGCATGTCCACTCTGTTTTTGTTAGATGTATTCTAGTTGTATCCATCTGATGAGTTAAGCCTTTTTAACTGATTTCTTGTTTATTCTGATGTTGTTAAATTACACCGCTGTCCCATGTTAAACTGGTCCGCCATTCCATCTTAAGCTTCGCAGCGTTAGTTAAGCGATAAGTGAACACAACAGGGATCCAGTTTATGCCCCAGGTTAGGGAAGGATTGCCTCCTATAATTGTGTTTAACCTCGACACATTCTGTATGTTCATGTCCCGAGTCAAGTAGCCTAAAATTCAGTTGGTTGTTATGTAATATATTTGATTTTCGTTCATTATTTTGGACATAAATTAGTTCGTAAGTTTTCTCGTTTGAATTGTTTTACATAAATTTTATGTCATTTCGGGGCTTTTTATAGCTGACTTTATGCGGTATATTCTTTGCTCATTGATGAAGGCAGTTCATTGACCTATTGATGTAAAGGAGTAGGTCCAGTAAGACCCTTTTTTGGCCCATAAATATTACAGTTTTACAAAATTGTTAAAATGTAAACTTTTAGTTATTTATTGGTCAGTAAAATGCTTCTGTTACATAAAAATGGGCTGTTTTTGACAATACAATGCACATATATCGGGTACTAGCACCATTAAGTCATAATAATTTACTGAGAACTTCACAATTCTAGCATTTTAGTTAAATTTTAGACGGTTTTCGTGTAAAACGAAAGTGGCCGCATTCGTGTTCATCCTTAATAATAATATTGAAATGGAAGTTGTATTTTATGATAATACACAACATATATAAAGGTTGAGGATGAACACGGATGCGGCCACTTTCATTTTTGAGATAAAAAAAAAAACATCTGAAAATGAAATTTTTCAGCATATTTGGTAGATTTTTCGTATTTCAGCTTGAATCGGTGCGTTTTTTTATGACTTAGTCAGTTAAAATCTTTCACTTAAACTAATTGATTTAAATAAAATAGACACTTAAGTGTTTAAAACGTGGTCAAACTGATCTTTCGTTCGATGAATCTGAAATTTGAGGCCAAAATCGGCCCTTACCGGACCAACTCAGGCCTTTCATTGTCACTTGGTCTCTTGTACGGAGTCGATCAAACCACATTCCCTTATTTATATATATATATATATATTCATTAAATAAAATAATAAAATAAGTAAAAAGTTAACAGTTAACAGTTACGCCTATATAAGATTCATGAGCCGTTGGAATGAAATTCTGTTTAACTGCTCAATCCAGCTTCTTCAACTGTTACTTTCTTTTACAACCACAAATTACAATCAAATTGTAAATGAAATATCATATATCATCAACAATAGTAACATTTCTCGTGACGATTTAGCAATAATTAAACGTCGGCTCGCAGATATTGAAAAAATTGAACTATCGAAACATAAAGAAAAACAAAAAAATAAATTTCAAAGAGATAAAATTCAAACTGTCAATTTAAATCAGCCTATGAATGATATTAATACAACAAACCATAAGACCCCTAGAAAAAGAAAATTTAAAAGACGGAAACAAAAACCTGAAAGCATTGTTGTAAATTTGTCATCTAAAGAACTTACACGTGCTGAGGAATCTCTTTTAAGTAAAGGTTTAAATTTCTGTCCCATCCCATCAACTGTAAATAACTTTCAGCTAGACGAAGACCTAGACCAATTCGCTAGACGTTTACGCTTGAAAGATTTTTTCTACAATAGGGGCAAGAAAAACCTTGAAGAAGCCGGATTAACAGATTCAGATACTGACACCAATGAAGAAGTCACGTCCATCCCAAAATTTAGGAAAAAAAGTTCATGGAAACCACCAAAGAGTAAAAATGATAACTTGGAGTCATTCATTAACTACGTGAGGTCTGATATAAAGTCCTGTATAACAAATACAAGAAATTATAATTTATCCAAGTCAGAAAGTATAGCTTTGAAAGCATTAAAAGATCAAGAGGATATTGTAATAAAACCTGCCGACAAAGGGGGTGCTGTGGTTGTCATGAATAAAACAGATTATATAGCAGAGGGGAATCGCCAACTTTCAAACTCTAATTTTTACAAACAATTAACCACAGATCCAACGCTTAATACTATTCGAAGGATCAACACCATCCTACAAGAGATGTTCGACAACAAGCATATAGACAATGATACCTTTGATTATCTCCGACCTCTTGAGAACGAAGCAAAGGCCGGACGATTCTATATGTTGCCTAAAATACATAAAACGGGCAATCCAGGTCGACCAATTGTATCAGCGAATAGTCATCCAACTGAAAAGATATCAGAATTTGTAGACCATCATCTAAGACCTCATGTGAAAGAACTACCATCATTCATTCAAGACACAACTGATTATCTAAAGAAAATGGAAAGCCTCAATCCTTTACCAAGCAATACTATACTTGCATCCATGGACGTGTCTTCTTTATATACCAACATTCCACAAGACGAAGGAATAGCAGCGTGTGAAGAGGCATGGAACACTCGTAGTGAAAAAAATCCTCCTACCGAGTGCCTTGTTACACTTCTCAAACTAGTACTGGAGAATAACAACTTCTCTTTCAATGAAAAACACTATCTCCAGATAGACGGTACTAGTATGGGCACAAAAATGGCACCGTCATATGCCAACATATTTATGGGCCAACTTGAAAAACGCCTCTTGGCTAGTGCTCCATATCAGCCCTTATCATGGTTCCGATTCATTGACGATATTGATTTCAAATGGACAGATTCACAAGAACATCTTAATGAATTTCTAGAACACTGTAACTCTTTCCACCATTCAATAAAATTTACATCTGAATTCTCTATGGAGAAAATTAACTTCCTCGATACTACGAGTTACATCAAGAACGGAACCATTATAACGGACCTTCATACCAAACAAACGGACAAACATCAATTCCTTTCTCCAAAAAGTTGCCATCCTAAACATTGCTCCCGTGGTATCCCATTCAGCCAGGCATTACGAATCAAGAGAATATGCTCAAATGAAAATACGAAAGATGCTAGACTTGGACAACTTCGTAAACATCTAGTTGTTCGAGGATACAATAACAACATCATTGATAGCGCTTTCGAAAGAGCAAACAAAACTAGTCGCCAAGAACTTCTTGAGTACAAAGATAAGAATAAAGCAGCTAACAGAACACCCCTTGTACTCACTTACCATCCTGATTTTAAAAATGTGTCATCCATTGTTCAGAAGCATTGGAAAATTATAGAAAATGATTTAAATCTAAAAAAAGTATTTTCATCACCACCAGTCATGGCCTTCAGAAGACCTAAAAACATCCGTGACAAATTAGTGACTTCTGTATTAGTAAAGCAGCCTACTCCATCGCCCAGTTGCTACAAACAATGTGGTCGAAGGAATTGTTTGTGTTGTAAAGCTGCCAATACAAGCAGTTCTTTCATCAGCTCCGTTACTAAACAAAATTATACCATCTACTCAAATTCCAACTGCAAAACGGAGAACTCAATTTATATATTAACATGTGACACTTGTGGCATTCAGTATGTGGGAGAAACAATGGACAAATTTAATATTCGGCTTAATAACCATCGTTCATCTTACAAAACCAACAAAAACTGTCCTCTCACAAGACATCTTCGTTCTACGAAACATCCTTTTGAAAATGTCACTTTCCAAATTATAGAAGTCAACACCGAGTGGGACACCACGGCGAGAAGGAGAAGAGAAAACTTTTGGATCCACCAACTCCACACTTTAGAACCTGATGGTCTTAACGAAAAAGACGAGAAAAGATACAGGAAAGATAAAGAATAATTTAAAAACAAAGCATCGTCCTTTTTATCCCGTAATATCGGCCAATGGACGTTGCTAATTTCAACTTCCAATTATGTATTTTTAAGGCAGCTAAATCCAAGAGCAACATATACATGAAGCTGCAAAAATTTTTTTATTTTTTTATTTTTAAGGCAGCTCAATCCAAATTCAACATAGACATTGAGCTGCAAAATTTTCTTAAAAATTTTTCTTATTTTCAAGGCAGCTAAGTTCAACATATACATTGAGCTGCAAAAGTTTCTTATCATCTACATCCGATTTCACCTGGATAGATGCATGCTTGATAAAGCTAGTTGGTCTAGCGAAATATTGCGTTTATTTTCATCATTTTGTAAATATTTTAAACATTCTTATATTTACATATTAAATAGTGTGTTAAAATTACATTGTTAGGCAATCTATAATTTTATTTGTGTAATTGAATTAATCTCTGTACTGATTAATCCACACTCCCATAGATTTGTATGTCATGTGCTGCTATTTATAGGCACTTATATTATTATCTCCAGTAGCACGCATTACACACATGTTTGTGTAATCCATTCAAATCTATCGCTATCTTTACAACATGGATAGCGCACAGCATTTCAAGAAATTAAGATCTTTAACTAAAAAGAAACTACAAACTGAACATCATTTATCAAACTTACAAAGTTATATTCAAAGTAAAACTGTACCAAAAGGTTTAAACATCAAAGTGAGTCCCCAGGCACCGGGACACAAATCCAAAAGATTCATGAGCCGTTGGAATGAAATTCTGTTTAACTGCTCAATCCAGCTTCTTCAACTGTTACTTTCTTTTACAACCACAAATTACAATCAAATTGTAAATGAAATATCATATATCATCAACAATAGTAACATTTCTCGTGACGATTTAGCAATAATTAAACGTCGGCTCGCAGATATTGAAAAAATTGAACTATCGAAACATAAAGAAAAACAAAAAAATAAATTTCAAAGAGATAAAATTCAAACTGTCAATTTAAATCAGCCTATGAATGATATTAATACAACAAACCATAAGACCCCTAGAAAAAGAAAATTTAAAAGACGGAAACAAAAACCTGAAAGCATTGTTGTAAATTTGTCATCTAAAGAACTTACACGTGCTGAGGAATCTCTTTTAAGTAAAGGTTTAAATTTCTGTCCCATCCCATCAACTGTAAATAACTTTCAGCTAGACGAAGACCTAGACCAATTCGCTAGACGTTTACGCTTGAAAGATTTTTTCTACAATAGGGGCAAGAAAAACCTTGAAGAAGCCGGATTAACAGATTCAGATACTGACACCAATGAAGAAGTCACGTCCATCCCAAAATTTAGGAAAAAAAGTTCATGGAAACCACCAAAGAGTAAAAATGATAACTTGGAGTCATTCATTAACTACGTGAGGTCTGATATAAAGTCCTGTATAACAAATACAAGAAATTATAATTTACCCAAGTCAGAAAGTATAGCTTTGAAAGCATTAAAAGATCAAGAGGATATTGTAATAAAACCTGCCGACAAAGGGGGTGCTGTGGTTGTCATGAATAAAACAGATTATATAGCAGAGGGGAATCGCCAACTTTCAAACTCTAATTTTTACAAACAATTAACCACAGATCCAACGCTTAATACTATTCGAAGGATCAACACCATCCTACAAGAGATGTTCGACAACAAGCATATAGACAATGATACCTTTGATTATCTCCGACCTCTTGAGAACGAAGCAAAGGCCGGACGATTCTATATGTTGCCTAAAATACATAAAACGGGCAATCCAGGTCGACCAATTGTATCAGCGAATAGTCATCCAACTGAAAAGATATCAGAATTTGTAGACCATCATCTAAGACCTCATGTGAAAGAACTACCATCATTCATTCAAGACACAACTGATTATCTAAAGAAAATGGAAAGCCTCAATCCTTTACCAAGCAATACTATACTTGCATCCATGGACGTGTCTTCTTTATATACCAACATTCCACAAGACGAAGGAATAGCAGCGTGTGAAGAGGCATGGAACACTCGTAGTGAAAAAAATCCTCCTACCGAGTGCCTTGTTACACTTCTCAAACTAGTACTGGAGAATAACAACTTCTCTTTCAATGAAAAACACTATCTCCAGATAGACGGTACTAGTATGGGCACAAAAATGGCACCGTCATATGCCAACATATTTATGGGCCAACTTGAAAAACGCCTCTTGGCTAGTGCTCCATATCAGCCCTTATCATGGTTCCGATTCATTGACGATATTGATTTCAAATGGACAGATTCACAAGAACATCTTAATGAATTTCTAGAACACTGTAACTCTTTCCACCATTCAATAAAATTTACATCTGAATTCTCTATGGAGAAAATTAACTTCCTCGATACTACGAGTTACATCAAGAACGGAACCATTATAACGGACCTTCATACCAAACAAACGGACAAACATCAATTCCTTTCTCCAAAAAGTTGCCATCCTAAACATTGCTCCCGTGGTATCCCATTCAGCCAGGCATTACGAATCAAGAGAATATGCTCAAATGAAAATACGAAAGATGCTAGACTTGGACAACTTCGTAAACATCTAGTTGTTCGAGGATACAATAACAACATCATTGATAGCGCTTTCGAAAGAGCAAACAAAACTAGTCGCCAAGAACTTCTTGAGTACAAAGATAAGAATAAAGCAGCTAACAGAACACCCCTTGTACTCACTTACCATCCTGATTTTAAAAATGTGTCATCCATTGTTCAGAAGCATTGGAAAATTATAGAAAATGATTTAAATCTAAAAAAAGTATTTTCATCACCACCAGTCATGGCCTTCAGAAGACCTAAAAACATCCGTGACAAATTAGTGACTTCTGTATTAGTAAAGCAGCCTACTCCATCGCCCGGTTGCTACAAACAATGTGGTCGAAGGAATTGTTTGTGTTGTAAAGCTGCCAATACAAGCAGTTCTTTCATCAGCTCCGTTACTAAACAAAATTATACCATCTACTCAAATTCCAACTGCAAAACGGAGAACTACCCGTACGAAATAAGTAGTAGGATTCCACCCAGACACTAGTAGGAATGAAGTAGGAATCCACCTAGATTCAAAGATTCTATATAGAAAGTAGACGGACATGGAAAATGAACAAAAGTCTGACTGGATTTTTTAAATTCCTACTTCAAAAATCCTACTACCTAGGTGGAATTGTTAAAGTCTGTATAGATTTTTTTCTGATTTGAAAATCTGAGTTGATTATTTATTTTCCTACTACATGTTTAAGATTCCTACCAGAATTTATTTATAAATTCCCTACCAGAAAATCTTTCTACCTGGAAAGTTATCTTGAACTGGATTCCTGTTTGCAAATGACACACATTTTGCAATGTTAAATGCAAGCAAGTTCCAGTTCACAAATTCAAAAAATGGAGGGGAAAGATTGAAAAGTTGTGTTGGAATACAATAATGCAAGCTATAGGGTCACACAACGTAACAATGTAGAAATGTAAGAAAATATGGATAATCAAGACTAAAGGTAATTCTTATACATTCAAGATGATTTTTTTTATCTGCCTGCCAAAAGTATTTAGTAATCAATTAATAATTCATTAATAGTGCATCATCTTACTCATTATTTGTTCTTTAAACTAATTTAGATTTACATGTACTTTATGTATAACACTTTCTATAGCTTGCATATATTGCATGCAGTTTCCTTAAACATTTCAAAAGTCTATTTTTTAAAAAGGAATTGATTCCATGAATTTCCTTTGTTCTTTGTTGTTGAGATTCAAACTTATCTTTGACCCAGTTGTGTATTTTTGAATATACACTTACATTTTGTATATTTTTAGATTCCTACCAGAAAATATATTTTTTTCTGGGTGGAATTTTGAAAAATTCCTACCAGGTTTTCTAGTAGGAATTTTATTTTCCTACCAAATTATTCCTGCTAATTTGCATATTCCTGGTAGGAATATACAATATTCCTACTAAGAAATTCCTGCTAATTTAAATTTTTCGCCTATTTTCCGTGTGGATTCCTACTACTGTCTGACTGGAATATCACTCTTTTCTGGTAGGAATTCAAAGCAATTTTCCTACTATATTCCGTGTACATTCCATACAGATTGTTTCATACAGGTCAATTTATATATTAACATGTGACACTTGTGGCATTCAGTATGTGGGAGAAACAATGGACAAATTTAATATTCGGCTTAATAACCATCGTTCATCTTACAAAACCAACAAAAACTGTCCTCTCACAAGACATCTTCGTTCTACGAAACATCCTTTTGAAAATGTCACTTTCCAAATTATAGAAGTCAACACCGAGTGGGACACCACGGCGAGAAGGAGAAGAGAAAACTTTTGGATCCACCAACTCCACACTTTAGAACCTGATGGTCTTAACGAAAAAGACGAGAAAAGATACAGGAAAGATAAAGAATAATTTAAAAACAAAGCATCGTCCTTTTTATCCCGTAATATCGGCCAATGGACGTTGCTAATTTCAACTTCCAATTATGTATTTTTAAGGCAGCTAAATCCAAGAGCAACATATACATGAAGCTGCAAAAATTTATTTATTTTTTTATTTTTAAGGCAGCTCAATCCAAATTCAACATAGACATTGAGCTGCAAAATTTTCTTAAAAATTTTTCTTATTTTCAAGGCAGCTAAGTTCAACATATACATTGAGCTGCAAAAGTTTCTTATCATCTACATCCGATTTCACCTGGATAGATGCATGCTTGATAAAGCTAGTTGGTCTAGCGAAATATTGCGTTTATTTTCATCATTTTGTAAATATTTTAAACATTCTTATATTTACATATTAAATAGTGTGTTAAAATTACATTGTAAGGCAATCTATAATTTTATTTGTGTAATTGAATTAATCTCTGTACTGATTAATCCACACTCCCATAGATTTGTATGTCATGTGCTGCTATTTATAGGCACTTATATATATATATATATATAGGTTTGAACGTAGTTTTCAATTTAGACTCGTATATATATATATATATATACAACTCGTCTAAACATCAACCCAACAATGTTAGATCTAACATTGTCGGGTTGATGTTTAGACGAGTTGTATATACATTATGTACACAGCCATGTATCACCATCATTGATGGCGATCCGATGGATACATCTGTTGTAGAGTTGTCACTGACTCAGACGTACTTATATATATATATATATATATATAGTAACACATATGTCATCGTCCTTGTTTTTTATATACATAACTTCAAAGTTGACCGATACGCTTAGAATTTTGCAGAAAACTTGTGACGTTTTGGAATAACGTAATTTGGTAAACATTGATATTGAGGTACAATTTGAATTGATTGATAGATGATTGCTCAAAGTCCGGTGGCAAACATTTCATGCATTTACTGGACGATACAGTGCAATTTGAATTGTTGTGTCTGACACACACATTTAGTGCAGCAGTCAAGAAAGGTTAAACACTCTGTTAGTTGTGAAAATTAAAAAGAAAATCAACATCCTTATATAATACAAGATACAGGATACTCTGTATGATGTAAACGTGTGGGTTGTGTGCGTAGTTAGTCGGACAAACCTTGCAAACTGAATGCAAAAGTTTACTCAAAAACACCAAGTTCAACATTCTGTCGTCTGTGAAAAGTCATTAAAGAAAAATGAACCTGAGAATATACTATTATATGTATGTGCACCCTCAATATAGGTTAAAAAATAAACCGGCGCAATACATTTCAAAAGGCCAAACTTTAGCAATCTGTCGAAAATAGAAAAAAATGACAAGATGCGAATCTGAAGTACATTGTTAAAAGTTAAAGCTTAAAAACTGTACATAATCCTACGAAATCATCCAAATAAACCTAATAGTATACTAGTATACCAAGTGCGGGACGAACTGTCGAAAGGACACTGGTAAAGCAATATGATCCCAGTTTTAGCCAAGAGTACACAGTTTATTTAACATACATAATGATGTTCTATTTTATAAATTATAATAAATCATTTGGTGACAAAATATCTTTTTGTATAAGCAGTTCATAGTATTAGTGGGATGTTAATTGGGAGATCTTAGATATATATGTACGTCATTTAGTCTTTGATGGAAAGTTGTGTAATTAGCAATCATATCACATCTCCTTATGTCATAATGGTTTGATTTTAATCAGGACAAACAAATACGTTCTAGGAGATTGCACTTTGTTGCTGTTATAGCTTGAATCTGACTATTGTTGTGAACATGTGATTTTATAATTTGACAGATTTCATACTTGCAATACTAAATACAACTGTACTTTTTATCTTTCATATTCAAGAGACCAACGAATCTTTACTAA